>NW_009970720.1:299162-401175 GCF_000747805.2 Chaetura pelagica
GAAACAGGCCCATACAACCACATGTAGCTCCATCTAACTTCTTGATTCCTCTTAAAACTCTCCTTTGGAAAATATCAGTGACAGCAGCTGAACTACCAAATTGTAGAGATTCTCCCCAGTCGCACCCATTCATCAGGCAGTACCACTCCTGTTCTCCCATCATCCATTTCTTGTCTTATATTTGGACTGAAAACTATTGGTAGCACCTACCCTCTTTGAGTTTCAGTTAAGAGTTGACTTCCTATGGTCAAAGCATCCCTTAATATATGTAAACAGGAGAAATGTAATCCTACTAAAAATTATATCAAACCCAGTATGTTTTAAGCATATATATATATAAATATGCATGTATGCATATGTGTGCATATATAGGAACACATACTGTGTTTGTGTGCTCATGTCACTCTCCCAATGAAAGAGTATTTATACTCATTTACATAAATTACTTATTACTATGGCTACCCAGTTCAAGCTAATTTCATTTTGGTTTTTGTTGTAGAAGAACATACACAAGAAATTAATTGCACTTCCATATCAAAATCTCCTATTAGTTCAAATTAATACTGTCCATTTACTTATTCTCAAACAGATGCAGTTCCCCTACAACACTGGAGTTGTAGTTCTGAGTGCTTTCAAATTTGGGTGCCATGAAAACTGCATATATACTCCAAAGACACACATGGGTGAGAGATGGGGAGTCTTTGAATACAGACTTTTAATTTTCTTCAACAAACTTTTAGCTCCAGTTATATTCATCAAATCAATACATAAATATACTCACTCTGTATATATACATATATATACACACATATATATGCATATACACATATATGTATATATATACACAAACAGGCGAGCCAAAAACGTTGCCCTTTGCGCAGTACCTTGATTATGTTTTACTTGCTTGTTCTTCTGTTTCAGACAAAACCAAGGAGACCTCCTCTCCATCACATGTTCACAAAGGCACCAACATGCACAGGTTGGTGCACGAACCAGCTGTGCCAGTCCACCTGCTCACCTGAGTAGCAGGCAACCTTTAACACTTCTCTGGGGGGAGGAGAACGGTTTTGGAAAGTATGGAGTCCAACCATTCTGCACCTTAGCAAAAAGTTAAGGCTTGAGAACCTGGTAGCTTATCAGGCAGATATCCACAAATGCAAACCTCCCTGTGGGTGTATTTCGAAGTATTATATAACTGTCTGGGAAAGTCCCCCAGTAAATTATTCTGGTGTTGTCTCAAAAGACAACTTTCCTAGTCTAGTAGAGAAATTTTAACAGCAGCAACTACTCTTATTGCAAAATAAAGAACATGTCCCTTGCATTCCCAGAAATGGTCCGTGAAAGTTTCACCATCATGTGGCAACCAAGTTGTTTTCCAGCTCTAATGTGTGAATCTTTCTTCTACTGTTCTTGTACGAAACAGGAAATGTGCTCAATGGCACCCGAGACTCCTTCTTTTACCACTTCTTCTTTTTTTTTAAATTGGAAATCACAATTCTGGAAGCATTTTGAGCATGAACACTTGTCACAGATGTCAAGGGGAGTTTTCAGCTGACATCACATTGACCCCTTATGTTTGACATTTGCAAAATGCCCAGGCAAAACAGGGTTTTTCAAACAACTGTGACATTTGGATACCCCTTGTATAGATAATAGTAAGAAAGTATTTAGACTGGAAGAATATCCACTTACATGTCCCAAGTGCCACTTGACATGTTTTCAAATTCCAAAGAATAAATGCTCTTTATGCTTGTCCCTAGAGCAGGGCAATGTCTGAAAGGGCACAGGTCATATTTAATTTACCCTGGGCTAAGTCAACCTTGATTTCCTAAAGACAAAATTTTACTTCTAATAGTAATTCACTGGTCTTTATTGCTACTTTTGATAAAATATTTGTGAAGGAAGAATCTGTGTTTCAAAATTAAAACCTATACTTGTTTCAAAACACTCAACTACTTTACATATACAAAGTATTGTAGGCTTTTCTTCTTACATTTGCCCTTTCCTTCATAAGACAGTCGGTTTCCAGAGTTCTCTGGGTACACTCAAGGTACTCAGCTTCAGACAAACAAAACCTTTCAAATAAAAAACAGACCCTGCCCAAATAGTGTCATCATAGCAGCAAGCCCAGACCCTGAAGGAGGTTGATCTAAGGCCAGGAAAACACACAGTCATTAAAAAAAACCCCTTATTTTACCTGCTGGAAAATACTAAAATATATATACAGGACAATCATGTGCTGAAAGCTGCACAAATTTGATGTCATTTCTGGAAAAGGACTTGTATGCCTGCATGACTTTTTTCAGTTTTATCAGTACGTTAAACAAAAGAAAGGTATCTCTCTCTCCTTAAACTTGTCCTGTAATTTCCCAGTGTATTTTCCAGGCCAAGCGAGACTGCACAGATCTGTACTTTGGTGCACACATTTCCATCTGGATGTTCAAAACATCCTTCTCTCTCCTGCATTCTTTCACCTCCTCCCCTTTGCAGCTGCTATTGCCTTTGTCATGCTTCTGATGTCCTCTTACTCTTAAGGTATGTATGTATTTAAAATGCCTGTGTGTTTATAAAGGGCCACATACATACACACAACGTACAAAAGAAGAGTACATACAGAAATATACATTAAATGCTTGAGATACATGAGCAGATTGGTTTCATCAAGTTGCAGTTTGGAATCTCCTAATTACTTCAGCCTGGTTTTATAGAGATCTCTCCACCCCACCTCTTGAAACTCCTAAGGTGTTAATACTGAGCACTTCTGAGCCCCAAGCCAAGAAAGTTTATTTATCAGTCTAAACTTCAAAACCAACACTGCACTGCCTTAGCATCAGCATCCTGTTACCTCCTGTCTTATCCTGAATCACCCTTCAGGTTAATATTCCAGTCTATGACCAACGGTAAGTTCCTTCAGACAGTGAGGATTCAGCAAATGCAAGGTCATCCACATCTTTGACAGTAGAAAACTAGAACTATACATAGAAAAAGGTAGCTTTTTATAATTTTCTTTTAAGACAGTATGTAGCCAGCTCAAAAAATGAAACCAGCACATGAGACACTGAGCATACATACATCGATTCAGTCTGTCTGAATCAGACATGGAAGTCATTCAAAAAATGTCACTTTTTATCTTACTGCATCATTCAATTCACCTTTATTGCGTCCACTGAGCATCTTCATGACCTGTATCTGAATAGCAATTTACTCAGTTGGTAAAACTTAAACTTACAGTGATCACTTACCATAGTTTCCAATCGGCACAGGAATTTTCTTGCATCCTACCTGTGTTTTATGTTCTGAATGACAACTTTTATTCAAAAAGGAATTCAAGAGAGAAAATATTACAGGCATTAATAAAACTTTCTGAAGAATATCACAGTAGTCCCATAAGCCTTTACTGAGTTGAAAATTATCTTCAAACCTCTTATTACTGTAATCAAAAATCAAGTACTGTAAAATAACACGTAAGCTAGAGAAATTAGAGTGGTAAATGAAGAAAATACTATTTTTCTTCATAGGTGAATCTAGTTGTTGTGGTTGTTGGAGCTTCTTTTCCTAGTCATTAAGTGTGATAACATCTCTAACAAGGACTTACAAGAAAAAACCCCACCTACTTTATTTTAAAAATAAATTTAGGTGATATCCAGTAACGAGAAGCAACTAAAGTTACTTTGAAAAGGATAACCAGAGTAGAAATCACCAAGTGATCTGAAGGCCTGGGAAAAGTTCACATCATTCATTAACATCATTTTGAATCACCAGTCACGAGAAGCCGGTTTCTCCTTTCTGACGCTCTCGGGGGAACGACCTTCATCAGTCTGTCCAGCAGGTGGCTTTGATCCTCTTTCAGACGCATACAAACCCATCATGTGAAGTTCCTTCAGACAGAAAACCATCAGTGCTGCAGTAGAAAATTAGTGGCTACATTTAAGTCATTATTTGAAGCCCTCAGAGCTTCTAGAGCATCTCCCCTGGAAAATCCCATTTCCATAAGTCGCGCAACCTGGAAAAAGAAAGAACACCACTTTAAACCCAGAGTTGTATTTACACTGTGTGCACATGTTAACAGGGTCAGAGAGCTCTCTTCCATGGATCAGACTGCTCAAAAGCTCACCTTTCCAGAGAGCAAGCAAGTGTGGCTACGCACTGCCAAAACCACATACCTGGGCCAGCACACCTGAAAACACTGCCGCAGAGATGACTGCTTTCTGATACTTGATTCAAAACCAACTGTTTGCTGAAAATGCCACACCTCTATCTCCTTATCTGATCCAGCTTTGAAAGAAGAATAAAACAGAAAGTGTGGCACTACACATGAAAACTATGGTCTGACTTTGGGGCTTGCTGCTCTTCACAAGACCTTAAGAACCCATCACTAAGCAAAATACGGAAATATACAGCAGATGCGAGAACCTGTCCAGGCATCCTTAGCTCTGCTTTCTATGAAAAGACCTTCTTATCCAGAGGGCATTAAAAAACCAAAAATTATTTATCTAAACCTGAAACAGAGGCACCGCAATATTTTAATGAGTTCACATTAAAATTTTTGGAAAAATTCTAAATATTGTCAAAACAAACAACATAAATCAATGACCTGGAAGGATTATCTGGGAAAGGTCATATTATGTTACTGACTTTGGTAATCAATAATCACTTGACTGTCCCTCTTGATAATATCATGTACTCAACAGCTAACCATTTTGCTCTGTGTCAGATACTCAAATTACCACATGAAAAAAACAATGTAGGTATATCCAGATTTAATTTGTTGCTTAATTCCAATCTAAAGCAGATTTTAAATCTACTATTATCAATTAGGGATGACTAAAAATCACAATATAACTCCTTCACTTTTATATTTAATCTTCTAGAGGGGAGAAGAAAGGGCTGGGGGAGGGCATGGAGCTGCACATAAAAATAACTGTGGCCATTGGCAGCATAAAGTACTCCCTATCCTGCTCCAAATGGCCTGTGATGGAATCACAGAATTGTGCCAGTTAGAAAAGACCTTTAAGATCATCAAGTCCAACCAGACATCACAACTCCTGAACCTGGAAGTCCTGGGCTACAGGAGCTGTCTGGAAGCTACCACTGCTCCTCCTCTGCTCATACAGAGCCCACAGCAGCAGCAGCAGAACACAGCAGAGGCCATTTACATTTCAGGAGGATTCTTCCCAGGGTACAAAAGCAATGTGTACTAGTAGTGAAAGTACTTTAAATGCCTTTTAAAGGAAAGGTGCCATTAAAACAATCTCCCCTTCCTCTAAGACACCTCCAGAACTTTCAGTATTTTTAATCTTCACTGCTCTGTTGGCTTACTGAGAAACAGCTAGTGCCAAGTATGCCCAGAGGTGGGGGAGTCTCATTCTCTTAATCTAAAGACATGGTTTCAAAATGTTTGAAAACGGCCACCTTGCCTGTCACAGTATCAAATACCTTATCGATCCTTTTTCTACGTTTCCCTCTTTCCCCCTCTCTTAGAACCCAATGCTGGTTTCTCACCTTCCTGTAGAGACAGAAATGAATCGTTACTTTCTACAGCTCTGCAACAATAGTGCAACTTCAAACTGGATTTCAGAAGCTGCAACTTTCTCACGTTTCCTCTGCCTGATTTTTCATCTGATTGTGCTTTTTTATGAGAAAAAGGGCAGGCAGCGGAATAAAAGCTAACCACTGAAATACATTTCAAAAGAAAAGTTTTTACCATAGTTGCCATGAATTCTGACCTTAAGAAGTGGTGGCTGGAACTGCAATCTTCCCCATTTACAGAAATATCCAGCGAGAATCATAGGGAACAGGTTGTAACAACAAAAAACTACTTGCATCTGAGCATATCCAGCTCCAGGAAACAGAGATGTATACTGGTAAGAGTAACTTAAGGTGCTAAAAAACCCATGAGAAATGCTGAGATTTTTGTACCAAATGCATTGCAAATGCTTGCAAATTTTAATCTGAACAACAGAAGAAAACCTTGCTTTTCCGCCATTCTGAGACAACCTGTACAGTTATTAGCACAGTCCTAAGAAATCCAAGGTACTTAGATTCCTTTTTTTCTTTTTTTGCAGGGTAACTAGTCAGCATTGCAAATAACAGCCATCAGGTGAGCTCTACAGTTTCAATGCATGAGAAAATAAATCTGGACATAAAGGCTTTGGGGATGAACCCAGCCTAAGTCAGACTAACAACTATTTCATTAATTCCAGCCCAACCATAAAAGTTCCCATAAGCAGAATTTGTCCATAAGGCAAATAAACAAACAAACCCAGCAGGGTAAATCACAGATCACAGAAGTATTGAGGCTGGAAAAGACCTCTGAGATCAAGTCCAACCTATGACCTAACACCACCACATCAGCTGGACCATGGCACTAAGTGCCACATCCAGCCTTTCCCTGAACACATCCAGGGACGGTGCCTCCACCACTTCCCTGGGCAGTCACCCTCTCTGTGAGGATGTGCTTCCTAATATCCAAACTAAACCTCCCCTGGAGCAGCTTCAGGCCATGCCCTCTTGTCCTGTCACTAGTTGCCTGGAAAAAGAGCCCAGCCCCCGCCTGACTACAACTTCCCTTCAGGTAGTTGAAGAGAGTGATAAGGTCCCCCCTGAGTCTCTTCCAGGCTAAACAACCCCAGCTCCCTCAGCCTGCCCGTATAAGACTTTCCCTCTAGTCCCTTCACCAGCCTTGTTGCTCTCCTCTGGACCTGCCCCAGCACCTCAGTGTCCTTCTTGAAGTGAGGGGCCCAGAACTGTTCACAGTACTCAGGGTGAGGCCTCACTGGTGCTGTGTACAGGGGGAGAATCACATCCCTGCTCCTGCTGGTCACTATCATTTGGTCCATCTTATACCCAGAACTTCCAGACCAACCAAGATTAATTTTCTGGGTTTTGCCTCAGAAGGTGTTATTTGGTGGGGGGGCTTTCTTTTCCTTTTTTTTTTCTTTTCTGTTTTTTTGTTTGTTTGTTTTTTTCTCAGTTGGCTTTTTTTTTGCCTTTTTGGATGTAGCCTGGGAGGTTTGCAGTTAAAACCAGCAGTGCAGTTAAAGTTTTAAACATTATCTAATACTGAATCAAAACTAGAAATCAGATCATAGGAAAGATCATCATGACAATCTCATTTTAAAGTAATCTGAAATGACAGCATGGTCTGAGCAAGTGTTGATTTATCTTTTTTAAAAAAAAAAAAAAAGGGAAAAAGAGAAAGAAAAACTCACCCTTGAAACCTACTCTTGTTCAAGGGTAGCAGAGACCTTAGACTATAAAATGGCCAATGCAGCTAACTGCAGACAGGTTACAACCTAGAGAACTTAATTGCATGCAATAAATCCTGAATACAAAAACAAGACTATTATTAAATTCTTTAACTTCCTTGTAAATCCTCCTTTCTTCTGAGAATAAAACTATCAACAAAAGCCTGAAAGCCTAAATCTGCAAATTAAGTCTAAATCTATACTTGATAGAAAAGACACAAACTTCTCTGTGGCATCAGTATGTGAAGTCAGTCAACCTCGTTACTGAGGGAAACATCCAAGTTTAAGGCCAAGTGTGTGTTGAAGACAAAAACCAACATTCTTCTTCCCCTACATGACAGAATTGGAAACTTAAGCTGCAGACAGCAATGAATAAAAAACCTGCACGCCTACAATTAATGAAATCACTCTTATAAAGAAAGGCTGAGAGAGCTGGGACTCTTTAGCCTGGAGAAGAGAAGGCTGAGAGGAGACCTTATTAATGCCTACAAGTACCTAAAGGGTGGGTGCAAGGAGGATGGAGCCTGACTCTTTTCAGTAGTTCCCAGTGACAGGATGAGGGTCAACGGGCACAAGCTGGAACATGGGAAGCTCCATTTAAATACGAGAAGGAACTTATTTACTGTGAGAGTGACAGAGCCCTGGGACAGGCCCCGGGAGGTTGTGGAGTCCCCTTCTCTGAAGATATTCAAAACCCACTTGGATGCAGCCCTGAGTAATGTGCTCTAGGGGATCAAGCTTTAGCAGGGGAGTTGGACTCCATGATCTCTAGAGGTCTCTTTCAACTCTGACAGTTCCATGACTCTGTGATCTATTTGCCATTTTTCCTTCTTTGAAACATTTATCAGATTTGAATAGATTCTACTACTGAAACTATCTCTTCTTTCAACATGAAAAACAAACAGTTACACGTAAACACATAACACAGTTACACATAAACACATAACAGCAGAAACTCCCAAGTTGATCTGTAACTCTGGTATGGATGGCAATGATAATCTGTTATTTCTGCATTGTGACTGTTATCTGATACTCCTACTTATGTTGCTACAGAGAATACTTAAGAAACAGTGTCAGCAGATGACAATTATTAGAAGTAATTCCTAACCAGTTTTTAAATACCATTTTAAAACAGAAAAATGTTTACCTGCTCTTCAGAAACCTCAGTAGGTGGATGTATGTCTTGTTCAGACGGGTGATGATCTTGATAATTCGCATTATGTCTGTGACGTAAAGGAAGAAACAGTCTATTCCAGTTTATCATGCCACCCTGAAAGCAGACACTGCTGTCAGTTTTTGCAAAAAGAACAACAGATATTTTTAAACAAAAACATCATCCACCCCATGTAATACACATAATAAATCTTGTGAAAGATTTGGTTTACAACAGTTAGGTTTCTGGGGCTGAAGGGCCTGTTCCCTTTGCCAACAGGGGTTTGTCTGGCAAGAAATGCAGCAGCAGGTCCTGCAAGTGCTTTGCAAGACTGTGACTGGAGCTACCCAGGGAAAAAAAGTGCAAGAAGTAAGTGTGGGGCAAAACCCCAAAATGCATTCTTGGTGTATCTTCAAAATCACATCAGGAATCACAGAGTGGTTAGGGCTGGAAGGGACCTTAAAGATCATCAGGTTCCAACCTCCCTGCTATGAGCAGGGACACCTCACACTAGAACAGGCTGCACAAGGGCTCATCCAGCCCGTCCTTGAACACCTCCAGGGAGGTGGCATCCACAACCTCCCTGAGTAACCTATTCCAGTGCCTTATTACCCTCATGGTGAAGAGTAATCCCAGCCTTCAGGATCCTGTGATTTCCATGCAAGTGATTACTTCTGTGACACCTGTGACCGTTAGAGACACACAGACCACCTACCCCAACTTCTGTGTATTAAATACCATCGCAAAATGTGGCCCTATTCCAGTGTCAAAACATTTTGTAACTACGCAGTAATAATATTACTATACAACAGGAACGTGTGTGATGTTAATCACAGAACTGAAACTTTCTTCTAACAACTGAGCTTCAAGTCTTGTAGCAGTAAGTACAAATACCAAAATACAAGCTTTAGAATTGTCCAGAAAGAATCCAACTTCATTTTATTAGCTTAAACATTTTTAAGGGATTTTGTATCACATCAAAACCACAGGCCCAGCAAGCGGGGAAGAAGAGGAAACCCCATATCTCTTTTTTCTGAACGATTTGTTCAAACACCTTTTGCAGTTTCTGTTGTCCTTCACCTCCTCCTCCTCGCTCCCTCTGTTACTATGGAGAAGATCCCCCTCCCTTTCTGCATATATAGGACATGAGCTTCCTTCCTCTAGCTGCTCCATTTTACTTCTATACTGTCATTTCTCAGAAGACCTTCCTCTTAAGAGAATTTTTTCTTTTCCCCTCTCAGAAAGGGCCCTTCCTGCCTTTATGTACCCCTGGAGCATTCAATGCCCTCTGGTCAATCAGACCATCAGCAGCTAAACCTGCTGCTAGACCAGAAAACAATCCAATAATTTACTTTTCTTGCCCTTTCCTTTGTTTTCTTCCTTTCTCTCCAGAGGAGACCCTACCAGCACAGACACCGCAGGGGGCAGTGCAATAGCACACTTTCAAAAGCATTTGGGAAGTCAGGAGTTTTGAAATGCTTGCTTCTGAAGTGTTTCAGTCCTTTTTATACTATAGTGCCTTTTCCCCTGTGAAGCTGCGCTAGGAGTCCCAGTTTTCAAGACACAGTTTCCACTGTTAGTGGTTTGGAATTTTAAAAAAACTACTATATGTCTACATTTATATTTTGCATGCTGCATAAAATGTTTGCTTAAAGGTCATGAGGTTTTTACCAAAGGATTCTATGTAAGCCTTGTGTTAGCCAAACAGCATAGCGCAGTAAAAAGGATATTTGGTTTGTAGCTTAAAACCAGAGAGGGATCTCAGACCTTCTAATGACATCAGTGCACTACTCTCTGGTCTTGGAAAATCACATCCTGTACTTCCTCATCTGTAGTTTCCTTCAACTCAGAATTATTTTGAGTTTTAATTCATTAATTTTGTATTTCCAAAAGTCTACTAAGTACTATAGCTCAGCAAGAACCCCGCACTAATGCTGCTCTGCTTTTTTTTTATTCTTTTGAAAAGACCTGACAGGGAGAAAATAATGCTTCCGTCCCAGGGTCATTCATATCAAACCGATTAAATGAAAAATCCTACAAACAGGACTATGACACATCTATGTCAAAAGTAATACAGAATAATGTGCACAAAATACAAAATCTACAATAAATGCATCAATTTGGCAGTATTCCAGTGTATCTCAGGACTGAAATAAACATACCTTTCCAGCTGTGCCCTCAGCTTTACTACTGAGCCGCCTATTCCAGTTTGGTTTTGCAGCTTCTCTGTCCTGTGCACTGCCCCATAGCACTACAAAGAGATTTATCTACCTCCTTATCCTAAACTTATGATGCATTTTAAATTGATGCATACAGAAGTTGTTACTTTCAGTAAAAAAATGCTGATTCCTTACTAAGTTAACCATTTATTTTTGAAGGTTTCCAGCAGATATCTTCATATATAGACTGATGTATTCAGAGGAATTCCATGTGAAGACTACTAAGCCTTTCCCAGAAATAACAGAAAGACAAATTAAATCAAAATAGCTGTGAAATAACTTTTTGTTGCCCTCGGAATATTTTAACTATCTTTGAAACCTGTGACAAATGTATTATTGAGGTGAAAACATCCAACAGGCAATGACAAGAGATATTAAAGGCTGAAACTCTTAATGGTATGTGAACACTGATGCCCAGGATTAATCCCAACACTTCTCATCTGTGTATTGCTTTACATACTGCACCAAAACCAGGCACGTTATGCTTTTTGATCTTTAGCTGCAAGAAAATTATTTTCCCTCACAGATTTGCTTCTAATTACATGACGGACATGCACAAAGTCCAGCTCAAAAGAGCAGAGGGAGAAAAGAGCAAGGAACTGCAGGAAGAACTATGGGACCATGGCACCAATTCCATCAAGTAAAGGTAAGGAAAAAATAAGAAGTGCAGCTAATGTCTTGGATCCACAGAAGGCTGAGTTCAAGGCCACAAATTTGCAGTGAGGAAAACTGCACTAAAGTGAAGACTTTCACACAACAACAGCTGTCACAGCATAAATACATGAAGATCTGTGAATTTTAATTTGACCCAACTCAAACAGCAAAAAAAGTCTTCAATTAAGTGAATATCACAAATTCCAGTTAAAAAATGTGCAGAAGGAGATTTCCAGACCAATACTCCACCTTGTTTTACCAAAATTATTTTGCAGATCTCCCCTATAATGTTTTTTGACCATGCTAACATGCTTACTCTGTGACAAGTCAGGGAGATTTCCCATTAAGATGTCCAATCTGATTATTTTATTTAAGTGATTCTTCTAAAACTACTGGGGAATCAGCCAACAATATTTATGCATTTCACAATATACTTGAATCCTGGCAGCAGGCACTCAACAGATGAGCACAGGTGAGCTCATTCCCATCTCTTTTGCCTCCACAGGAGCCTTGTCTCAGAGCTCTCTGGAGTGGTACACAATACAGGCAAAAAGGAAGCCAATAATTCAGCAGTGAGGATGATGAAGGGTCCAGTAGGCAAGCTCCTTGCCTGCAAAACACCTTCAGTGACAAGTGTGTGCCAGCCTAATCCATTACATGAAATTCAGGCAGTCTTCTGTGATTCTGGTTTGTTATAAAAAGAATGACGTTTAATACTAAATGGTTTGTGGGCTGGGACTTAACCTCACTCTGGACTAGCTAAGGAGGATGCATTAAATCCCTTATGTCCAGAGCCAGTTTTAGTGATGACAGACTCAAGCTATCTTGCACTGAGACTATCTCGGGTGACATTTTTTTTTTGTCCTGTATCTTAGGTGTCAGGGAGGAGTAATTGCAGGTGCTGCTGAGAGGAAAGGTGAGCTGGGAGCCAGGGGTGACAACAAGGCAATCAGAGGCAGTGTTCTCACTGAATTGTAGTGTGTTTCCACAGGATCATAGTGAGAAGAGCAGGTCCACTCAGCAGAACCAGCAGGTCCTTGGTCAGTCAAAAGTCCAGATTGCCAGACAAAGCCACAGTCATTGGGCAGGTGTTAAGATACAGACCAGAAGTTGGTGAGTCAGGACCAGGGAGGGTGATACACTATTTGACAACTTGACACATAGGTATCCACAAAGAAGTTCAGCAAGGACCTGAACTTAAAAAGCAACTCCCAAACTGACTGAGGCCCCAAAAAGGCTTTTCACAGCTATTTCTAACTACAGCTCTTTCTCACGCAAGTCTGTTCCAAGGCTGAAGAGCTGTACCATACCAGAGTGGCCCTCAGCACAGACAGCCTATTGGTGCTTTTGGGTACATGACTTAAATCAACTCCTTCCCCCATACAGTGCTCTGGATGGTAGCCACTTGTCACATTATGTATGCAAAGGTTAGATTTCTTGCTCACATCTGCTTTCCTTCGTTCAAATCTTCCATGCCCAATTGTTTTAATGTTGCAAGACTTACTACAGCAAACGGATTTTTAAATATACATATATATATACACACACACACGCATATATAAATAAAATTCTCCATTACTTTGTGCTGCAGAATGAGAGGCTCAAGGAGGCCTTCTCTGCTTATGACATGAAAACAGCATCAAGCTCACTGTAGTCAAGAGGGAAAAGGTTCCCATCAGCTTGCAGGCACTGGTCCCTGCAGTAGGATGCTATGAAAAACTTCTAGTCTCCATTGCCAGCACTCATACCTGTTTTCATGGTGTTAATCTGAAACTGCTTTGGAAATCCTGACTGCTGTGCTACTAGAGAAAGACAAGCACTGAAATATCAATCCACAGATTATCATTTATAAAAACTATTTCTACAAATTGGTGACTGGCCCCTGATTTCTGTCTGCAACATGGACTTCTACATGTAATCAGGAAAAACACTTGGAAAAAAGACTGCTCCATTAATTACTTGATTAGAAGGGTGACAGACACACCTAAGAAAGGCCTATAAGCCTTTCCCCCTCCCTTACTCCTAGGTTGTAATACTTAACTAAAGAAAAATTCAGTTTCTTTTGGTTTAGCAGTGCAAAAACTGGGTGAATCGGTTGACTGTAAATTCTTTGTTACTGCCCAACAGTGGACAAACATAACAAGGAGACCATTTTATTGATCTCTGATTAATCACTACCAGAAGTAGATTAGGAGAACACTGGTGATGTTGTATCTTCTGTTACAGGAAGACAACAAACTGGTCACAAATTTAGAAGACCAAAGAACGAGATTTAAGAGTGGATTGAGGGAATAGGAAAACAGCAGCTCCTCATTCCAGAAAAAGTTGTAAGGAAATGCCACGTTGATGACTTATTCTTGGGTAGCTGCCAGACCTTTACGTACTGACGTGCCTTATGAGGTCACATCCTTGATGTCTTTTTTTGGTTTGGGTTGTTGGGGTTTTTTTATGGTGTCTGGGACAATACTGTTTACAAGGAAAGCTGTATCCTCCTTTCTTACAGAATAAGGAAGAGATATCTAGAGCTAGTGAATGTCTCTGACCTGCTAAAACCCTAGTTATGGTATTTCTTTTCACGTAACCTCCTTCCTCTGTTTTTGAAAAGCAGCTCTACCTGTTTCCCACACACATAAGCTGCCATAGCATATTTTGTAAAAGCACTTCTTAGCCAAAGCTTGACAACGTAAAATGTTATACTGTGGGCAATTAGCAAATATTCAGTTAAGTAGCTGTCACATCTGCATATATTTTAATTAAATTAATTTCAAAATAAAGAAAATGCTTTATAAAAGTTCTCTTGAAAGTGATGCATGTGGTTAAGATGTTCTGATAACGTTATCTTATGTATATGGTTAATGCCAACTCACCATCTGTTTGCACAAACAGGAAGCACCTCCTGATATCTGCCCTGTTCACCTTTTCTTAACATAACAACCACAGTGAAAGAAAGAAAAAAAAAGGAAATTGCTTTACATTTCATCTTTTAAAGTAACATTTTTAAAGTTTGCTACTCTGCATAGGAGATGTTACTTGGTACAGACATCAATATGGTCTTATTTCTTTCATATAAAGCTTCATCTTATAAAAGTGCAGTGAAAGTAAGAAACATCTGCTTTTCAGTCATACAGTTTTCTACAAATTATTGACTCCAAAGTACACACACTGATCATATAAACAAAGAAGCAGCATAGCCATGAATGACATAATACCTGCTGCCCTGAACACTGCCTAAGAAAGATAATGGCAATGCTCAGATTTCCAGTAAACTTCTTCAAAAGTCTAGCCTGGCACTTTTTGTGCAGACAAAACTCTCCTGATTTTTCAGTTTTTGTTTGTTGTTTTTTTTTCACTTTAATAACTTCCTTCTTTTGAAAGGGGGTTTTAGCATTCTGAACATTGTTCTTAATAATGTAAAGAACTTCTCATCAAGGAAAGCACTCCAGCAATTTCTAATGATATTCCAATTTCCTCTGGAAATTTGTCCTACAGACAAGTGGCTTTAGCCAAGAGGTCCTGTCTCCAACTCTCAGTTGCTGCATCCTGAACTTTGATGCTTGCATTGTCCCAGAGGAGCTCATGTGTCACACAAGCTCAGAAATCCACATGTGGTCTTTTCTGAAGCCTGACGTACTACTTCCTTTGAAACCCAGGAGGAACACCTTAATCTGGCTTCTGAAGCTGCCCAAGAGACAATGGAAGGGATTTCAGCATAGCTTAGTAGAAGCCAGAAATGCCAATGGACAGGCATGTCTGCTCCTTGGAGGTGGGAATGGCTGCTTCTGCTGCTGCATTGAAGGGAGCTGCAAAGAGTTGTGAACAGTTCCCTGTGTATTTTTGTGCCTTGTCACACAAGAAAGGAAGGGGTGCCATTACTTGACTGACACACACAACCAGCTGGCAGTAAGTGAAAGGTTGCAGAGGGGTTCCCAAAAATTGGTGGTTAGCTCAGAACACTGAAAGAGTCAGAATACTCTCAATTTAACCTGTTACAGTAAGGGTAAATACCTATTCTGTATCAAACTGTGCATCATGGTAACATTCACCACTCAGTACTGCCATGAGGCAGTAATTCAGCCAGAAAGTGATGGATGCCTGTGCCAAGAAGAAAGAAGGTATTTCATATCAAGCAGAAGCTGAAAGATGGTATTTTTGAAAACTTCCTTTTCCAAACTTCCTTTCAAACTTCACTCTTGCTCTTCATCCATATGGGGCTCTTGCTGGCACTGTAACATCATAGATATGGTCATGGCTACATCAGTTGAAAACATGCGTCAATGTCATGCAATTTGCAGTAGGGCTTGCCACATTTTCCCCACAAAATCCTCAGGTATATATTGAAAAGGAAGTTCCCATTATTAAAAATTAATCTTAGTGAGTGCCTTCTGAGAGGTGAAGCTGTTGAATATAATCCCCACCTTAATTTTAAAGGAATTATATGATTTGAAGCTGTTTTTAGGTTGGGCATTCAACACTTGCTAAGTGAGATAATCAGGGGGTCCAGCGTGTCAAATGCTGAAGCCAGGTCCACTGGCATGAACACTGACTCTGTGCTCAAGGAAATAGTGTTAGCTTCATTTTAGACATTTTACACAAAATGGTGACAGTTCTAATCCTTACTACATGGCTCTCTGGGTGCTGACTGGTGACAATGGGCAGGTATTAAAGCATGATGATTAGACAGATAATTCTTCCTTCAACTCCTGTGCACAAGCTGAGCTAACAAACACTGGGCACAAACAAAACTCAAACACAGATTCTCCAATATACTAGCACAAACACATACTTGAGTATACAAAGGGCTACTCTATAATGACACAGGGGAAAAATATATCATCGTCCCATTTCAGGGTGTAAAGATCCAAGTGCTGTCTTAGGTTGCAAATAGGAGATGTTTCCATTTGTTGACATCTCAAAGTCAACATACAAGTCGTCATACTTGTAACACTGTTTGATGAACCTTTCATATCTATTGTGCCTCTTCAGATAGTGCATTAAGAAGCAATTGGTGAAACTGGCCTGCAGTTGTTACATAGTAATATCAGAGTTCTAATACGAAAAACTGAATGCTAAGATGGACCACTTACTATGTGAACTACACTTCTTGTTTGCTACCTGCTATGGAAGATGACAGTAGGAAGAAAATATGATGTGCCATCAAGGCTCTCTCAGTGCAGACTGGATAGACAACAGAAGCAGCCTTGGAATCCAGTAACTGACCAGCCCACAAACTGGATGCCTTATTTGCCTTACATTCAAAAAGCTAGAATAAATGCAGCTAAAAAGAAACTTGCCTTCTTTAAACAGGAATTGATCAGGCATCAGATAATCAGCTACTCTAGAAATGGTTGGGGAGATTTATATGCCAAGAACTTTCTTATGGAGAACTGCCTCAAGTTAAACTGTCAAAAGAAGAGAATACAGAACCATCACATAGGAGAATAAACATACTCTATTTCTCAAAATGGTATTTGCCTTGATATAAAACAGTATTTTGCTTTAGGAAGTTGTTCACTGTATCAACCACTGCTTCTCCAGGGAAATGCATTACAAATATTAAACCAAACTCATTATCTCGATCAGCACCCTGTAAACTCAACAGTTTTAATTTCACACCTAGAATCCATGAGAGAAATTACTCAGAAAACGAAAACAGAAATGCCCAAATAGCACTAGAATTGGTAGATTAGCAACAGCATACATAGTTTTTTTACTCAACAACCTCTAAGAATAAAGCCTCCCTTTGGAAATTTAGAAAGAAAAAGCAAGCTTATTCTCAACACAAAGAAGTACTACCAAACACAGAGAATAATCAAGATTTGAAAATGTCAGAAGAGTACCAAAAACCAAAGGACAAGTTAAAAGACTCACTGAGGATTGAAGAATATACTGTTTTCTCTACAAAAATATAAGCTGTCTGTGACTCCAAAAAAAAAAAGGCTCGGGGTGTGTCCACACATACATTGGGATGCAGAGGAAGGGAAAAAATGAAGGAATGCCAAGTCTAAATTTAGCCACAATGATTATTGCTGTGGCATACATGTTTCATTCAAGTGCTGAAATCAACTCATAAATCACTTATTAGTTAACATAAGTCTCGAATATGTGTCAACCCTTGAGAACACGTATCTCAGAAGTCTGAGCTCAAACAACTTTTTGTAGCTTATGTATAGTTCTCCTTGAAGTTTACAGCAAGATCGCTGGAGGCAGTTTCTATTCAGTCATGTCACAAAACCCCAAAGTAGTCTTAGGTAACACAGACTAGTTGGAATGGAAACCTAATTAGAAGAAAAATAAAGAAAAAGCCTTGGCATAACACCTGGCTGAAAATCTCATCATTTATTTAGGTAAATTATTTAGGAGTTTACTACTAGATACAACTAGAAGATAAATCATAATCCAGCCTCACAGTCCTTAGTTGACAAAATGTGAAACTTGCACATTTCTCAGGATATGAGACTCCCCATAGCAATAAAGACACTCAGAGTGCCTACCCACAGAGCATCCCTCCAGTGTCCCAGGAGAAAGACAACTAACAAAGGAACAATTAGAGGAAGTCACATTGTTAAAGGAGTCTGGTCTTTGCAAGCAGAAGAATCTCACACAGAGATTTTGTGTTATATGAAACAAAGGAGAGTCTGGCCTCACTGAAAAGTAACAGCAACTGGAAAAGAAGAACAAAAAGACAGGAGGGAAAGACAGAACATGCTTAAAGAGGAGGATGGGGGAGAACAGAGGTAATGAAATGAAGATTTTCCCATATGGTTGTAGGCTTATCACACAATTGGGAGCAACCTGCTGGAGTGTGCTTTTGAACCAGGACACCTTAGAGAAAACCAAGAAGCAGGCAATACAGTGTATTGAAGATACACAGCATGAATGAAGGAATAAACAGTCTGTGAATACAGAAAGCATTTTTTCAAGATTAAGGGACTGAGGTTCATACACCCCTCCTCCTTGAAGGGGAACAGCAATGAACAATCAAAAGAGAAGTGGTATTTAGTTACCAACAGAAGATGCTGACCATCTTCTCTGCAACTTTCCACCACCTTCCACACATCCATCTTTAGTGACAATGGTCTTGTCAATTATACCTAGCACGGGCTCCTCTCTTAGCTATTTGTAGTTTGGTTATCTGCCAGCTTCCCTCCCAGTTTCTCAATAGGAAGTGAAAGTCAAGCTGACTCCCTGCTACCGCACTGGTGCACAGATGCAGCAATTGCTTCCCTTTTCCCACCAGGGCTTTCGTTTGGGTTACAGAAACACACACTTTTGAAAAATACTGGGAAATGAAAGAGATCAAGAAGTAGAAAACTCAGGAGAGGAACACCAAAATGTTACTTTATATTACAGTATTGAAAGGATAAAACAGTTCCTAAAGATCTCAACTACACCCTGAGTAAGAGAAAGAAAAGTGGCATCCAGCCCTGAAATCCTATGAGCTCTATTGATGCATCGGCAGGAAATTACTGGTGGTGAGACACTAAGAGAAATCATTGTGCCTTCCCCCAAAATGAAGAAGAGTATCATACAGGAGCAAACACAAACTATAGGAAACAACAGAGATGAAGGGGTAGAGATGATGACAATGCGAGAGTAAAGGGGCATGGTGGGGAACAAAAACATGATATGAAGCAGAAAGAGATTGGACTGATGGTGAAAATAAGAAAAATAGGATAAATTATTTAAATTAGAAAGGAAGAGAGACAAAAGAGTGGGAAAGAAAATAACTAAGGAGCTACAGTTTTTAAAGGAGTAACAAAACCGTAAGCTGGTATTTTTTGAGGGGATGAGCGCATATGGCACACATTTTATTCTACTATTCTGTTGTCTCAGAAGGTGCATAGAGATGACTCTCAGTAACTCTCCATTTGTGACAAGGTCATAATTTCTCAGGGCTATCCATGGAAGAAAAAAAAAAAGAGCAGAAATTTTTCAATATGCATATTACCATCTGTTTAAGAGCTGTATCCACAACAACTAGAAACCAAGACAAAAATCAGTCACCATGTAACCACACTGCCCTGAAAAACTAGCAACGTATGATAGTTTTTTTCAGTTTCTAACAACACATTCCCAACACTGTACCACTGAACATTTGAGAACTAAAATGGGGTACACCACAAGCTGGTGGTTTATATTCAAATTCTAACACATACTGAATCTACTCCTCAAAATTATGGGTGTCTGACAACCCGACTCTTACATGAACAGCCGTGCGCTTCAGGCACCTCTAGACAAAATAACATTTTAGCTAGAGAAAGACTGGGAAAGGTAAAGCTCGAAGAGTTGCCAGCAAAGAAATTCTGGTGTGGTTGTTTTAGGGTTTTGTTGGTTGGTTGGTTGGTTTTCTTTAGTTGTGTTTTTTTTTAGAAAGCATACAAAGTGGTTGGATAAAACAGCTCAGTGAAAAGCAGAAAAAAATAATTTAAAAGATTTTTTACATTGCAGAATCTTAAGGGTACAGTAAGAAAAACTTTTCAGAAACATTTTCCCCAGTTTCTTCCCTTCTTGTATTTGGTTTGGGTTGTGATTTTTTGTTTGGTTTGGTTTTTGTTTGGTTTTTGGGGTTTTTTTGGTTGTTTTTTTCTAACTTTTAACTCTTATTGTATGGGCTTGCTTAACTCAACAGGCTCACATTCTTCAGAATTTCTTGCAAAGACGTGAAGAATAAACTTATAACAAAGAGCATCTATTTAAGAAAGGGGTCTCCTTATGGCCAGAACAGAGTTGGCTACATTGTACAGACAATGGAGTACCATTAAAATCACTTATCATGTTCTTGTGTTCTCCTTCCATGTGTTACCAATACTCATGGAAACCACATAGTCTCTTTTCTCAAATAGATGAACTGAAGAGTAAAGGATTAGGAGGAGGGAGCAGAGCACAGCTAAACAGGACAGCTAAACAAAACTGTTGCACTACAGCATACAGAGGAAATTTAAAGTTCACTTCCCTCACCAAAAAAACCCAGAAAGCAGGAGAGAAAATGTTAATTTATCTATCTATGGCATGTTACCCAGAGAGAGTATATATAATCGGATGCCAGAAATCTGCACAACATTCTCCTGGAATATAATTCACAGCCATATCTGATGACTGATATATTTTATGGCTTTTATTATTTTCAGTTTCACAAAAAAAACCAACAACAAACCTTCCTAAGCAACTGATCTGCCTTCTTTATCAGCTTCACTCCCACAGGTAAAACTGTCATCTAAATTTCATCTGTAATGTGATCTGTTCTGCTACACTGTCTTCAAATTATACCTTTCCAAGCCTCTAAAGGCAAAAGAACTGCCCAAGAACAGCAATTCAGAAAATTATTTTTATTTTGTTTTAATACTGTTTTGAGATTGAAACTAGCCAGCTTTTCATTTTTAGAACTGCATCTCAACATTTCTGAATTATGTTTTTTGTGATTTAGTTCACAGCTAGTAAGTTCTGTGAGTAAGCAATTAAAAAAAAAAGGCTGGTCAAAAGCTTCCATGACACATCTTTTCTGAAGAGCCTCTCTGAAACATCAATACATTGATCTCATCACCTCCTCAGAACTGGTTTCACAGATTAGCACTATCAGTTAACTATGCACTGTGCTCAAGTTAAAAGTCAAACATGAAGGTAACTTGAAAGTGTTTCAGCAACTTGTAAAGGGAAGCATCTTACTGATGTTCAAACAGTGTTAATTTATTTTACTTAAACCCCTCTACCTTCTTAAAGAACTCAGAAGTCAAACCTGAAAAGACGTATTTCCACTTTCATTTTTCACAGCCTTAGGAAAGGAGAAGATGAGAAGAAAATGTTATCAACTCTTCTTTTATCACTTACCATTCTGAACTTATTTACCACTTTTTGCAATTAAAGATATAACTTTGTGACTGGAAATGGCTTCTTCCTTCTATCTGAAGAAACTTGGCTGCACTCTTCTGCTCATAGCCCAACAGACACTTTCAATTTATTTTCTATTAAAACCGTCACGTTCAAGAACTGAGTAATTTCTAGTTCAGTTCTTATGTTAAAGCCAATTAACATTCTAACATGAATAGAGAAAAGGAGACTAGGATCTTTCAAACCAGAGGAACAATTCCATCAGACTGAAATGTTGAGAAACCAAGGAAAACAGAATTATGTTATCAGGGACTGGAAACAAAGATTTGTGCTCCAGGTTGTTGGGTAAAAACTTTCTGTAATCACACCTCTAATTCTGGCAACATATTAAGGGTAACACAGCTACACCCACTTGCACTGCACTACTCTGAACACAACAAGAACTTGTTTGTCAGTACAGAGCTGTGTTTCAGCCCGAGGAAGCTCAGTAAAGACCTCAAATTGTTAGATTGTAATTAATTAATGAGCAATATACAGTCACATAGAGCAATGCAAGGCCTATGTTGTCTGCTTGGTTTGGTAGCATAGTAACACACACACCCCTAAGATAAAGGAAAAAGTGAATTGAAACACCATCTGCCCTGTTTTACTGCCCTAAAAAGCAAAGTATGTGAGCATTTGCATTTGCTGGTGTAACTAAAACAGAGAAAACTAAAAAGCTCTGCTATTCTATTCAATAAGGAAATAAAAACATGAAACGCAGCAAACGGAAACCCCCCGTGGCTGATTTCTGTTAGAACATTAGAGAATATAATTTCTGCACTTTCTTAAATTAAACAAGCCTTATTCAAAGCACACCTGCAAACAAAAGAGTTACGTAAGACGATTCTCAGCCTCTCTGAAAAGATTGCTAAGAATACAAACACCTAGGAGAGTCAGGAGCATTCTGACTTCCCAACTTTCAACAATGGCTGTTACTAAAGACCACCAAGAGGTCATCACTTTACTTTTCAGCTTCATTTTTGGTGAAAGAATGATGTAAGATATCCTTACAGGATTGTTTGGCATTCTGCTTAGATCTTGTGAAGCAGTTTTAACATACAAAGCTACATAAACACCTACATTAGCAGTACAACAGGGTGTGGGAGACCGATTGAGAAGAACAAAGAAAGATGCATTTTTAAGAAAGAGAAACCACAAAATATATATGAACAAAAAACATACCTTCCCCATAACTTAATATAATTCTCACAGAGCATATGTCAGTACCTGCTGCTGCCTTTGCCGCCTCACTTGGGCAACCTGAGACATCATGATTTGACGATCCAGTAATTCCATTCTCTGCTGCCTCTGGATGTCAACTGTTGCTCCCATTCCCACACGAAATTCGTTCGTTGGTTCCGCAGATGAGAAGATTGGCTCAAGAGTCCAAGAAAATATCTTTGCTAGCCAGGTAGGTACACAAAGAATCTGATGAACTTTTAATACACTGCTATTGTAGCAAATCCCAGAAACCTAAAACCAAAAACATCATGTTAAAAACCAAGACAAAACAACTTAAAGACATAAAATTTACTTCTTATTTAGCTGCAGATAGCAGTTGGTTTGTTTTTAAAAAACACTTTTTATTGGATTTACCCAGAGTTCTCAGTCAAGAGTCAGAGAAAGAATAGGGGATTTTTTTACCTCCAACTTCCCCACAATTACAGACTATTACTTTTTAAAATCTGTGTTGTGCATTGTTTGTGACTCAGAAATCCACTTGGGGTTTTTTGTTAGTTTCAGAATTTTCAGAGTATCTGCCCTTGCAGATACTGAAGCGTTTGTAAATGCTCCTTTAAAAAAAAAAAAAAGTCCTTAAGGTTTCTGCCCCTACCACGCGTCTCTCCTTCTAGTAAAAACAAATGCAAAACACCTGATTTGAAGATACATCTATGAGTATGCACAGGCTTAATTCAATAGGATTGCATCTATCTTCTAGAAGGAAATTTAAAAAAAGGATCAAATACCAGTTAATAAAAAATTGCCATAATGAAAAACCCAGTTTTTGCTATGCACTTGTAAGAAAACTACCTATTCCCTGCATTCACACTTGTGCTTGCCTTGGGGGTTGATTTCATTTCAAATTCAGGAGAAGCAAAGGAAATCCATGTGTCCCATAAATGATCTAGTCATCATTCAACTATCAGTTTAAATCCCATTATGAAACTTGAGCACTTGAGCCCAAAGAGGTCCAGCAGGAGGCCAAAGTTCTTAAACAAACTCTGAGTCTGTATTCTGCTTTATGCCACATTTCACTATTTGTGACTATTTCATTGTCTGTTAGGCCACAAGAGTTACACTATAACAACAGAATGAAATGAACAGGAAGAGATATGAACCCCCAAAATCTGCAAACATACCCATAAATGCAATTATAGTAGAAGCAATGTAGAAACTCAACTTCTGGGCTACTTACTTGAGGATATTTATTTTATTTCACTGACATTTGTATAAACATTCCAAATGCATTGCTGCACATGCAAAGGGAGATGGTACAGGAAAATGCAACATTCTTTGGGAAGGTGCTATTTTTCAGATTATTTACAAGGTTACTGTTAATTATCCAGTAAAAAAATATACTTCTAGCAAAAATACATTCTGCTTTGGGAAACACGGATATTCCTTTTATTCTACTTTCATTTTATGACTGCTTTCAGGGTTGGATGCAATACCAAACACAGGATATCATTCCAAAATGAGAAAGAACAGGATTAAACTACCCTTAGCCATTTTAATCTGTGTTAAGAGGAAACAGGTAAATGGGATGGGATAAGAGGAAGGCCATCATCTCTGGCATCATAGCAAAGGCTGCCATTAATAAAAGTTTTCTTCAAAGAAAGGTCCTGACTAGACTCCAGGAATGACAGAGTGCTGGAAGAGAAGCTTCTTCATGACCTCAGAAATGTTTTCCTCAGCTTCAGTGAAACTGTTCCAGATGAATGCAAGCCCACAACCAAAACTTGCACACACCAACTGGAAACTAAGATAGAACTATATTTGCCAAAGAATAAGTATCTGGAGGAAAATTCACATCACTTCTGCAATTAATTTAATTTGGTATGTAGCACATTAAGTACTCACCTAGCCAGAAGGTCTCTCAGAAACTAATCACCTGGTCCTGAGAGAGTTACACAGATAGGCTCCTCACTCAAGAAACCTAGATTGTAAGGCTACTTGGAATGTCACCTTTTTGGGAGCAAGACTTGCTTAACCAGGCTGCAAATATTATGCATACATTGATCTGATTATTTCTTAGATGCAAAATGCACAAGCAGCACCAGAACCTACAAATTATCTTCCTTCCTTGCACTCTGTATCATTAAGTTATGGAGCCAGGCCCCCTCTTTGGTTCCAGGGATTTTGCATTCCTGGCTGCACAGGTATAACAAGGCAGGGAAAGTGCTCCTGCTCAAAATACTCTGTCCAACATCACACCTTCTCCCAGGTGTCCCTTGCAGCTACTGATCTCTGCTCAGAGACATCTACGGTCCTCTAAGGACTAATGTTATCAGGGCACCCTATGTCTTGAATGGGTTCAAAAAGTCACAAGAACAAAACAAATCAAGTGGTGGTAGGAAAATCTGCATCTCCCTGAATGTATGACCAATCTTGACACTTGTCTTAACACATTAACCACAAGCACAATCATTCTCTTATCAACTCAAGCTAGAAAATACAGCTAAGAGATAGCAGCAGCATGTCTTCAGTGTCAGTACTTTGGGACTTGTCTGTCTCAGAAAGGAAAGTACAACTAGTAGCTGCATCAGCAAAAGCATTCTCCTATTTTTCAAAGTAGAGACAGCTAGTCATAAAATCATAGAATCATTTTGGATGGAAAAGACTGTTAAGATCATCAAGTCAAACTCTTACCATGTCTCCAAACAGCACATGTACACATCTTTTAAGTATCTCCAGGGGTGGGGACTCAACCACTTCCCTGGGCAGCCTGTTCTAGTGCCTGAGAACCCTCTCAGTGAAGAAATTTTTCCTATTATGCTATCTAAACCTCTGCTGGTGCAACCTGAGGCCATTTCCTCTTGTCCTTTATAGGAAAAGGGACTGACACCCATCTTGTTACAACCTCTTTTCAGGTAATTGTAGAGAGCAAGTAATTCCAGAGTATGCATTTAATCAGAAGAAAAGGCTTCTTAAGGCTAAAATTTTATGGACATGGCTGAAATGGAGATTGGTACTTAGCACTATGTATGTGGGACTCAAACGCATGACTCCCACCTGCCTTCCTAGCTTTACTGAGCTCACTGAAGTAGCATGCCTGGTATATACCCAATGCACCAGTTAAAGTTTCTCCTCCTTGCTCTTCTGTCTTCTCTCTCCTTCCAGTCCTCAACAGCAGACCAGTGTCTTGGCCAGTCCTTGTCCTGCCTTAGACAGGACAAACGTGTAGACTTATGTGCTCAGAGAGCAGGAAGCTGAGAAGTCTGACAATACGAAGCTCACAGTAAAATCTAAAATAAAAAGCACCTGGTGAAGGAACAAGACAAAAATGTGTGGGACTAGCAGAAAAGAAGTGTATCTTCTACATATAGTTGCCAAGAAACTTATTGTGGACCAGTATCTGTCCCAAGCAACCAAGTGAGACTGAGTTCTTCCCAAGTATAAGCAGATGGGAAGACAGACTTGGCTGTGAAGAGCTCTTCAAGTGTACACCAGGAATCCACCTTGTTACGTCCACATCTGTAAGGATTTCAGTGCCATGCCCCTTCCTCTCTTACTTTATTTACCTTTCCAATTATAAAGCTATTAGATGGAAGTATAAGAAACTTTAAGCACTGCACTCAGTTTTAACAAATTTTAAAGAAGTTTCATCTAATGAGGAAGAGCCACCTCTCTGTGTATTTCCAACAAACCCAGAATGGAGACATTTGTAGTTAAAATAGGTCTCGTGATTCAGTCTGGTTTAGTATCATACACCCATCTTAATGTCAAGTATTTCCAAAGAACTTCCTCTTTAGCTGTTTATATGCAGAACTTGATATATATCATTTTTTAAAACCCCAACCTTTGACAAAATATAAAGTAATTATTGCAGCATTTTTTGTTGCTGCAACTTTCTCTTTTCAATTAAGGCCAGATCATCTCATAATATCCTGACTTCAACACCGTTCATCAGATTAAAGGGCTACTTCTCTCAAACAGATGAGCCTCCAGAGTACTTTAGACTCCAAAAAATCACCACAGAAAGACACTGCAGTTAAGTACACATTGTTAGAATGGGGTATTTTTGGCAGGCAACATAAAATGCATCTTGTTGTTTTCTGGTAGTCACACCATCACAACCTACAGCTTCACCTACCTACAACATCACATCCGACACCATATCATACCAGGCAAAATACTAAGCAGAGGAAATAGAGTATGCTGGAAATTGTCAGGCATGCTGCAGAAAAAATAGTGTCCTTACATTTTTTCAGTTTCTGAACATCATGGCTTACTACTGGTCCTTCACATGAAGCTTTCTAACCTTTTCTCACCCCTGTAGAAAGCCCAGCTTCCTCTCCCCCTCCTTCACGCCTCTCCTAAGCTGCACAACTTTTAGAAAAAGAAGTAACTGTAGTTTCTTTTTTACATTAGGTAAACCAAACATGGAAGCTCTCCAGTATTTTAAGGGACAAAGACACCTTTGCTCCACTACTAACTCAGGTATGTAAAATCACTGTGCTTGACTAAGACTACAAAATAAAATAAAACAAACAAAAAACCCCATCACAGCAGGTACAGTGGTGTAGAAAATTATGTTGAAAATTATTTTGCTTCAGAACTTGACAGAATTAAATGTCAGCAAATAACAAATTATTTTGTTTTGAAAAATTTAAATATATTAATCATATATATTCAAGACTTTCCTATTTTCAGATACCAACAAATTGAAAGCAAATACAAATAAGTACTCTTAAAATGAAACTACATTTTTAAATTGCTATTTTATCTGCTTCATCTGTGTATTCTGAATTCTATATGACTAGAATAAAAACAAGGGGGTGAAGTTTGTGTCAAGGGACTGTACCTATCTTGATTAGAGAAACTCATTTATCAAACCAAGAAAGATAGTGTGAAAATCACCCAACAAATAAAATTACTACACCTGTACTTCCAACTTGCAGTTATAATCAACAATGTAACTGTAACACAACATATTTTGTTGTTGTTATTACTTATTCTTTGGGCAGTAAGAATATGAACAGCCTTTTGAGATAGTTAGCTTGATAGAAAAATAAGATAATAATAATAATAAAATAAATTAATTAATTCTCTTCAATTTCCTTCCCAGTTACTGGGCTCATAAATTTCCCAGATTTTTCCTTTGGAGTCCATCAATGATATCTTAATTGGTGAGGTGAAGTATTATTAGATCTCAACCATCAATTAGATCAATCAATTAGATCAATCAATGAATTAGATCTTGGTGTCATGACTGTACTGCCATTTTAGCGCAGTACATCTATCCTTAACTTGTACTTGTGACCCAAGGACAGGTTACCTTGGGTCCCTGCTAGAGCTTTTCAGGTGGTTATTATACTATGGTTAACCAAAATTCTTTACATAAAAGATTATTGGATTTATCTGCCCCAACATAGACATCTGTAATTTAAAAGTCTACACGTGAGCTGGTTGTTTAAATTTGGTTTCATAGTCACCAGAGAGAAACGGGCCCTGTCATGATGTGACTCACTCTACGGCAGATGTTTCCAACGTGCACACACAGTTGAATTACTCTCATAGATTCCCTCTCTAAACAATGGTAACTTTCCAGCCATGATGGTGTGCGTGTACAGGCTCAAAAAGCAACCCACCTCTTTCTGAACCAGCTAGCACAACTGACAAAGTAGAGCCGATTTTGGGCCTACAAACTCTCCCTCAGATCTGAGCAAGGAACTGAAAACTTTGAGGTGAAATACAAGCAAAAAGCTAACACCCATTTTTTTCTACAGGATTTCAGAAGCCATGGATATAGAAGAGAAAGTATCTTCTGAAACATTATTACTTTCTCATCTCCTTTCCCACTACTTTCTCCCTCGTCCAGAATTGTAAACACCTGCATCCCTCTTCTCCCCCAGTAGTTACAACCTCACTTCCACACTAACATCCCCTAAAGTGTGCCAGATGAATCAACTACTTTTCCTCTCAGATGTTTTAACTGGGGTAGGAGTAAGTGTTGTCAGCTGAGTCAGTTGTCATGTGTTTACATGGAGCCATCCAGACACAAATAAAGTGTCTAAGCTCCCACCACAGAGGACATCACATTAGTACAGTCAGTAGAGCACAAAGACACTAATCTCAAATTAAGCTACTTACAATCACTCAACTGAATACTGACCATTGCCCACCTGCACATTCCTCATGTTAGTTCTGGATGAGACTCAGCACATCTTTTAGCTTACATATGGGTATCTGCACCTGTCCTAAAGTTAGGACAGACGAGTAACCTCTCTTTTTCATTCCCTAACCTCTGTTACTCTGTTGCTTCTCCATTTCTTATTTCAGAACATGCTCCTCGCAAACTGTGTGCTGAGCTTTATGAACTGTGTTGCCAGCAGGTTGAGGCAAGAGATCCTTCCTCTCTGAGCACTGGCAAAGCTTCATTTGTACTACTGTGTCCAGTTTTGTACTCCTTGGCACAGGAAAGACAGGGACTTGCTTAAGCAAAAAAAGTCAGCATATATTTAATAAGAATTTCAAGTTTTTAGAAAGGACCATATTTTAAGTGTGAATGTTGCACTGTGGGGTAATACAAATGTTTCTGTGTTCCCTTCAAAACATTTTTTTAAACAAAAATAATTCATCTTTCCATGTTACCAAAGATGTGGAACAGGAAGAACAGCAAGAAAATCAATGACTCTTAGGTCTGATCAGATATTAACTACGTAATGCTATTTTTAAGACAAGAACTGAAAAAAATCAAAGTCTGGTTCAACTATTTTGCTCCGCAGCCCAATCACACGTCCTACAAAGGCTGATCTAATATGGACAGGAACATACTATAGCAAAACACCTCTGCCAAACAAATAGCTAACAGGAAGGATGAATGAAGTTCTTAACAGAACTCAGAGCAATCCGAAGTCCGCTCCTGAGCATTTAGCAACAGACACCTGTAGTCTGTGTAAAAACAAGTTAGCAAATTCAAAACTATGAATAAGAACTAAACCACCCAAAAATCAGAATTGAAATTAAAACTAAGCACTCAATAGTGTCTGAATTTTCTATCTTAACTTTCAGCCTTTTAAGTACATGCTATCAATCATGGATTGTCTACAGCTTTTCAATATTTAAAGTATGAAAAGCACAACTTTTCATAAAACCTGAGAAAAGAAGATCACAGTGTAATACAGAAATAATGCAGACAGATGTTCTAGTTGGCTTAGTGAAACCTGCAAAGTTAGGATATTAGAAACTTCCAAATCTGAAACTGTCTTACAGTTAAAGACAAGTTACTTCCCCTAAAGTTTGAACTGAACTCTACACAAGTTCAAGGCAGTTCACAGAAGACTTGGGGTATTCAAAATTTTCATCTGTATGCAGTGCAGGTCACCTTGCAAACAAATAAACACATTATACTAGATAAGAAGAGTCTGCAACACTAAACTCACAGAAAGGGACTGGGAAATACCTTTCAGCAATGAAATATAGTAGTTAAATTGTTAGCAGAAACCTTGGCACGTGATCTGTATGAGGAAAATATTATACTAACTTGGGGAGGGAACTGCACGACCCAGCAGGCATATCTGATCTGCTGGTACCAACCTGAACTTAGTTCCTGAAGCAGGTATGCTGCAGCTATGATAGAATAAGCCTTGACAGGCCCTTCAAATTTCAGTCCTGCAAGATTAGAGCAATGAGAAATGTAAACTGAGAACCCAGGAGACATTAAAGTTGGGGGGGGAGGGAGAGAAGATGAGTTGATATGAAACGTTCAAGAGCTATCGTTTTCTAAGGTGTTTTGACTGTTTTAAAGGAAAATAGTAGGGTAACTGTTTCTGGCTTTCGCTAAACTGGGAGTACTTCTGTAAACAATTATCAAAAGAATTTCTGGCTTAAACTCAAATGGAAATAGGCTCTATGACTTCCATAATACCTCTCAACCTCTAATATGAAGTTTCCTAATATTATTACATTTAAAACCCCTACCGTAAGAAACAAATCTAGACTGTATGTACCAAGTATGGCAAAAGAAACCACAATAAACTAAATTATTCTTATTAATGATAAGAATAATAACATTATGGATTGCTGTTTACATTAGATTTCTGAATTTGTTTACAGTCTACTTCTTAAATTCTCCTTTTTTTTGTAAATAAGCATCTTGTATTTAAACAGCACATTTTACACAACACACCAGCAACTGAAATTACCAGGTCCATACTGACGTATCAAAAGAACAATAATTGAGAGCAACTCCAGTTTCATCTGGAGAGTAAAGAGTATATTCCTACATTGAGTCAAAATTAGAATTCTAGGAAGAATGATGTTATGACAAAGACACAGTAGACCTTTTGCATTCCAATAACAAAACAAGTGCTGTAATCTCTGTAACTGAGAACAATCCAGTGTCAAACTAAAAATTGTCTAAAGTTCCCTATCACCAGGCACATTACATCAATGCCTACCTGCCTACACAGACTCATACCCAGATGCAAATGCATACCCACCCACAAACACATTTCTGTAATGATGGCATTGGTCAAAACAACTGAAAACAAGAACTCAAGAGGGCACAACTCCCAGTTGCTCCACATCCTGCCTGGAATTCACAAGGAGGTCTAACAGCATTAGCAAGGAGGAACACAAAAATCAATCTCCAGTGCTACATCTAGTACCTGCAGTCAGATCTCGTTTAGCCTAAGAGTGTTCATTACTTGTTAATGTAAAGCAATTACATTTAAATAAATCTGAAGCGAGAACACAGTGAAGAGAAAGCGGAAACCAACGACTCAGAAACCATGCTGGCAGCATCCATTTTAATACTCCACATAAGCAGAAGTCCAACAAAAGCTAAATTGCAGAACAGCATTATATACAGTCATATGAGTGTCTAAGTGATCTTTAGAGCTAAAAATACAGACAGTCAAGAGTCTAAAAGGCAATGAAATAGTGACTAAATATCATACCTAGCTGACTAGGTGTTCATGCATTTCCGCAGCCTGTTTGTACAAATACATTAAAATTAGATTCAACAAAGATATAGTGTGTTAGAAAATGCTAAGAGCAGGAAGAATTACAAAAATATGTAGGTTTTCAGAACTAACATAAAACAGACAACCTACATATTTCAGCAATGGTACATATGAATATATTATCTAGTATTATCTACACGTGTAATGCTAAAACCTTTATAGTTTCATATCCTCTTCAGTTTATTTATATACCGTGAAACTTCACTCCTTTACTAGTTTGTCTCAAAATATGCCAAATTATAATTTCTAACAGAGGAGAAAAATGAGACTGCTTATTCACAGAAGTGTGACAGACATGCTGTGCAAAAAATGGCTAAAACTCGTAACAAGAACTTCTTTCCAAATTGTAGCACTTACTACAAAAGAGTAGAGTGCAGCTCTCCACTTGCTGATGAAAAAATTGAGATTGAAAATGCATCATCATTGATGATGACTTAATTCATGCTAACTGAAGCAATATGAATCCTAAGAAAGTTGCATTATAGAGCTGAATAAAACTACATTCAAAGGGAATTAAAATAATAACCACATAACAGGGCAATCCCAAGCACAAAAATAGACTGGGTAGAGAATGCATTGAGAATAACCCCCGAGGAAAAGGACTTGGGGCTACTGGTTGTTGAGAAGCTCCACACAAGCCAGTGATGTGCACTTGCAGCCCAGTCAACAAGCTGAGTCCTCGGCTGCATCAAAAGAAGTGTGGCCAGCAGGTCAAGGGAGCGGATTCTGCCCCTCTACTCCACTTTCATGAGACCCCACCTGGAGTACTGTGTCCAGTTCTGGAGCCCTCAACACAAGAGGGACACAGACCTGTTTAAACAAGTCCAGAGAAGGGCCATGAAGATGATCAGAGGATTGGAGCACCTCTTCTATGCAGACAGGCTGAGAGCATTGGGGCTGTTCAGCCCAGAGAAGAGAAGGCTCTGGGGAGACCTTATAGCACCTTCCAGTACCTGAATGGGCCTACAGGAAAGCTGGGGAGGGACTTTTTACAAGGGCTTGTAGTGATAGATAATGGCTTTAAACTGAAGAGGGGAGATTTAGGTCAGACATTAGGAAGAAATTTTTTAGTGTGAGGGTGATGAGACACTGGGACAGGTTTCACAGGGAAGCTGTGGATGCTTCTCCCTGGAAGTGTTCAAGGTCAGGTTGGATGGGGCTTTGAGTAACCTGCTCTAGTGGGAGGTGTCCCTGCCCAAGGCAGAGGGGTTAGAACTAGATGATCTTGAAGGTCCCTTCCAACACAAACCATTCTATGATTCTATGATTCAATTATAATATTATGAAAAAAAGTATTTGAGCTGTTCTTTGTAAGTCTGTATAACCATGTATATATACAGCTTCTGCCACCAGGAAAGAGGGAGTTAAAATGCTTTTCCTTTTCTTTCTTTTCCACTCTAATTAACACCTGTTCAAAAGGAAGGGCTATTAAAAAATCCAGAAGAGTAACAGGAAGGGCAGTGCGTTTGGAGGAAGTCAGAGACTTACATGGGCACAGAGGCTTGGGCTGATCTCCAGGAGAGAGAAATGCCAGTTTGCTAGTTGCACTGTTTTCACTGACATTTATGGTAGGACTAAATTGCTGAGCAGGTTTGGCTATTTACTGCTCCATCACTCCTGTTAGTTACCATGTGATTTCACAAAATACTTTGAAACTGTCAATGCGAATAGTAAGAGACCAAACTACTGAGTTACAGCAGCAATGTGAAGGGTCCACCGGCTTTTCACTCTGAACTGACAGCAAATTCAGATTAGAAGGTTCTTGATAGCTCCTACTTTCTAAGTTTGCAAAATTTTAAAAGAAGCTTACCGGTATCTAACAATCTGGAAGATGTTGTACAATCTGTTTCAGCACTATGTGCCTTAGTACTAAGAACAGAGTTGGAAAGGAAGAAGACACAGACCACACTGACTTTATCTGAGTGGTGCGAAGAAAGTGATTTCGCACTCTTAACTGCTGTGAGCAGAGTGAGAAACAGCTACACTGCAGACTTCCTAGGAGAACACAAAAACATGACACGTATTCACAGCCAGGTTGTTGAAAGCTGCTTTTTTTTGCAATAAAAGCTTGAGAATTGCTGAAAACTGAAGGAAATCCCAATAATAGGGCAAACATCTCTGTAATTTCCTTGATTTCTGCTATTTCTCATTTTTAGTTGTAGGACTAAATCTATGGCAGCAAAATTAATTTTCAGGGGTCAAAGAGCAGTGGCACCCTGCAAATATTAACCAGCTCTTTTGTTGTCTATCAGTTTATCACCAGCCAGCCAATGCTTTATACTTTTGAAAGTTCCAACACAAACCATTCTATGATTCTATGATTCAATTATAATATTATGAAAAAAAGTATTTGAGCTGTTCTTTGTAAGTCTGTATAACCATGTATATATACAGCTTCTGCCACCAGGAAAGAGGGAGTTAAAATGCTTTTCCTTTTCTTTCTTTTCCACTCTAATTAACACCTGTTCAAAAGGAAGGGCTATTAAAAAATCCAGAAGAGTAACAGGAAGGGCAGTGCGTTTGGAGGAAGTCAGAGACTTACATGGGCACAGAGGCTTGGGCTGATCTCCAGGAGAGAGAAATGCCAGTTTGCTAGTTGCACTGTTTTCACTGACATTTATGGTAGGACTAAATTGCTGAGCAGGTTTGGCTATTTACTGCTCCATCACTCCTGTTAGTTACCATGTGATTTCACAAAATACTTTGAAACTGTCAATGCGAATAGTAAGAGACCAAACTACTGAGTTACAGCAGCAATGTGAAGGGTCCACCGGCTTTTCACTCTGAACTGACAGCAAATTCAGATTAGAAGGTTCTTGATAGCTCCTACTTTCTAAGTTTGCAAAATTTTAAAAGAAGCTTACCGGTATCTAACAATCTGGAAGATGTTGTACAATCTGTTTCAGCACTATGTGCCTTAGTACTAAGAACAGAGTTGGAAAGGAAGAAGACACAGACCACACTGACTTTATCTGAGTGGTGCGAAGAAAGTGATTTCGCACTCTTAACTGCTGTGAGCAGAGTGAGAAACAGCTACACTGCAGACTTCCTAGGAGAACACAAAAACATGACACGTATTCACAGCCAGGTTGTTGAAAGCTGCTTTTTTTTGCAATAAAAGCTTGAGAATTGCTGAAAACTGAAGGAAATCCCAATAATAGGGCAAACATCTCTGTAATTTCCTTGATTTCTGCTATTTCTCATTTTTAGTTGTAGGACTAAATCTATGGCAGCAAAATTAATTTTCAGGGGTCAAAGAGCAGTGGCACCCTGCAAATATTAACCAGCTCTTTTGTTGTCTATCAGTTTATCACCAGCCAGCCAATGCTTTATACTTTTGAAAGCTAAAGATGAAAACTTTCTACTTACCGTCGCAAATAAAACCGTAACTCGGTAATTTCTGTTCTTTTTTAGTCCAAATATACTGCACTGATTGAATAAATGTGTTTTAAGCAACACACGATTTTTAGAACAGTAAGACTTACCAATCCACTTAAGGCTAAAATCCAGATGTAGGAACCAGAGGTTAAGAGCTAGAAGACAAGAGCAGTGATTTAAAATTTTAATTTTACAAAGCTGTTGTTGTCTGAACTACTATGTTGCAATATTATATCAGCTAGGTACTTATCATGATAATGGGAGAAGTCAAGATATTTATTTCTGAAAATTCAGTTTAACATTAAAAAGCTTGTATTCCAGAAGTAGCAGAAATGGAAAAAACACAGGGACCCAACAACTGTTCTCCTTCTGCAGAACAATGCATTTTGGTTTTGTATAGCATACTAAGTATAACAGGATGTCAGTTATAGGAGACACAGAAAAACAAGTCTGAAAGACAGACTGAAGCAAAGGAAATGACTCAGCAGCAGCAGGAGGAGTTCCAAGCAGGGCAGACAGTGAAGCTCTCAGACATGCACCCACAGACAGACAAAGCATTGAGCATCAAAATTAAAGAAATAAAGTTTGTTCTCACACAGTGGCGTATTTGTCAACATGAAATCACAGAAATAGGTCAGAGTGATTTAAAAAAAAAAAGTTGATAAGCAAAGAGGGCATCCCATCATTGCTAGTAAAGTATGTAATGAATCATCTGAAGAAGGTTATTATCAACTGGAAAAATGGGCTGAAAATTAGACTGATACCGGTTACTAAAATTGTTCTGTATGATGTCAACTGAATCATGAGAATACATTCCCTTTAGACTTCTGACTACAGAAAGAGCGACTTGAGATAAGGGCAGAGTTTACAAATGAGGAAAAGGCAAATTATTTTTCCCTCAGCCTCAGCAACTGTTCTGCATGTGGCAGGGAAAGACTGCATGAAGACAAGAGCGATTACTAACAGCAGTGATCAGTAACAGAGGTGGTGTGTGTATGAAAGCAGAAGGCAAAGGACATGATGGAAAAGAGCTCAGAGAACATAATGGCTTTCCACAAGGATGATATGATAGTGGCATTGATGGGTTTGGAAAAGAAGAAACAAGATCATCTGCACAATCAAGACAATAGGGTGCTGGAGCAGAAATCAAAGGAGTTCAAAGGCCGAAGAGTGAAATGGATCAATTCATGTGGAGCATGAGTCAGTATTCTGAAAATTACCATTCATTCTATAATATTCTCTACCACTTCACATCCCTATGGTGCTTTCCCTTCCTAGTGCTAGAGCCATTTTTGAGTTCCTGGAATGTATAAAAATGAGTACAATTTCTCATGTCTATCCATCTCCTGTTTCTTAATTCAGGTTGTGACATTGTTTTTTGAACAACTACTGCCTTTCTGTACCAAGGATCTATAGTTTTCCATTTGGATTTAACACAATACTACAATACTACATTCTAGTGCTGTGCTCTACATTACACTATTTTCAATTACCTGTCACATGGCAATGACTGATATAAAAATACTTGTTTCTATAAAAGTATAATTCAGTCAAAATTACCTTATTTACAAACAGTCTTACCACAGAAAAATACTGTATTCTATAGCTTTGTTTGAGCTTTAACAGACCAGGGGAAAATAAAGTAACAAAAAAAAAAGAATATAAGCAAATTTAAAATTTGGTAAATAAAGGTGAAAGATACATATGCTGTAGCACCAGGCTCTGTTTTCATATAGCTCATTTCATTGAACAACAAGAAAAAATGTATGGAATTTGTTTGTTATATATATGCAAGGCAATCAAGAAGACAGTGGAAGAACAGATCCCTTGCCCACCACTTCAGCATGTAGAACGCACACTAGCATCATATTTTCAATATTTTAGTATACAGGGCAGTCACCAGCTAAACACCTGTAGAATCATATAAGTGCAAGCATGAAAATTCATAAAGGAACATACAGAAGTATGAACTACTACATTAGTAATTCATTAAAAGATGAACAAACAAGTACATACCATACCTGTAAACCCAGTATATAGACCAATGTCTTGTTTGTGATAGAAAAGTGGCCTAATACTTGTGTCACTTGCACTCTTGGAATGGAGGAATAAAATGGTACAAACAGAGCAAACACAGGACCCAAACTGCAAAAAGAAAGATACGGATGGTTAGTATGAATGATAGTAGCAACAGTACTGTAAAAAAAAATAAATAATCAAAAGTAATTAATCCTAAGTACATAACAATCAAAATGTAATCCCACCTTGTAAGCAAAAGGGATTTTTGGGAAGCAATGATGCAGTAACTAGAGGCATTCAGGATAATAAGATTCATTAACAAATAATGCACCTATAGTTTTGGCAAATATCCTTGCAAAGAAACAGGTGACAAAAAGTATCTTATTTTCAAATGTTTAGGATCAGAGGCAGCAGAGAAAGCAATGTATTTAGTCTAATAGCAGCCTGTTTCTAGAAAATACAGCACACAAGAAGAACAGCAGTAGTCTCCAGCATCAGAACAAAGCCTCTTTGATCCAAGTGGACAAATGGTGAAGGTTATATATGTATCCCAAAAGATCACAGAAATTACTTCACTTATGAAATTAAGCTGCATGTTCACCCAGCTTTAGGGCATTAGAGGACTGCTGATAGACTGCAGTATCTAAGAAGGGAATATTGACAATTTGATTTGCCAGTGACTTCCATGGCCGTACTAATAACTAACTTTCTTTAGGGTCCTCACCTTAGTCACTGCACAACATGTAAATTAAGCTTCTAAACCCTCACTGGAAGTAGTTTCATAGTATTTAAAACTCAAGCACCTTTTACAATGACCAAATACCTAAACTAAGCTTTTGAATAAAACCAGTGCATTTCATATTCCCAGATAAAAAAACTGTGTTCCTCATGATAAAACATCCAGAAAACTAAGCCATATATTGAAAACAACAGGAGAGACCATATCAGAGCTAATGGCAAAGACATGAGAGATTCTGGAAGAAAAATACTTTCTAGGATGGACAAGAGGTGAAAAAAAGGTCACTCCAGGTAGATGCGACCTCCTCCTCTGGCAGAGCTGCACTGGTGGTGACCTCAAGGCAGGCAGCTGCAGGCAGCAGGCAGTGGGAGGCTGTCTGCAAACTGCACTTCTCCCCTGGCAGAATCCTTGCCCATTGCCTTGTGTCCAACAGGTGCAGAGAGAAGCTTTTCGCTGCTCACCCAGCTTATCAAAACTTTCAAGAGTTGCAGTTTCCACAGACCTTTACATGAAAGGGAAGGGATCTTACAATACTGAGGGGGAATTCTGTAAACAGGACCCAAATAATTAAAAAATACATTTCCCTTTTAGAGGAGCTACTGATAGGAGTGATACAATCTGAAATGATGGTCTGAATATTAATACTTACATTTCCTGAAAAATTGCCAAATGCAACACCCACAGCAATGAAAAAAAATTTCTTCAAGTATTATTTTTACTCATTTAATGGGCTGTGGCTTAAGGTAATTCTATTATAATTTTGTTTGTTATATTTGAAGTTCAGCTTGCTGAAAAGCTTCCTCTCTGAGGACTTAAATACAGTTTAATTATAGAAATATGTTTAGTATCATCTGTTTAATAAATAGTCAGGTGCACTTCAATATCTAGAGAATGCTAACTCAGGACCTATTTAAAAGTGTTCAATCTTGCATATAATCCTTTCTACATAAACAAAACACACCTGTATAAATACACACAACACATTCTTAAAATTAATTCAAATTATTTACGCTTTAGGAGTTGATAGACACAGTTATGAGTGCCACACACAAAAACAATTAATAAGAACTGCTTCCATTTTAGACAATACTCATTGAAGTAAATCACGTTTTAGAAGTAAAGAGAGAAAGAAAACAGAAAAAAAACCCCTTTTCTCTTAGAAAAGTAATTTTAAAGGATTTCTTTCTACTCTTACAAAATGATCTGAGGAAGTACCAAAATTGTGTCATGCTTTTCAGGTTTTGTTTCTCCTATGATAAATACTAACTCAGACACAGATTTCACATGCAAGAGTGCACTTGATCATAAGATGGGAAAGTACAAAAAGGAATTTCCCATGACTGTAAGTCATGATTAAAAGTTCCTTAAATGTTAATATTCACCACTAATGTCAACAGGGACCACAGAAAACACCACCCCAGTCCAGGGTAGTATCGTGTGTAATTCCAAGCCCAGTGTCTGAAACTGCTCAGTACCTGATAAGCTAGAAGAGCTGGAGGAAACCTAAAGATCAACTTTTCTCCTAAACCAGTAAGTTCCTAGGCACCACGTACTTACATCTCCAAAGACATCAGGTTTTGTTCTTCAGGCAGAGTTCATATCTCATATAAATACGTATTACACAAATGCCCATTCAGGTATCTTTTTACAAAATGTCAAAACTAGCGCCCTACAAAATATTTTGTGAAACTCATTTGTACAGGTGACTCCACTGTGGGAAAATTTATTCCAATTAATATTAAACGTCAACCTCAACTTTCATTATATAATTTTGTGCTTGTACTTTGGAAAAAATCAATTAAACTTTTCTGTTGTATTCAGAATTTTCTATACATTAATCCATCTGTGGTTTAGAATATCTATATGGAAATGCTGATTATCTACATCAGGTCTGTCAGAGAAGTTATCTACACAATGCTACAAAATGACAGACATAGTAAGGGACAGCAAAAGGCTAATGAAAATGTGGACCCACTGCTTAATGGAAAAAAGGATCCAGTGACATAGGACATGGAAAAATACAAGGTACTCTATGCCTTTTTTGCCTCAGCTTTCACTGGTTAGTTTTGTCCTCAGGCTTCCTAGGTCCCTGAGCATCTGGCAGGGCTGGAGCAACACCTGCAGTAAAGGAAAACAGTTTGGAAGCTCTTGAGCCCAGCTGGCTATTCAGGAGTCAATGGGACCAGATGGGATGTGCCTCCAGGTGCTGAGGGAGATGGTCAATATTACTATCATAGAAACATCATGGTGATCAGAACAAGTTCCTGACACCTGGAAAAATGTCACTCTCATCTTCATGGAGGACAAGAGGATTCAGGTACCTAGAGGTCTCACCTCTGTCCCTAGGAAAGTTACAAAGCAAATCTCCTAGAAGCTGTATGATGGACAAGGTGATTGCTATAGATTTACCAAGGGTGACTCTAGTGCTGTGGACATGGAAGGGGAAGACCGTGAACATTGTACAAACTGACTCTGGGATGGCCCTTGGCTCAAGTCTCCTCTTGTGTCCTTGAAGAAACCCTGAAGAGACTGGGAATGGATAAACAGATGTCTGCACTGCTAGACTCATAGGGTTCTGACCAGCAGGACAAAGTCCAAGTGGCAGCCAGTTACTGGTAGCTTTCTGCATGGCTACACACTGGGGTCAACATTATTTATTGTTCTTATTAACTACCTGGGTGATGGGCCAGAGTGCACACTCAGCAAGCTGGTGAACAACATATAATTGGAGGGAGCGGTCGATACTTCGGAGAGCAGGACTGAATTCAGGTACAACTTGATGGGCTGGAGAAATGAGCTGGCAAGAACCTTACTGAGTTCAAAAAAGCACCTATGGAGTCTTCCACCTGGGTTGGAATAACGGTGCAATAATATAGATTGGATGGAAAACAGATTTGCAGACAAGAATCCTTTGAATGTTAGTCAGCAGTTCACCCTTGTAAGAAAAGCCAGTTGCAGGGCTGCATTATCACAAGCATAGTCACTGGGCCAAGAGAAGTAACTGTTTCACACTTCTGAGCCTGCACCTAAAGCAGTGTGTCCACTCTGGGGCTCTTTGCCTTAAGAAAGGCATTGATATACTGCAGCAAGTCCATCTGGGGGTAATCATGGTCCAGTACCTTACCACGTTGCACAAAGCTAGAATCTACATCCTCAGAGATACAGACTGGACACACAGCCCCAGGTAAGCTGTTCTTGTTGGGCATGCACAGTTGAACCACAGTTGTTATTCTGTGAATAATCAAAGCCTTGTTCCTGAAGCTCATCATCACTGGAGGGATTTCTTTTCCTGGATTTCACAAAGCAGGTACAAACATCCATCAGTGTACTGTAAATAAAAGGATGGGGTCTTAACTCTTTTAATTATGTTAATTAACTGTTTGGTAATATATAGTCAGATTTGGCATCTACAAGTGGAAAACATACTCTTATCGAAGGACTAGTTTAGTTCTCTCTTTTCTTTAACTTCTCTTTTCCTCTTATTTTTTCTTTTCCCCTCATTCCGTTTAATGTCCTTTCTTCTAATGTTCTCTACTCTCTCCCCTTTCCCAGAGACCTTCATCTTGCCCTTTGTTCAATTATACTTTGAGAATATCAGGAACATCCTTTCAAGTGCCATTATGACCTTCTAGAAACCTGACATACATGTGTGCAAAGAAGGGCCAGACACACAAATACAAGCTGACCCTAAACTGAGTTTATTCCCACTTCATGTTTAGGGAGTTAATTTCAGACATGTGGGTTAGAAAATAAAACTTTCAAACAAAACGGAAAAGTCTAAAACCTTAAAGATTAAAATCTAGAGTTTAAACACTCTGTATGGACACCATGTCCACCCCAAAGCTGTACCACTGTACACTACTACTGTAATAGCAGGCTCTGCAACAACTGTATCTTCGTTTTTAAGGGCATGATAAATGTCAACATTTGCGGGGAAAGGAAACATGGCAGACTAGGTGGGAACATTCCACGTATGAAATGATGAGATTAGTTTTGCACAGAGAAAAAAAGAAACAATAACCTTGAAAAAAACCCAAAAAACAATAATGTAGACACTACTGGCAGAGAAGAAAGAATCAGGGGCAAGTACATCTCATAAGAGAAATAAGCCACTTAAAAGTTTTAAAAGGTTAATATTAAATACAGATTAAAAGAGTTTAACATCAGTAAATTATGCACAAAATACAGAAAAAAATTGTTCTAAAATGTATGAACAAATGGGTAGAAAGCTAAACGTTAGTTCTGCAAAAATATCTGCTGTTGTCAATGGAAGCTCTGTGGGATTAAAGTTACAGAAATACCCTCTTATTTTATTCAGAATGACTCATTACACTTATCAACTGCAGTACTACATTTTTCTTCAAGTTCTTCAAAAAAACACTAACTTCACAAATTCACAACCACATATTTCTTTGGGAACTAAAAATATCAGTTATAGAAGCAGCTGCATGTAAACACTGTGCTTGCAATTCATATTACTAAGTTACTTCAATGCTCTGTTTTCCTACAGGCTGTCCAGACACTGCCACATTACATTTAAGGTGTCAGTTTGTATTCTGAAAATGTTAAAACATTCTCAAAGTAAAATTTCTCAATATAAGGTAAATCCCTAGAGCATGACCACCCTTGATAGCTGGGATTCTTGGCCTGATGGAGCCCTGGACTCAAAGGAACCATCTATTGCACCCAACCCTTCTGCTACACAACAGCAGGCCTGAGGCCTCTCAATACCAGCAATAGCATTAGAGTGTGCCATGCAGTACTCATCTATCTAACTGCCAATATTTCACAGGAATGCAGGAAGAAAGCAGGTAAAAAACCACAAACCCAAGATAAAACTTGAAGTTGTGCATCTTGAAAGGAAAAGGTTTCTCCTGTCTGTGGATATCTTGGCAGAATCACTGCAACTTTGGATTCATTAAGATAGTAGACTGAGCAATCAGCCAAACACTTTAGAATCCCCTCATGAAGACTTAGGTCAGACACCTGCCTCTTCTAAAAAAACTTGAGTTTTCAATGCCAAGACTATCCAACAACTTATTCCGTAAACTGCTCAGCATTACTGTAAACCGGTTTCCGGGTTCCTCTCCATCTCTTCTCATTGGTGAGCTTAATCCAGACCTTTCCTCTTTTGCTGGCTAGAATCTTTCTTCCAATTTCAGTTTTAATTAATTCATAATTAATAAGATGCTAGCATACATAGGTGTTACTCCTTAGCTTTTTCTGAAAAGATCAGTTAATCCTATCTGCCCTCCACCTTTGTTGTGCAAAACTGATTTATGGCACCTCAACATTACTGTTCTACCAACTTATGGCAATACATAACACAAAATTTCTTCAGTTGAACATGCAAAACATACTGCCCCCAGACAAGCACTTACTGCAGACCACCAAAGCTTACAGCACTAAGAAGATTATTAAAAAAAAAAAAAATAATAATAAAGGCCCCCGACCTTTATTTAATCTACGATTAGCATGTTGCCTGTGCTGGTTTTGGGTGCGATAGAGTTAATTTTCTTCACAGTAGCTAGTACAGTGGTGTCTTGAATATGTGCTGATAATAGTGTTGATAAGGCAGAGAAGTTTCATCATTGCTGAGCAGTGCTTGTACACCACCAAATCTTTTAATACTTCTCACAACACCCCAGCAGCAAGCAGGCTGAGGGTGCATAAGAGGTTGGAAGAGGACACAGCTGGGACAGCTGACCACAACTGATCAAAGATGATATTCTATACCATACAACATCATGCTCAGCAGAGAAAGCTGGGATAAAAAGGAGGAAGGGGGGACATTCAGAATTATCATGTTTGTCTCCCCAGATAACAGTTATGTGTGATGGAGTCATGCTTTCCTGGACATGGCTTAGCACCTGCCTGCTGATGGGAAGTAATGATTTAACTCCTTGTCTTGCTTTGCTTACGTATGTGGCTTTTGCTTTACCTACACAACTGACTTTATCTCAACCCATGGGTTTTGTCACTTTTACTCTTCTGAGTCTGTCTTCCATCCCACCACGAGAAAGTAAGTGAGCAGCTGGATGGTGCTTGGTTGCTGGCTGGGGTTAAACCATTATAGAGATACGTATGTATATGTATATATACCATGGGGTCAAACCATGGGGATAAGGATGTATAGGAATGGCTGGCTAAACCCTGTGCCACAGTTGAGTAGAGGATCACAGGGACAACTATTTATCTGTAACTGATAAGTTATTACCATCAGTTAGGTGTTCCAGAGTTAGTCACCCATGCTTACCCTGCTCTGTATCAGACGTCTGCAGCAAGTGATTGATGGTGAAAGCTGACCGGGTAGCTTTGCTTTTATGACTGATCTGGTTAAACAAACCAGAATGAGTTCAGCAAGAGAGAGGACATGGCACCTTCCCAAAAGACAGAGACTCTCAGTGAATCCAGTACTTGACTAAGTCTGGCACAGACACTTGAGCTAGGCAGAAGACTATGGAGGCACGAGGAGACACTGAAGTAATAATATAGATAGCAGAGTATTTTGTTGAGGAGTTGCAGAGTATTTTGTTTAACAGTTGTATTCACATTTTTAGTGCCCTGGATTGTCATATTTCTTCTTCTTCATCTAGATTAACCTTACACATTTTATTTGGCCTTTGCAGAGTTACTCACTGAAGAGTCATCATTTACTGTTCCTCTAGGTCAAGTCACTTGAAAAAACACGTCTGTCCACAAAAAAAAAGGCTTAATTTAGCTACAGGTTAGTTCCAGACACCTGAACTGTCTCCCAGAAAAAAAAAAAAAAAATTAAAAAATAAATTTTAAAAAAATGTTACTTTTGGAAGAAAAGGCAGTTTTGCAGTTCATAATGAGACTGGCAGGATTAATTTTCTGGTTAACCCATAAACACTTTTTGTACTTCAGATGTTACTTCTTACCTTGTGTAGTAGGTCTCTAGATACAGAATTGTAAAGCTAAATCCAGTACCATTTGTAAACTGTTCAAAAAGACCAGGAACTAAGTAAGCACACCAAAAATATATTAGCACAGGCATCATAACATGCTGGTCAAAATATTAACTGCAATGCTTCGCTGTCACCACCTCCAAAAATAACAAATGGGTATATTAATTGATGTGTTCCTCTCCTTGCATGCCAAAAGCAAAACAGTAAGCTTTTGCACTCAAGTGGTAAAACCACATGTATCTCACACTTGCCATTTCTTGGTCTAAATGCTCAAATCCTGGGACAGTCAAATAGATATTGGAGAAATAGCAGCTGTGTAAGAACAGAAAACAAATAGCTAGAAGGATAAATAGTGAGTGAAAGAATGCAATCAATATAATTTAGCTTAAGCAAGTAATATCAGATCATGCTAATCTGGTTTAGTAGCTAATACTTCAGTGTGACTTAGAGGCTATAATCTAGTAACGTACCTTAACGAAAGGAAGGCAGTATTTTATCAGATTGGAGCAAGAAGCACATTATTTTATAATGGTAAGATTATTTTGAAGTAAACACTTCCTTTACTGTGAAGCTGTGGTACTACAGTCAGCCCTTGAGCAAAGACCACTGCATGCCTGTGTACCTTAAAATTTCCCATTTCTACATATTTTTGTTGTTGGACAGGGAACCACATCACAGTATAACTTTGTGTACCTATGAAGCAAGTTCCCTGTGCAATTTCCCTTTAAACAATCTGTAATTCTCACTATTTCTTTTAATGAGCTTCTACTCTGCAATGAAGCTGAATTTAAGAAAAAAAAATAATAATACAAAAACAAACAAACAAACAAACAAATCAATAATAAGACCAGTAAGTTCTTTCAAAGATTTTCTGAATCTGGTGTTAGAAGAAAAATGTCCCATAAAAAGTGAGGAGCTAAAAGCCCTAGATTGAGCCTTTCAGCTCCCTAGCATCTAAGAGGAACTGCTATAATAAAAACATTTCCTGTAAGACAAGGTACAGTTAGTAAAGTCTAACTTTGTCATTAGATCTGCATTTACTTTAGCCTTTCTGATGAGATGGACATGTTCGCTGAGATTGCACACCTTCAACACCGCAACATCAGCAAATGCTTGTGTCATGAACACAGCCCTAGCATTTCCAAAGAGGCATTCCATCCTCTGCATGGGTAGAGGATATCATAGCATCAACATGCCTACTTGCTGGTTCTTTAAATTCAGGCCACCAAATTAGTCCACTTTAAAGATAACCAGTCCTTTGTAGTAACAAATAGTCAATATGAGTTTTGGGAAAATCCCACATAACTCTCAACCACAGCTGCTAACAGCAAATGATAGGATTTTCCACCTACCTCTGATCTTCAAAACCCTCTTAATAAACACACAATTCAACTCTTAGGTCAACAACGTTCCTTACCCAGAAACAAGATTATTCCAGGTAACAAGGGGCTACCTCACAATTTGACATCCCATTTTTTCCCTGTTCCCTAGCCACCCATTCTTACTGGTATCATTTTAGGGGAATCACATTTGTACTTCAAAAGCTTCTTATCTTTAATGTATTTGTTACCTGTGTAGTAGTAGTAGTAGTAGTAGTAGTAGTAGTAGTAGTAGTAGTAGTAGTAGTAGTAGTAGTAGTAGTAGTAGTAGTAGTAGTAGTAGTAGTAGTAGTAGTAGTAGTAGTAGTATAATAACAATAATAATAATAATAATAATAATACCCTCTTTGCTTAAAACACAAAAAACAGCTTACGAAGGCTTCATTTATCTCTCAAATCACCAGAGTTATTCAACTCCCTCATGTATTTTCAAAGGGCATTTCTGTAAAGCCTCATCATTACGATACTAGAACAGTGCTGGGAATGTACATGGGCTACTGAGATGTCTGTTTTGACACAGCATCTCAGTATGCCTCAATTCTCAGGTTTCCTCATGCCGTGTCAGATCTGATCAGTAAGAAGCAGTTTTACAGAATGTACTGATCATACAGCTTTTTGCTACAAACTAAATTTAATCTATTTTTAAATGCAAATGGCATGCAAACAAAGTTTTTCACTTGGGGATTTTAGCTGGCTAACAACTCATCAAGTAAAGCTCTGGGTAAAGTCCCTTCTGTGAAAGTCAGTAACCTGTAACTTCAGGGAGGAGTTGGATGGTTTGTTTCTAATGACTCTCTTTGAACAGACTAATTGTAAAAGGATTAAAAATAGATGCTTTCACATCCCATAAAACAGTAGGCAGCAAATCAAGACCAGCATACAAACAAGCCTGTGTTTTTTTTTAAGCACTCGAAAAAACCTACCCCTCCCACAAAAGAGACTCACGTAATCAGTCTTGAAAACAATGTGCAAGGGTAAACTTTCACAGTCAAGCCATCCTGCTAATGCCCTTAACTGCTCAGAGGATTCAAGAAGCTACAGACATGTAAGTACAGAAAAGCATTCATTTAGTTTTAAAAAAGTCACTGAAGAACAGCAAACAATTTCAGAAATATTATCTCTTTTTTTGCATTATACTGTATATTTTCATGTGGTAGGAAGGAAGAAGGATCTTTGGACGGGAGAGAAAAGGCTTGTGGAAGAAATTCAGTGATATTTTATGTTCACACATGAATATCTGCCAATTATTTTTTGTTCAAAGGATCTCCTGACCCACAGCATCAACAAGTTATTTCAAGTCCTTTCTTACAATACAGCCTTCTGACAGTCACAGGGAAACATTTGATACTACACCAGTTTAGACAATTTTGTTAGCAATAATAATTTAAACTCTACTAATGCAGATATAATTACTGTACAAGTAATAAGGGAAGCACTGCAGCTCTTAAGTAATTCACTGGACCTTGAATAACACTTAGTATAGCAGGAGAGAACCTTGAAAGAAATCTGTACTATGGTTGTGAATGAATAGCTTGCTCTATCACATGCCCTCCATGCCTATGTAACAGCCTTTATTATCAGCTTAAGAACGTCTGTCACTCTTCTCAAGTCTAAATATTGCAACAGAATATTTTAAGAATGCGAAGTTTTATGAGCTAATTCCTCTTTTACTTTCTGACATGCATTGCTTTTGATGTTTTTAGAATGAATTCTTTTTCTGAATAGCAATCACTTAACGTGTTTCTCCTTAGTACTGATCTTCATGCCACAAAGCTGAAGAAATAGTATAAGTGATACAACTTTTATACAACTTCTCGATTAAAAAGGATCAATTTTTCCTATTATACTGGTAAAACAAAACAGTCTGTTCCACAGACAATAACTCATTAACTCAATAACTCATTTACCTTGAAAAATAAAGCCAGTATGCAGAATACAAAAGGTCTGTCTTATATTTTCATAGCTTATCCTAAAGAGACAAGGGAATTGACACTTAACCTGGCAAGTAGTCTTTAAAGCTCCAATCTCATCCCTTTCTCTTTGAAAGGCTGAGCAGTATGTATATATGTAATTAATAATAAACTTGTGCTACAGTTCTGAAGCTGTGATTCCTAAAATTGAAGACTCTACATGTAGATTCCAGATCACCCGGAAAAAAACCTATACATTAAAGGTGTGCGTGTTTTCTAGCACTAAAATACAAAATTTTTTTTGACCCATTTTTTCTTCTGCTTGCAGGAATGTAATTGTCAGTGGCCAAGGTTTTTATTTATTTGCTGTATTTTAAACTCTCTCCTTTTTACATTCAGAATTCTAAGGCAAGGAAACTGAAGGGAGGTTAAACAACTCAGCACCAGCACAATTTTTCACATAAACACGCACCTTTGGCAGAGATGATTTATTCTTTATCATTCTCATACTCTTCGTAACACGGATCGCATTTGGAAAGAGAGATCCAACAGATAAGAGCAAAACATGCACACTTCAGATGACTTCCACTTTTTCTTTATCTAGTTATGCAGCATTGAAATTCAACTTCTGTATTTCTATTTTGCTTTCTGTAGCATTATTACTTTCCAGCGCCCAATGTAACTGTCATACAATTTTGCAAAGTAATTGATAAAAGCAGGACCATAAAGATCCCAGAGTGTGGAACTGCCAATTCTTTAAGCACTTAAAGAATATTATAATTCTTTATAGCATCATTAAGACAATTTCATTCATGAAAAGCTTACTTGGGATTCTCTGATGTGTGGCTTACAAATTTGGCTTAGTACTCCAACAAATCTGCATCTATACTGAGGGAGAAAAAAAAAAAGCACTAGCCTGGAAACTACCTCACCAAAATTAGCTGCGGATTGTGACCTGAGGATTCGGTCTTCAGGTCATTAGGCCCACTCATTGTCATTTAGGACAAAAAATCCAACATCTTTTGAAAAAAGGCAAATTAACATAATGTCCTAGGAGTATTAGAAAGAAACAGGAAGCTTTAGGACACGCCTGTCTCTTGCCTCAGCTTTCATTAAACCACATGTAGTTCCTAAACTACCAATACATACACCTAGATATAGGGACCTTAGGTATACGTTCTTTCTGTATTAACAAAGCATTCTACTATGCAACTTAGCATGCACACTTGTTAACATACATAACTAACTTAAATCAAGCCTTTTTCTCCAACACAGAAAACACTCTACAATGAAGGTCACTTGTCTGGTAAATTAGAAATTCAAACAGTAAATATGACCGGTCAACAGAAAACAATTAATTTTAGAGATTAAGGAAAAAAATAAACTTACATAAGCACAGCACTGCATATTTCCTATCTTCTCCTGCTCTTAAATTTTAAGACTTACACAGCTTATGTCTATAGAGGACTGTAAGGTCAGGCACTTCAGGGAAAGTCTCTCTCCTGATGACTCCTTTAAAATATGTTATACTCTATGCATTTATGAACAACATTATTCCCCAATACTGTTTGTCAAAGAAATATTGTTCACCTCAAAGTGACTAAACCATACTACTAAAGAGTCAGGAGAAACTTTTCTAACGATCTGCTGTGTCTTTTCTAGAAATTAATTAACATCCCTCTTAAATTAGCTACTGGAGAGATGGATCAGGGATTAATCTCCAAAAAAAATAAATAAATTATGGAGACAGGCAAACCACACATTAGATGACAATACATGGTTAAAGCCTTCTACCTGTGCCCTGTTCTGAAAAGAGAGATGGTGCTCCTTCAGCAAAAGCAGGAAATGAGAACAAGAAGAAAACTTATCTAAGGACACAGATGGCTTGCATATAAACCAAACCCATGTAATCTTCTAGGCTTACAACACTGCAATTGCTGGCTCCTAGCTTAAGTGAATGCTTGTTAATAGTCAAATGTATGTTACATGATGATATTACATATAAAGCTCATCACACATGAACCAGGGCTTTGGATTATGTAGTACTTCCAGACTGGAGCCATCATTCTGCTCATAAAACGTCTTTTGCAGTGAGGACTTACTACGAGCTGGGCTCTTGCATACTGCAACATAAATGTGAAACAAATAAATAGTGCCAGTAAATGCTTTCACAGAAACCTAATGTCCTAAAAAAACTTCCCTTCTTCTTGGATGAGATTACAAAATTGGTTCAGAAAGGCATCTGCACAGATTTCAGGCATGCCAGGCTAGGCATTGGAAGCAACTCAACATGTTAATGTGATTCTTTTTTTCCCCTCAAGTGGATACTACTTCTATCAAACATCAAGAAAGCACACAGAATAGATAAAAAGCTGGCTAGCTAACAAATCACATAAAGTAATTGGATAAAAAAAATCTTTTGTCATTGGTGGTCAGAATGCAAATCTAATAATTAAGACTGGGAAATGGCAAGCAAGAGAACAATAAAGAAGAAACTGCACTGGACATATTTAAATTAATTCTAACTCCCAGGTGTAAGATCCTCCCAGGTAGAAGCAGAGAGCAATGGCCATGCCCCTAGACCAGAGACATCCTAGGACACAGTCAATCCCAAAACCACTCTGTGATCACAGTGACCTAACATCACTAGCTCCCACTGCAATGCTACACAACTCTTATCTTGGATATCTGACTAACTGAGCAGAAAAAGCACGGAAATAGTGGTGAGTAAGAACTGGGGCTAGAACTGACATCAGAAGACAATTTTACCTTGTAGTGAGACACTTAACAAGTTCATCTTGAGCTGCCAAAACCATGAGATTATATAAAGGGGCAAGACTCATCAAAAGGTCAACTGCAAATTAATTTTAGAGAAATTCGAAGAAGTGACACATTTTTAACAGGGAGGTTAACTATTGTACAAATAGTTAACTCACTTTCTCTTCAGTTCTTCAAATCAAGACCAAACAGCATTTTGGAAAATACACTTTAAATGAAAAGTTAAGTGAAATCCATACACAAATAACTACAATAATACCTGGATTATACAAGTGGTCATATTAAATGAGTAAGTAGTCTCTTGTAATACAACTTTATGGGTCTGTGTTATTGAGCATTATGTCTGCAGAGTCAGGAAAAAGTAAAAACCTGCATGAACTTCTTTACAATACCAAGAAAATGACAGCAATTTAAAATACTTTATGCCTTAAAAGTTTGCCTGTACCTCTATGCCAAAAAACTGTGGCAATGCTTTCTAAAATTATTACACTGGTAAATCAACATTTGGTTTTTGTTTTTTTTTCCAAATATATACCTCAAAAAAGTATAATAAACTCAGAAGGTCACTGGGGAGAGTATCCAATCCAACAACCTAGAAAAGCAAATATTCTGGTGGTGATTCTAGAGGCTGGATTCTATGCATATGAATTCATGACAATAAATGGAAATGCTCTCCTAAGGCATTCAGGCACACAGCTTATGAAAATCAGTAAGAATCAAGTCCAGCTAGTCTGAGGGTTGAAGCAGCAAGAAGGTAACAGTTTCCATTTTTGTTCCAAGAATGCAAAAAGTACACAAAATGGGCCTGCTGTAGTTTTTCCAGATACATTCTGTGGAGGATGGCATATGCTATATAATAGGCTAATCAATAAGTATTGCTGCCAAGTAATAAACAGCAATCTGAGACAAGGAATAGGACACAAAAAAACAAACTTGTCTTTTACTTAATGGTCTAGACATCTTTTAGGAAGAAAGTGTTTTTTTAAATGCAGCTCTGCTCAAGATTGTAAAGAAAAGGTGAAACAACTGGTGAGGTGAATGGAGCTATCGAACAAGTGCTGGGAAGTACAGTTACCATAGCTCAGGTGATGAACATTAAGTTGTCACATGATAGCAACTTTATCATGTTTGGCCCCCAAATTGGATACAGTATCTCAGGAGGGTATTTTTTAAAAAATTAAATATAATCAGATAATATAACATATTATGCCCATATATGGAGTGAAAATATTAATACTTGTCTAGAGTATTATAAATTGTGCACACCACATTAACAGTCAAAATATTTGGGGGATAACAGAGGATCAAACAGAACACTTTCTTCACCCAGGGGTGATTCCCATGGCAGGCAGAGGAGCCTGTGTCAAGAGGCACAGCTCAGCTGACACACACACTGCCGTGGAAAGCTCATGAGCTGTGGTCCTCCAGCTTTCTTCATATCTGTTTGTGACCAGTTTGCCTTGCCATGGAACTGCTCCTGTATGTATACCCCTGCCACCACCACAGAAAGACACAAACTCTCTCTCAGCTGGGACTCCTCAATATAGCCATGGTTTTATGTGAGGATCAACATCCAAGTTTAAGCAATAGCAAGTTCTAGACTAATTCATTAAAGATCCAACTTCACAGCACAAAACTAGGTAACATGTATTTTATCAAATTCTACACTTGATGTTTGATGTGTGTTGGTATTTCACTGAAATTACCCAATTTTTCCTAGTTCAACATGTTTGTACAGTGGATATTCTACTTTACAAACATTTATAAAAAGACAAATGAATGGACATGACAGTTATGCATATCATTCATGAACCAAAACTACTACAACTTTATAGCAAAAATTAAATTATGCAGTTAATATTCTGTAGCTAGTTACAGCAATAGAGCTGTTTATCATAAATCTTAGATTATTCTTCCTTACATATGTTTAAGAAACTGTTTTACCAAAATTTGAAGAAACAGATGAATAGAAAATGTCACACTAGGGGTATGAAAAAGTAAACAAAAGCATTTATGTAAGAGAAACAAGACAGAATACTTCACTGACTCTCATCCAGGTGCCTACAAAAACCCACACTCTGTACATCTTTACATCTTCTGTAAAAAGCAGTCTGGTGTACTTACGTAAAACAAGAGCCATCTTATTCTATAGTGAAAAGACAAAGGAGGAGGAAAGTATACCAGGGTAGTAACTACCCTATTATTCAATCATCAAACATTCGAACACCAAGATACCGTAAACTATGTGGAATTAACTAATATTTAAGTACAGACATTCTTAAATCTGCACTATGGGTGGAGTTGTTGTTGACCAGTTTAATTCCCGTATCCAAACCCACACAGCTCCTATTTCGGATTTTACTTCCAACCCTGAATGCAGTATTCCCACCTCTTGACACAGGGTACATCACAGGTATCTAAGAATCAGAACATTGCACATCTATCAGAGATCACCCACATGGCCTTCCTACTGCTGGCACAACACAGCAAATGCAGACTTAACATACTAGGTGCATGCTATATTTCTTCGTTAAACATACGTAATATAACTCACTGATATATTTTAATCCACATCATCCCCTATCTGCAGGTTTACATAGAACCTTATGTACCCCGTGCTAACCTAGCCAGAAGTCTCATCAGACTGGCTTATAATACAGCATGTGTTGCGGGTATGCTAATTGTGAACAACCTGAAATAAGCTGGACAATCTCCCCAAACCTGAAAGAAGGTAGTAGCCTTTTAATCCTTTCCCAGATTAATAAAAGGTAATTAATACTTTCTAAAATGTGAGCTTAAACCCATTAAAACCATGAGATATTTTCCAGTAAGACTTTTTTAAGGTACAACAGGCTACAGTTGGTTGTAAATACCGTGTGTTCAAAGGCAGATCCTCAAAAATACCTGGAGATTTTAATTAAATGTTCCAGACAGACTTAAAACTCAAGTGACAACAGTTTTTATCTCTAGATAGTATTCTGCATTAAAGCAGAAGCAATCTTGTTTTTACTGCTGTTTTAATCCATGCAGAACAGAAGTAATGTTAGATGACCCCTCCTTTCTGACATTCATGCTTACATTATGCAACTGTCAGGTAAGAACACACCTGAGAAGTATTCTGCACTGCAAGTAGTATCAACAGGATGGGGTCCTTTCCATTTCTGAAATTCTGCTGGTTCATTTTTTATATTTTTAAGTCCCCCGAATCACTTTGCAGCTCTTCCCTGCTATTTCTGACAGTGCAGGTAATTAATTTCCAAAATCTACTAAATTGATAAAGTGTAAAATACTTCAGCTGGGTCACCTGTCTTTTTTAGCATCACTAGAAGGTGACTAAAGTAGTGGTCTTAAGAATTTATGTATGTAAAAATATTTGAACTGGATTCCAAAAGCAAATTCTTAAAACTAGTGTTAAACAAGCTGGATTATTATATCAGTACAATAAGACCATGGGAAAAAAATGGTTTCTCTAAACAAGTTAAACCTTCAGAATGAGAACTGTTAGAAACAAAAATTCCTTAAAAATTAACTGAAACATTTGAAAGATTTTGTCTGCTTGTCTAAACCGAGGACTCTGTGTGGGACTTCATAATGCGGTTTCTTCAGACCCCTTTTTCTCCACAGATTACTTTTAACTGTCTCCCACCTCCTAACCACATATAAGCTTCACTTTCCAAATACATTACATCCCTGGTTTATTATTCTGTCCCATCTGATTTTTTCAGGAGAAAAGGAAAAGGGATCAAAATGGAAAAGCCAAAAAGAGTAATCTTTTTGTTTGTTTGTTTTCAGAAGAAAGTTTGAAAAGTATTTCACCATCATGCAGTTTCATTTCAGTTTTTGACAATCTTGCTTTTTGCAACAGAGGTTGGCTGTTATGCAGAAGAAGTTTATCTACATTTATTACTTTATGTTCCTTTTTTTTTTTTTTTCTTGTTAGGTCTACTGAGCTTCCTGGAACAACAGAGGTTACAGAAATGGACACTTCCACAGCTTCTCAGACCAACATTTCCAACTGTGACTTATACGAGCACAAAGATACAGCACGGATACTACTGTCTGTCTTCTACAGCTGCATCTTAATTCTTGGGGTGCTTGGAAACGCCATTGCCCTCACTGTCATTTTTAAACACAGAAAGAAGATGAACTCCACTACCCTTTATTCAACAAACCTCGTCTTCTCCGATCTCCTGTTCTGTATCGCCCTGCCTACAAGGATAGCGTACTATGCCCTGGGATTTGACTGGCCCTTTGGAGAAGCACTGTGTCGAATAACTGCTCTCTTGTTCTATATCAACACCTATGCAGGTGTAAACTTCATGACGTGTCTGAGCATTGATAGGTTCTTCGCTGTTGTCCACCCCTTCCGATACAAGATCAGAAGGATTAAATATGCCAAGGGCATTTGTGTCTTTGTCTGGTTTCTTGTATTTAGTCAGACTTTCCCATTACTTATCCAATCCATGTCACAGGAAGAAAAAGAAAGGACTACATGTATGGAATATCCAAACTTTGAAAAAATAGCACACCTACCCTTTATACTTCTTGCTGCCTGTTTCATAGGGTACCTTATTCCCCTGGGGATTATACTCTTTTGTTACTCTCAAATTAGCTGCAAACTCTTTCAAACAGCTAAGGAAAACCCACTGACTGAAAAATCAGGGATAAACAAAAAAGCCATCAATACAATCATATTTGTAATTATAGTGTTCATCATTTGCTTTACTCCTTATCATGTTGCAATCATACAACACATGATTAAGAAGCTTCAGAATGAGCCCTTGTGCAATGAAAAGAAAATTTTCCAGAAGTCACTCCATTATACTGTATTTCTGATGAACTTTAACTGCTGCCTAGATCCTTTCATCTATTTCTTTGCCTGCAAAGGGTACAAGAGAACTGTAATGAAAATACTGAGACGACAAGTGAGTGTATCCATTTCAAGCGCTGTCAGGTCACATCATGAAGAAAGCTCACGTGACGTTGGAGAAACACAAATGATGATACTTGCAAAGCCTCCCAATGGAAAGCTACCTGAAAAATAGTCTGTGCTATGCCACAGTGAACTAAGCTTAAAAATCTGGGGTCCTCAGTAAAAACTCTTAGTGTCCCCCATACAGCAGCTTAAGGAAGGTTCTGTTCCTCAGGATGTCAGGAAATCACAGAGTGATGTTGGACTGAAAAAGAATTGTCACAGAACAGCAGGAAAGACTATTATACTTTCCTAGTTGTATCATTTTGACTGTTCTCATTATTTTTTCCAGGAAATATGCACCATTGTGAATGTTCAAATTCCATACTGCACATACATACACCTGGATGTTGCTAAGCAAAGATTTGATTCACAGTTTAACTGAGTGTGTAAGAAAGGATTAAACAAAAGAATAGCTTACAATTCAGACAGACTACAACCAGAACATCTGAAAATTGTGAGACCTCTAGCTGAGTTCCAATTACAGCAATGGTTTTGTTAGCCAAGTCACACAAGCAAAGGAATCAAACTTTCAGATAAAATGGAGAATTTATACGAACGTTGGACTGTCACAAGTGCTTAGCTTACAGCACTGTGGAGGTTAAACTGCATTTTAGAGTACTTTGAGCACAAATGTCTTACTGGACAACACACGTAGATAATATTGTCAAATGTAGTAGATGGGAATTTAATGAACTGTTTGGTTCTCACCAACACTGAATATCTCCCATATACTAAATCACTCGCCTTTGCAAGGTATATTATCTCTTTACTCCATTCCCTAAAGGAGAACTTTTCTTTCTAGTGTGTATTGTAAAGAGTCTCTGCTCTAGTTGTATATAAATTATTTATAAACACAAAAAATATGTTGAAGCAAGAGTCTGCAATTTTAAAACTTAACCACCATGTCAGTTAAAAGAGTAGTGATACCGGGTTCTTCTGGACTTCTGCTTAAGTCAAACATGGGGACAAGACAAATCTTTTACAAACAGAAATAAATGTTCACAGTTGGTCACAAAAAAGTGAATTAATGGGTTCATTCTGATGGTGTGAGATGGCCACCTCTTTTTAAGCACTGTTTACCTGATAGATCAATAAATGAGAATAGCAGGACTGGCTGGGAAAGAACAAGCTTTGCCATCACGCCTTCATACAGCTTATCTATGATCCCTTTGGGCACCCTGAAATAGGGCCAGCAATGAGACCAAATGACTTAAACACATCCTGCTGGAATTAGCTCAGTAGTAGTTGAGTGTCCAGGATGCAAGCCCTGGGTTCCTGCTATCGTGCCCTTCCGTCATGTGTCAGTTTCCTTCCCTACTTTATTCCTGGCCCCTCTGTCTTTTCTTTTGTCTTCTAGCTCATGAATATGTCTTCACCTGCCAACACAACTTGGTAATTGCACCATGAAGTTGTGATGGAAAAGGAAAAATACAGAATGCCTGATAATTACGGGTAAAAGCTATGCCAGATGTCAGAATAAATGTTATTTATTGCAGCTGTATCTCCCTGGCATTGAGGTTGTACTGGAAGTCAAATAAACACAGTTACATTTGTCATCTTTGCAACTCCTTCCTTCCTTCCTTCCTCACATGTTGACCTCTGCCTACCTGCAAACATGGAAGGGTCATATCTGAACAGTAGTACAGAAATACTAAATTAACCATTGCTTTCTTATGGAAAAGAAAATGCAGAAGACCCTGTATTTCATATCACTTAAGATTGTCAAAATTGAGTTTCTAACTACAAAAGACACTATACAGCTACAGGAAAATGGAGTAAGAAGTTCTACTTAATTCTGTATGCTATAGCAGTTTTGTTCTTGTCAGCTTTTTAAATAAACTATTTTAAAGTATTATTTAAGAATGTATTCCTGTTGGAGTAAGCAAATGACAACCTGATAAAACAGACAGACCCCTCATGAATACCTAGATGATGTAGAAATAAAATGTATGTATTATTAACATCACATCAGTACAAACTCATTCTATTCTACTAATGTCTGGGAGTTTTTATTTTGATACATGTTTCATCTAACCGTGACAACAAAACCTTAAAAACAGTAAGTCTTTTAAATATTTATCTGCAAAATATAACTCAAACATATATTACAGCACCACATAATGCAGATACCTATTCTATTCTATGTGAAAAATAATTAAAGATCTGTATTGAAAATCTTCCTCTATACCTATTTTCTCGTGTTAGCCATTCTGTTGTTTTCAAATTTAGACTTTGTAAATCAAATCAACATTCTCAGACATCTAATTTACATCAAAATACTACTTTTGCTCTAATAAGCCATAGAGTTTTGGCCCAATTAGATACAGGTTTGAGAAAAGCTTTTTTTTTCCTCCTTATTTCAATATTTCCCAAACACCAAAGAAACCAATTAAACAAAAATCTTTAAAAGCTAAGATAAGCTCACCTTCCTGACAAGAGTCCTAAAGGCACAGACACACAGAGAGGTAGTGACAATACGACAATATAGAGCTGTGGCAGCTGATGTCACTGCTTCCCCTCACTACTTGTCAGCACACACTCCTAGCTCATGCACACTCCTATCAAAGAGGAGACCCTTTTCTGTGTACTTATCTGAAACTGCCAAAAGCAGTGGCAGTGGTTCCAGTTGGCGTGGGACACCGCATTGAAGTTGTTTAGAGAGCATCTGTTTTATTTCATTTACTAGCTGTTCTGTGGGGCTGGTATCCATCACCAAAGAGATGGCTACAAGCTGCTGCATGGGAACAAGGGAGAGCAGTAATCCTGAAAACTTACAGCTGCTCTCAAATGACTGGTTTTCTTTGAAATGCCATTATACATTTATCCTGCTGATACTGTTCCCCCAGTACTGTGCGTTGGAGTATTTTTATGATAGCAGTTACCTGTAGTGGGACACCTCAGGTCCCCCTCCTCCTGCATGCCACACAGACACAAATCCAAGGTGCAAAGCCATACTTTTTCCTCTCTTGTGTCTGTCTCTCTTCTTCTCTAACACCGAATATATACCAGACATGTCTGTCTTAAAAGACATGACCATGCCACACTATGCAACATGTGGCTAAAGCAGGATGAGCTTTGAAAAGAAAATGAGCTTTTGCTTTGGCAAACTTCTGACACATTCTAGGAAATGCCCTCTTCTACATGAAAGGTTGGGAAATGGACATACAGATTTGGAATTCACCCACCCTTTTCACAAATAAATAAAGAAGCTCCCAATTAGCAGGAGGTTCAAATAGCTTGCTCATTATGAGTATCTGACTGAAGTTCTTCAGAGAAACTGGGTCTCTATTTGGAGGGTAAGGTCCAACCAGGATCTTAAAACCTGTGTTCATGACAAAATGATAGAATAACTTTAAACTCTACACTTCGGGGTGTAGAGCTAGGCCAGCTGCTAAGAGGACACCAACTAGATTACATGTCAACTGCTGACATCTCTCTCAAATCTTATCTGGTAGGGAATGAGAGAGAGCATATAGAAATAAAAATAATGGTGGGAGTACATTTTGGCAGTTTCTGTTCAAGACCAGAAGAGAAAGTTGTATAGGCACTGGTTGTTGAATACATAATCAAGTGAAGGTGCATCATCCCAAAGCAGACATGCATTTTCGGCACAAGACCATTTTGTGCCTTCACCTTCCCTTTTGCTGAGAATGCAAAACTAAGGACTACTACTGCAAGCATTCAGACAGGTTCCTTTAGCCACCTTCGGCTCAAAGATACTGAAGTCTAACTTGAAGGTGTGGAGTTAAAAGTCTTCTGTGGCTCACATTCCAGCAGACGGGGACAGGTATTCCCCAAGGCATTATTGCCTGACTCTTTTGGCTGTGGCCCTGAAAACTGGGCAGATTGAGGAACCTGTAAGCAACATGGTCATCTCCTAGCAAAACACATTAACAGCAACTGTCCAGAGTGGTAAACATGCTACCATAAATGACAGGAGGCCTGGATATGGTTAATTACTACTTTTAAACCAGCAAGCTCATTAGTATAAAGAAAGAAAAAATGGAGGGGTTTATGTTTTCTTTTGTTTTTTTTAAACAGATACTGCATTAAAGCCTAAGATTGTTCTGAAATTCAAAAGCATTCAGGGAAGCAAGGAATGAATAGACTCCAAGAAAATGATGGGACAGCCTGCAATGTAAGAAAAAAAAAGAGTGCAGCTGAAGAGAAGCTTTGTTTTACACAATCAGTTTTGGAGGAACTGAAAAATACCTATGTGCTCTGTATCTTCTATCTCCATATCTGTGATAGAGAAGGGGAAGAACTCAAGACAAACCAATGTTTGTATCTTAGCAGCATCTCACTGTGCTGGCTCAATACAAACAAGGTTACTGGACACCAAGAATCACTAGCAAAACACCAAATTCTCATGAGTGAAGTATTTCCTAAAACTGTCTTGGCTAGGCTGCAGCCCACGGACTAAGACTATGGTACAAAATGAACTCAGGCTGCAAACTTTTCCTGAGGAGAAATAGGAGAATTGTTGTTTGTGTAGTAAATGCTCAGACATGCTTCCTTATTATTTTTTCCCCTCACAATATTCTCTCGGCTTCCTGCAATGACTAAGTTCAGATTTCCTGACGCAGATGTTTCATCTTTGCGTATGATAGTCCTCACTCAGTTTTTCTTCAATCAGTCTGTCTGGTCCCCTTCTGAACTCAAATAAAATATCTGTGCCTGCAGTACCTTACAGCAAGAAGTACCACAGCCTGACTACCCATGGTGTCTGGAGCTATGTTCTTTTGTTTGTGACATCTGCTAGTTTCATTACAAGTCCTCTGTTTCTTGTATTAGAAAACAGTGAACACAGCAACTCCTCATTTACCCTGTCCACATTACTCATGGTTATACAGACCTGCATCAAATCCCCTGCCTTCAAGTCATCTACTCTCTTTTCCAACGAACAGGAAGATCAAAGCTCTTCAACACTTCATCCAAATTGTAGAGGAAGGATAGAAGGTAAATGTGAAGAAAGAATGGAAATCCAACTGTGTTCAAGCTGGATGGCAGAAGTGAACAGGGCATCTCTACTCACAGCGAGATGAACTGCATACTGATCCTACTAGATAATCTTTCGAGGTCCCTTCCAGCCCCTAAGATTCTATGATTCTATGATACAGGTAAGTCTTGGATCATACTCCATGACTGCCAAATTTGGATAACTTTGCCCAGACACATTAAATAAAGAGAACAGGACCTCAGTGGGCTGGGAAAATGGGCTCACAGGAATCTCATGAAGTTCAGCAAGAGAAATGGAAAGTCCTGAGATGGAATAATCCCACAAAACAGTGCAGTCTGAGCACCACTTGGTCAGAAAGCACCTTGGCAAAAAAGGTTTGGGCTTCTGGAGGACAATCAGTTAATGAGGAGTCATTAGTGTGACATTCAAAAAGATACTGAAAGAAGTGATCTTTCCCCTCCATTCAGTACTTGTGAGATCATACCTGGTGTCCTGCACCCAGTTTTGGGTTTCCCAGTACAAGAAAGATACTGGCATACTGGAACAAGTCCAGCAGAGGGCCACCAAAAATGATGAAGGGGCTTGCAGCACTTGTTACAAGAGGAGAGGCTGAGAGCTGAGATTAGCCTGGAGAGGGAAGACTGAAAGAAAGTGTTACTCATGTCTTCAACTGCCTAATGGAGAGGGGTAGGGAAAAGATGACAGTGTCCAGTAACAGGCACAACTTGCAGTAATGAACAGTTAAACATTGGGAATGCATTTTTTCATCATGAGATTAGTGATACACTGGGAAAGGCTGCACTGAAAGCCTGTGAAATGTCTATCCTTAAGAGATACTCAAAACTGGAATGGACACAGCCCTGACTAAATTGGTACTACTGGGGTTGGACAACATGATCTGCAGAGGCTCCTTTCAACCTGCATCCTTCTACGACTAACAAATTTGGTCTGAACTTTAAGTTACATAAGGATGCAACATGAAACCTAATGGCCTTGTAGTAAAACTAGCAAATTATTGAACTTTAAGAACTGTTGTCCTCAATTTAAGCTATTATCAAAATGCTGTCATTAGCATCCTCCTAAAATAAGGAAAGGTCAAGACACGGCCTAGATTTCTTTCCAAAAACTGCATTCATTTTTCCTCAGTGTAAACATATTAGTTTCTCCTCTTCCTCTTTTCTTTTCCTCCGTTGTGACAGATGTTGTGCAAAGGCCTAAATAAAAAAAGCAAGTTTTGCACCTGTTCTGAAGGCAACATTTGTGGTTATCCTATCCCCTCCAGAACAGTATACATTGTCATATACCATGCACAAGGAGAGCTGTGTTCCTCCCTCTAATAAGCTAGACTTAGCAGTTTCATCCTTCCTGTGGCATGTAACTTTCGAGGGAAGTTGTGGTTAGTTAACAGAAGGCACCCCAAGGCAGCCTACTTTAAATATAGAGATGCTGAAAACTGATTATTCTCAACTTACTAGCCTGCAAAGCAGCCAGATTGTGTTTTATCAGTAGCTGCTGATACAAAGGACCTAAGAACTTGATGGAACCTTAGTATCACAACTTCTAAGTATGGAAAGTTACAGTGATTACGTCTAGAAGTAACAATGACAGATTATTGTCTCCAGTTGGACAGGAAGAGATGAAGCACCCCTGCCCGCTGCATGTGTGAGGCATTTTTTAAAAAAGACAACTGAAGACTCCTGACAAGTTATCAGACTATAAAACAGCAGCTCCAGGACAATTGTTCTTTTTCATCCTTTAAAAACTGCTGTGTATTCACTATGCCAACTATTCCAAACAGCTCCAATACCCATCAGAACCTTGCTCCTTTGTTCACTCAAATGGGGACAAACCAACTACTTTAAATTTGCCAAGGCTAGCTACTAAGATAGATCCATAATGTTGTTTACACAAAAAGAAGGATAGAGGACAAAGCTTCATATTCATATCACCAACACTTAACAGTATATCATGACCTCTCTTAGTGGCTTTGTTCAGAACAAAATTCAACATAAATTATCATAGAATCAGCTTGGTTGGAAAAGGCATTTAAGCTCATCAAGTCCAACTGTTAACCCAGCATTGTCGAGATCACCACTAAACCATGTCCGTAAGTACCATAACTATGTGTCTTCTAAATACCTCCAGGGATGATGACTCCACTACTTCCCTGGGCAGTCTGTTCCAATGCTTGACAGCCCTTTTGGTGCAGAATTTTTTCACATCCCCTGGTTTCTGTTACTGATAGAACACATTACGTTGTATTAATTTCACTAAATGAAGGATATTTCCTCTTTAACTCCCCTAAACCCACAAGCTAGAGCAGAAGCTCTAAAACTAGCATGCTTGGATACCACAACTGGCAAGTAGAACTTGTGGTCACAAACGCCAGGGATGACTGTAAAATAAGCAGCTTACAACTCTGGGTGCAGCCAGGCCATCCCTTTGCCCCTCCTTACTTTTCTCACGCACTATTCCAGGACCAGGACCAGGTCCAACCCGGAGCATACGAGGAGCTGCCCATGGCAAACCTACAAAGGCCAAGTTAATGGCTGAGAGTGACTAGCTGAGGACCACCATAGATAGAGAACCTAAGGGTCACGGAAATGCCTCCTGTTGCCTGGACAGATTTTACTGCCTCCATAAAAGGTTTCTTTACATTTCCTTCGTGGCATGTGGAAGCTGAACTTGGAAAAATTGATTCCCTTGGCTATGGCCTTACCTATGTAATAGCATGGCTTCTGGTGCTGTGGAGGTACTTACTCAGTAAGTTCAGCATCTGTTCAAGCAGTCAAGCACCACTACCATCATATATCCCTTGGCCTCTTGTGCTGCAACTTGCAAATTCCTGCTAAAATTAAATTATTAATTATAAGAATTGTAATTTTAAAATGTTGACAAAAAAGATTTTTGGCATGAATATCTATAAAGAGATAGCATCATAACGTATTTTAACTATGGATGTAGTCTCATTGTCATACAGCCTACAGAAGCTCCTCACAACTTTAAAAAACCAAACATACAAAAAAACCAAAATAACAAACAAAAATAAAAAAATAAAAAAGAAGAAAAATAGTAGTATCTGTCTTTCATGTTGTAATTAGCTCTTCTGAGACTGAACAATCTTTATTGTCTAATTTACATCCTCTGACAGATAGCTATGATTAGCAAGGCTTGAAGACAGAGCTTGAATTCTGAAATTACTTCTCAGAAATCTGATCCCAATGCTCTTTCATAACATGCCACTTTCTAGTCACAAACAAAAACAGGAAACAAGTGCACCTCACTGGCCACACATGTGTTGGTGGAAGAAGTATTTGCTACCCTCTTTTCACAGTTTTATTCGACTTTGTCGGCATCTCAAATAAGGTCTACGCAAAGAAGAACTATGATCTGCACTCCACCTAATCTGACAATCTGATAATATTCTACTCAGAACTCTTCCACACACAGGATGATGACAGCAGTGGCAATGTGTGGGGGAAAGAATGTCAGGGCATGCCAGCAAGATGCAGCAAGAACTGCAGAGCACCTCAGAACTGTAAAGTAAATTCTACTAGTTAAGTAACCTTTGCTTAAAACAGTAATACATCCATAAGATGCCAGAAAATCAGCAGAACTTTGCACCAAAATGTTTGCAATTGCAGTAGGAACCTTACCAATAATGATTTGTTTATCTACTGTAGTAGCCAGTGGATGACTACCCGGTTAAGAGTCTGTGATCCACATAATCACTAATTGAGGTGCATGACACTGTATCATGAATACTGTGTGACCACTACTTAATCAAGGCGTATCTCATTAATAGTATAATTAATCAATGTACACGCAGTCAGTACATAATTACTCAATGTGTACTCAACGCACGTTTAATCTTAAGCATATATATATAGCATATTGTCTCATTCATGTGAATTATTACATGCAACAGTTTTGGGACTGTAGGTTTATTAATGGGACAAAAATAAGAGTATATTGTCCAAGAGAGTCTTAAAAGCTAAGTGCTCACTCCCAGCTTGATTCTGTCAGTGACTGATGATTCTGTACTGCGAGCAAGACCCTGGAGCAATACTAGTGATCTCAGAGCTGGTGAACCTCACCATGGATGGGATCTGCACTGTGTGCTGTCCCTGATCAGAAGTCCAGTCAATGCCCTAACAGCTTGTGATTCCCAGCACTGGAAGGGAAGTAGGATTTCCTAAGTTGCTATTGGCCTTCCTGGGCTATTTTGTGTCTAGTTTTAGCTTTAAAATTTTTGGAGAAATATAAAACATAGTAATCAATTTATCTTTGCTCTTCTTTCAATTTAAATTTTTAAAAGTTCGCCATGTTGGTATGAAGTAACTCTCAGTAGCACTACCTTCCCCATCAATTCAACCTAAACTTCATTGTCATTTCTCTTCACTCACACATAATAAGAATAATGGGAATTGCCACATCAAAGCATGTTCCTCTCTAGTCTGCTACCCTGATTCTGATAGACAAATACTAAAACACTCAGAAAGATGCAACATCCCCTAATAATATGCCTATTGTGGAGTTTCCTCTTAGCAATCACTGCTTCTTCTAATAGCCCTTGTTTAAAATTACCCAGTACAGGAATCCAATTACAGCTCATTTATCTTTGAAAAGGGTTAAGACAGCTGGCAATACTTAGCCAAGTTGGCAAAGACACACATAATGTTTACTCCCATAAGCTGCTTACTGAATACTGGCTGCAGAGATTAATCCTGCTGCAGGGCAGACCAGCTTCTCTCCTTTTAAGCAAAAACACATTTACAAAGTGAATAATTACACTTAGTTCACAGATCTCTAATAATTACATACTTTGTACTTTCCATTTAATAAAAGTAGTTAAAAATGGTAGGCGTGAAAGTGGTAACAGCCAAAACTACAAATGCCACTTAGTACTTTGAATTTGAAAGGGGCAGCTAATCTCAGGGAAGCCCGTTCAAAGGTGTACCACCTTGCTTCCAGATACGTTCAACCACTGGTAACACTTTTTGTCAAATTATTTCCCACAGCCTTCATCCTCTTAAACAATGTTACCCAATTGTGTGTTTTGTGTGTACTCGTAAGTACCTAGCTGAGAGCTGTAATAGCAGACAGACTGCCACCCCAAATGCAATGCCAAGGTAAGTGTTCTAATTATTATGAAAATGGAGTATTGCCCCCTTTCAAAAACATCCTCAAAGTCCTCAGAAAATCCTGACACCAGTTAAGAAACAGCTGATTATCCATTTGTTATTATGGTCTGGTATCTCAGATGGCACAGCTTTATATAGGGAAGAGCTTTTGGCTGATTATGACTTTTTCATCTCTTCTTACAGTTATTAAAACCTGGGCTTGGTGTGATAGTGTGAAGAAGAATCCCTCTTCACAGATTATGGTCTTCTGCCTTGTCTGCCCTGCTCTCCTGCCTGTGCAGCAATGCCTGCCTTAACCTCAAGCAGCCAAACCCATGCTGAAGCAATTAACTGAATCTTGTGGTACAGAGCAAGGGAAGGAGAAAGTCCCTGTTCTGCCCTCCAGCTGCATGTTCCTATTGTTTTCCTTGCTCTGGTGCTGGCATTCATCCACCCAGAAGTGAGCAGGTTTAGAAATTTAAGCCAGTGGGAAATGATCCCAGAAAGAATATATACGTTTTATTTTGAAACACTATTTTACCTCCCTATAACTACTGCCTGTAGGAAGTCTGATGACTTGTCCCCTCCCTGGAAGTGCTCAAGGAAGCTTTGGATGGGGCTTTGAGCAATCTGGTCTAGTGAGAGGGCCCCTGCCCATGCAAGGGGGGTTGGAACTAGATAATCTTTAAATTCCCTTCCAACCCAAACCACTCTATGATTCTATAACTTGCACTGCAATTGGTAGATAGTAAAGTACAGGCTGGTGTCAAGCATAGGCTCCATCAGTGGCAGCCTGTGCTTCAAGTGGCTCAGCCCAGGCACAAAACTGCACCTTCAGCAGGTGAAGCAAAGCCACACTCTTGTTCTTGCTGACTCCTTTACAAGGGGGGAGAGAGGAGCAGAGAACTTAGCTGGGGTTTATGTTTTGAACTAGCACAGCCCTTCCCATCAGTGGAACACAAGTCGGAGCCCTCAGTCCAGAGTACAGGTGCCTCAAGTTCCCTTACCATTCACTACCACTTCACATTTGGTGAGAATATTATTTGTCTGCCATTATTTCATCTCTTTTTCTCACTAGGTCTCATTTGCTGATTCTGTTCCCTTATTCTTTAATCTCTTTCCACAATCACTGCTGTATTAAGCAGAAATTGCTTTAATTGAGTTTACTGATGCACACACTTGACCCACAATTTTTGTGGGGATGGGATAAATCATTCATAGTCCAGAAGTGCATAACTTAGGTCTTAAGGGCAAAGCCTTAAGCTTAAGAATACCAGTAAGGTGGACTCCTAACTATCTGCTCTCCTTGTTGGTTGAATACAGTGTGGACAGAGTGAAGCACATCTGTATCTCCCATTTGCCTGTTTCACACTTCCAACACAAAGACAGGGTTCAGAAGCAGACAAGAAGATAGAAGTATGCATATAGAGAACATACTCCATTCTCCAGTTATAAGCAAGTAGTCCTCCTTTTCCTTTGAATGAATACTTACATGAACATTCACTAGGATTACTGCAAACATTCACCTCTCTCAACTGCAGCCCAAAGAAGTTACTTGAAGACAGAATTTTGTGCTCAGGGTAAGAGAGATCTGACTGCACAACAGCTACTGCAAATGATGTCTCAGGCCTGTAGCCAAAGCAACACTTTCACTAAGGTGTAAAAAACCCTCCAATTTTTATTTCTGGACTGGAAACATTCCTTAATGATTCCACTGTGGACAACAGACTCATGCCTGGTGTTTACCCCTAGCTCCCATGTCATCTCACTATCTGCTGTTCACTGCAACAGTCTGTACAGAGACAGTATTGCACTGAAGAAGCAAGAAACACTCCTGAATGACCTTTATAAATATAAAAAAAGAAGAAATTGTGCATGACATCCAGGATATACGGAGATGCCCCAGTTCTAGAAATACAAGGGCTCAAATGAAACAGCAGCAGGCTGATTTTCTGACAAGTGATGCAGAAATTGATGAATTGGACTTCTGAGGTGAATCTTAAGAAGAAAAGGGGGAAAGTACAGGATTCACATTCATAAGCATGTTGCTTCAGCCACATGAGCTTGAATCTTCTTTCTCACTTCTAGCAGAGCACATGGCTACTAAAACACTGTCTTCATCAAAAGGTGAAAAGAGACCTGGTGCTTAGGGACATGGTTTAGTGGTGAGCTTGCAGTGCTATGTCTAAGGCTGGACTGGATGATCTTGGAGGTCTCTTCCAGCCAAAGACATTCTGTGATTCTGTGATGGTGATCATAGGCTTAAAGAGCTGTAATGTGAGGAAAGACAGCACCAAATTAACATCCAATTATGGAAAAGGATCGTTAAACGAAGGCAAAACAAACAAACAAAACAACCTCTCTCATCAAGCCGTTGGTAAAACTCATGGTGACAAAGTGACAGAAAAGCTCTTCCCAGAAAAATGCTGAGATTACTGCTGAGTATCCCTTTATAGAACAGGTATTATTTTAAGTGTGCAAGGCACATATGTAAAAATGTAAAAAACCCGAACGAATGTTTTAAAAACCAGGAAGTCATTTTGTCTCACACCACGGGGAAAATCAGTTCATTTAAGAACTACAAGAGAATAACTGTTTCTTCTTGACTGACTGTTTCTTAACAGGGTTTAGTGGTTGTGCATTACTCACCCCAAAAGCTATCTTCAGGTTGGAAAGAAATGACAAAAAGGAAAGAAGCAGAAATGGGGTGACTGCATTGTTAACTGAGTCAGCCTTGAATTAAAGCTGTCTCTCAGATGGAATGGTGCTATCATAACTAACTCATCTGTGTCCTGCTCAATCTCTCTGTATTATTAGAAAACTGGAAAAGGTGTCCTCGTGTCTCAGTGGCTCCAGAACACAGGAAAATATTTTTAGAACAGCTCTGAGAAATCTAAGATTTTCTGCTCATGACACATCTGACTTTAGTACTCAAAATCCTACCAATCATTTTCCAATAACTAAATTCCACCACATGATTGCTGTCCCTAACCAAAGCAAGAGGCTGATGTGTTCACATCTGCATAATACACCATAGTGCTTCCAGCTATCACTATTTGGATAGGTTCAACACTGATGGACAGAAGGATCATCTAGCCCAACTAGTCTGAAACTGTTGCATCTCTGGTACACAGACAGGAAAACTCAAGACACACAGTCTCTGTCAGTCCAAAGGTATCAAAGAAGGCTCCTGGTTTAGGTAACAGGAATCTGTGACTACACACCTGATAATGGTTGAAGACAAAAAGCTAATATCCTGTGCGTGTCTTACCACCACTGTACACTCCCTCAAACCACATCTATGTGCATGGCGAGCAATGAGCAAAGAATCATGTATGGACAAACTGCCAAGCTACAGGGGTCCAGAGGGTTATGGAGGCATTCATTCCAGACTGAGTTAAGTGCCCTCCAAGCCTGGAGAGTTACAGCCTGGAAGCTAGAACATGTTTCTACAAGGGTCAGCTGAGCCTTTTACAATCCTTATGAATCCAAAGAGTAGAGAGCTGTCTAGCAGCTAAGGATCTTGACCCTTATTCTGGTAACTGCTATCTTGGAACCACTCTACTGAACCAAGAAGAGTGGACAACTTCATTTAAGAAAGGCACTTACCTTCAAGAGGCCTTTAAGACACATACAACCTCAAAAGCGGAACCCTACGCTGGGCCTGGTCCAATTTGCAATGGGGATTGGCTTTTAACTCTGTATCTAATATATACATTTTCATTTTGCAAACTCCTTGCCTTAGAGAAAATACATTTGATCAGTAGTGATCCAGGACCCTGCTATGTTACACATCTGAACTCAATTAGTAATGATTTCATTTGCTTTTGAGCATCATTGGTTTCATTGCCATTCTTACCCCTTACCCACCTGGATGCGGTCCTGAGTAATGTGCTCTAGGCAATTCTCCTTTAGCAGGGAGTTGGACTAGATGATCTCTAGAGGTCCCTTTCAACTCTGACCACTCTGTGATTCTGTGATTCCATATGAGAAATACTTTCCTTTCAAAGTGTGCAAGCTCTCCCTGAATTTATGGCTCCCAGAACTTCACCTGTTTCACATTTCTGGTGTAAAGGAAGTGCAGAGAGAAGTACAGGGTAGCATCAGCCTCCCAAAACCATTTGCATCGAGAAGTTTGACTGTGACAACTGTCTGTGCTGGGGATGGAGAGGTGGGCATCAAAGGTGAATCAGAGCTTCAGCCTTTCCTACCAGATTCCGACATCTGATCCACCACCACACTATGAATTCTCATATTCCAGCACAGAAACCTCGCTTCTCTCCACTGTCCTGATCCCATATACCATTCGTGTCTAAGCAACCCAAGGCCACACTCCATTATGTGATGGGCTGCAGAGGGTCCGCACCCCCAGCTCCCCACTGATTAAAGCACTGAACTATGATCTTTTATGAGGATTTGTACTTAGCAAAGAATGGCAATTTTTATGACCTCTGTTGCAAAGCACATATGCTGTTTTTGCTCCATTTATTATAACCTATTTTCATACTAGAGACAATAAGTTGGAGCTGACTACTGAAATGTGACTCATGTATCCGCTGTTCAAGATTTTGAGTGCAGTTCTGTAGAACAGTCTAGTAATTGGCTACCCATCAGACCTCTTTGATAGTAAATACTATTCATTTTTGGCTGAACTATTTTAAAAGTACTTTTAAATATTTGGTTTAAAAAAAAACCCAAACCAAAACAACAAAAAACCCAAATCTTTTCTGCTAACTTACCACATTATAATTAGTACACTATAACAGACATAACATCTTCAAAGACTAAGGACTTGTAAAGAGAGGTTTTAATGTTCATCATATTCACACAGTTCGGCTTACTTCACAATACTTGAAAATTAAAACATTTCCCACATTTTTGGGAGTGTTTTGTTAAGACACCATTCACACTTTTGATTTGTGGCTGTACCTCATCTTTTTTTCCAAAACAGCTTTGTAAGTATTCTAAGGCCGAAGTTGCTGGCAGGAAATTGTTTAGCTTGTTCATGACAAAACAGACACAAAATAGAAAAGCTGTAGCAGAGAAGTGATTTCTTTGCAAAAAATACTTCCCCATTAAGACCACCATATAATCTTTTTCACAACTACAGGCAAAGGTGTGTGAAGAAAAGTGATGACTAAACAGAAGGAGACTATTCAGTAAGCACAAAATAAAAGCAAAGAGGAAGTTTTAAAATAAAGTAATACCAAAAAATCTTGTTATTTATATCAAAAGTCTGCAACGTCCTTTAACTCTGAAAAAGAGATGTTCTCATTTCTTAATTCTTCAATGAACCAACCTTGTTAGTTTTCTTACTAACTACACACACTGTCTTCTGTCTCATGCCTGTTTGGTTTTTTAAGTCTCAATCATACAACTCTGCGTCCTCATAAAACCAGTGAACTTAAGGAATCAACTTCTGCCCATTACTTTGATAAGTCAAGAAGAGTTCTTGATGCATCTTTAAAGCACCAGTCATCACAAGGCCTCCTTTGTGAGGTCACTCCTCCTCTCTGTCCTAAGAGAGCAACCATACACTACTAATTTTGCAAAAAGATATGACAGACACTGTATCTCCTCATACTAATAACATCTCAAACTGCTTCAAAGAATTATCCTTTTCCCCCCACCCCAATCAAGTTATTACCTGCCCTACATATAAGAGGAGAGGGAAAAGAGATACATAGACCATCATTGGAATGAAGACAGTTCATTCCATAATGGAGGAGGATATTTTATCCCTTGTATGAAAAGATACCAGATCCTTAAAACAAAAATGTTTGTTGCAGCAATCCATGCTCGTAACAGAACTTCTATAGAGAGGAGACAACTGGTGTTTCTAGGAGGTAATGACTACTTCAAGATTGTTTTTCTCCAGATCTAATAACATGGGGCACCTCCAACAGTAAGCCAATGTGCAAACAATAGCCAAAATTGTAATTTGTAGAGAATTGTTTGGGACAAATGTCTACAATTAGATGCAGGATTTCCTTCTAAATTCCAAAGAGACTTCCACATCCCTGTCTTCCTTTACTATGGTCAAACATGAGGAACAAACAAGGTGTTGCTACTTCCTGAAAGAGGAAGAAGAGAGGAAAAAAACCCAAAGCTGACAGTAATGACAGAAATAAAGGTTGATTTTCTTAGAGTTGATCATTCACACATAGACTGAAAAAAATCTTCAAGATCAACTAACAAGCTGTAAAGGAGAATGCCTATTCCCACACAGGAAATAAGGCATTGCTTATTTTAATGAAATAATTTAATCATAAAACACTAACACCCAGTTTCAGAAAAACTACATGCTGTGGCAATAAAGTGGTTGCTACTGTTATTGGTTGCTACTGAGTCTTATTTTGAGAGAGATCTATCAGACAAGTAAAACACAACAAAATGGTGAGGTGGGTAGCTTTAAAGACACATGGTTGTTTAATTTTTAATGTTAGTTTTTATCCTTGTGTTATATAACAAAGCCAGAAGAATGGCAAATGTTCTTTCCAGTCTTTCTTCTCCTTTCGCCACGAGGTGTCTTCTAATTCTTCCCTTTCCAGGGTAAATTCAGGCTATATACAGTAAGGAAGTCTTCGCTTACAACTCATTCTCAGAATTGTATCTTACTGTTCAAAAAGAAATGCAAGTGGGAGGCTTGTATGAAATGTTACTCTGTGAGCAACAACAGAATTTGCTGTTCCACTACTATAGGAATGAGCAAAGCTTCCTCGCCATGCAGTATTTCCCTTCTGTGAGGGAATCAAAGTGGTTTTCACTCTTTATAACCAGTTTTCCTACACAAGTGTCTAAGTCGGGCAAGCGTGTAACAGAACGCCTTGTTACACCCTTTTTCTGCTGTTCCCAAGATCTGTTGCTATGCTACCTAAAGATCCGTAGATGGCAGCATTGACGCAGTAATTAATCTTCAACACAGCAGAGGTCAAAAGACCTTTCAAAAGACTGTTCCTTATTGGGGGTTAGTCCATTTTCAAATGTCAGAGATCTAAGTACGAGAAATGTAAGAATTGAGCCAGGATTGGTGCAGGCAGTAAAGAGAAGCCAGATCCAGGATTACTACTAAAAGATACCATGCCAAGCCAGTAATTGTAACAGTCTAGGCCCTGTATCATCTAGGCAGCAGTAAGCACTGCGAGCCACAGGCTGCTGGTATAATTCTTATGGCTACATCCATACACTTTCAAATTAGAAAGAATAAGGAATATGGAGATGTCCCACAACCCGCCACCTTCACGGCCCCAACTTACTCCTCTGCACCTCATTCAAAACAAGCTTTGCACTCCCTCTCATTTCTGTTTGGTTATGTGCTAGGAATTGGGAGGCCCCTATCACTACACAGCACAGAGCTCATTTACAAGCAAATGAAAGCAATGTCCCAGATGTTCTAGCACAAAAATAAAAATGCACTGACAGCCGGTATAATTTGGAGGCAAAGGATGAAAGTGGCAGAGACTATGAGGTACACGTCCTAGTTCAACTTTACTGGCCCATTCTCTCTTAAAGCCATCTTTACTAACACAGTGTCTACATATGGAAGACTGCCGCTTAAACTATTGAACTTCAAATCTATGCCTTGCCTTATTCTGCTAGGCTTTTTGTCATGATAAATCTTTGGATTTTCAGCTCCTTCCCTTTAAAGTGCAAGTGTGTGTGTAAAATAAATATATATTTGTAGTTGAATATTTGGTCAGAAAGCATCGAGTCCTCTGATCAGACCCAGTTCTGTATCTGCAGCAACAGTGACTACTCTGATATCATCTGCTTTACCAGCTCTGTTGTCTGCCTTTGCCAGCTCCCAGCCTCAGCTGACCTTGTCCCCAGCATTCAGGTACACTGAGCATACCCACATACTCACACTCACCTTTGCCCTCCATTTTCCTTCAAGGACAGTGCTGAGCCTGCACACCAAGCAACCCTGCCCTGCAGAGATCCTAACTAACCAGATTCACTCCTATGTGGCAGGAATTGAGCTGCTTTGTGCCTGTCTGGACTATGCCAACCCCCTTACCATCCTGAATGCTCCCTCTCGTGTCAGCTCAGCTCCACCGCAGCACATGAAGCTTCATAACATCAACACATCATCATGTTTGTTAACCTGTGCCAGAGACAGGTGGTACGGGCAGAACAGCATTAGAAGACTGTCACTTCATCAAAGCAAGCTACCTGCCAGGGCTGGGCACCATGCAGAGGAATGGGACACATAGCAAGGTGCCCTTGAATTTGAAGGACAATGCTTATTCAAATTCTTGCACAGCTCACTCTCACTTCAGGTACTCTCACTTAAAACGCTTCACTGGCATGCTAAAGCATACGTAACATTTATTAATCATTTAATTTCTGATTATATACACTCAGGCTAGTAACTGAGCCACGGTTGTCCAAGCTCCTGAGCTCTGGAGCAAGTTAAAATTATTTTTCCTACTTCTGCACTAGACTTCATTAAAAGAATCTGAATATAAGCAGCTCCCAATAAAGACATTTCTCTTTAATCATTACCCCCGGGAAGCATATCAAGTTTCAGAACAGTACTCCACACACTTGAGACTTTTAAGAGTAGGCTAGTAGTAAAAAAAAAAATCACATACTTAGTAAGGAAGGACTATTTGGAAAAGCTCTCCTAAATACTTCCAAACTGGAACAACTAACAGATTGCATGGCTCCCGACAATGCATATAAATTTAAAAAAGAAAATTAAAAGGTGAGTATTTATGCAGGTTTTAAACAACTACAAAATCTCTGCAGTGAGAAATGTGTACTTTTTTGGGAAAAAAGCTGCTTCCCAGCAGAACACAGGTAGAAAGCAGAACACAGACAAAACATTTCAAGAAATCTGCCTAAAGCAAAGAAAGTTAATCAAGAAGCATGGAGCTGTGCTGGTATTTGCCATGAGCTAATACTAGACTACATACATTCTAAGATCGCTGCTGCATAATAAACCACTGTCTTCAGTCCACTACCCCACTCTCACGCATGTGAGAGATGCAACTTTTATTTCAATTAGTTTTTGAAGTATTGATTCTTTCAAAGGCTGATGCTGCTGAACAGATGAACTAACTGTAGGCCAGATGCACTGCATATTTTTAGGGTATTTAGTGACACAGGGTGTGTCCTGGCTGGACAAGAGAAGGAAGTGAAAAAAAAAAACAATCAGGAGAAACACAGAGTGTCAATTTCATTATTGATCTTTTTAAAAGGAAAAAAACAAGAACTCCTTCCTCAAACCATACCAACTTCTAGCAAAACACTGCAAAGAAGACAAACCATGACAGTAATTAGGACATTTAATATATAGCTGACTAGGCTACAGTCCTCTTAAGCTGCTCTGTTTCCCATTCCTTCAGCTCTGCTGCACACAGCATCTATACTCGCAGGTTGAGGAGTGGGAGAGGAAAGACAGATATGCCATGATGCAGCTTGAGAGTAACACATATGGCAAAACTGGTAACAACTGCAGTAAGTTTATGCATTCAGTGCCATGACAACTTTTAACCAGTAGTCTATTCTTAAGCCTTCGCTGTCATACAATCCAATATGGGAATAAAAAATTAAGCACAACTTCAGGAAGATTGAGAACAGTAACCCAAAACTGTTTGTGAACTCACTCACCATAGCAAGCGGCTAAATTAGCAAACTGATACATGGGAGAGTTGCTTCCTGCACCTTGGTGCACTCGATTGTGCAAAAAGCTTCAGTTCTTTCTTTTCATTAGGACCAAATGATAAGAAGTTCAGAGGGAGAAGGAGAACACAACTCAAGCCTTCTCCTCACCAAACTGAAGAAGAGGATGATCCTTCTACCCATCTGCATGCAGGACTTGTCTGTATCAGCTGCACAAAGCTCATAACATAGTAAGTGGACAGGCAAAACATACTTTCCTGTAACATGACTAAACCACTGAAAGAGAAAGACCTAGCGTACTTCTGCAAAAGCAAAAGCATGAAGACAATCCCTTCAGTGCTGCACTTTGACACTGTTGCACAGTATTGAGTTCATTTCTTGTAAGGCTGACTGCCAGTTAGTGCAGGCACTGCAATAGATCATGTGTGCTCTGCCTTACCCTCAGACATGAAGTACATTGGCTCAGCTTTACCTACCCAAAACCAGCTTTAACACAACATAACAAAACTAAAATTATCTTCTTTACTCCCCAAACTTCAGAATAGCAAAATAAAGAGCCCGTAGGGAACTAAGTATTTTTTTCAGTAAAAGCTGGAGCAGTGGAAGTACTCACCCATCTGAGGGAAACCAAGACACTCATCGCTAGCAGATAAAACAGTACAGAAGGTGAAGAAAATAAAAATAGAGTCAGGTGCTTCCTACAACAGGAACCAAAGTGCCAGGGGAATGAGGCACAGCAGAGCAGCCCACTGCCTCTTGCAAACCAGTTTGTAACTTTTCACTGGGGTGCTCAAGTCCGAATGTTTATCACAGTGCAGCTGCAGTGAGCCTGAGCACCTAGACAAGAATTAGCACATGCTTGCTGCTACTGCAAACACCTCTTGTCAGCACACCGCTACTAGACAGAGCTGCCCCTCCATGCTTAAGGGGAAGGCCTTTCAGCCTGTCAGCAACAGAGTGGTTTGGCTGCCTTTGCTCTACCAGGCAGACTCTGCAAAGCCTGAGTGAAAGCAGAACACAGACTGATATGTACATGTTACAGCAAACCAGCTGGTTAGCTAAGGTGCCTGGAAACTCAACAGGGCTGCTCTTATGCCCCTGTGTGAACTTTTAAGTGTGACTTGATTCTGGCTGCCCTCACAAGGTATGACCTCAGGCACCCCTCTTCAGAAAAAACAGACACAGCTATGAAGCCTCGCCCTTCTGACCCTCCCCCCAAGAAGACAGCAAGCCGTACACTGCATACAGGTTTCCTGATGCCAGCCTCAAAGTTTGCCTGGTTTCTATCAAAATCTAGAATTACCTTTGTACTCCCTCTTTAGCCAAGGCGAGCACTGCCTATCCACTTGCTTGTTTTGGAACACCCATGGCCAGTTCAGGTTGGAAGGGACCTCCAGAGTTCTGTACATTTTTTTTCCCAAAATAAAGTACTCTCACCTGTAAGAGTTCAAAAGCCTAGTTATTCCCTTCCAGGAGCCACACACTCCCTTTAAAACCTTTCAAAAATATATATGTCAATGAATTTCCATGAGCTTTCACAAAACGCAAAAACAGTGTGAGTGACTCATCTTGCTGGAGCATGCTCCAGAGTTGTTTTGCTAATGATAAGCTACTGAAGAACTTTGGACACTAATTAGTCCCTTTAAAATACTCCTTAATCCTAAAATACTAAGCACTTTTAAATATACTTATATTTCTGTAGCATTGTCTGGGCAGGATTTGCAGCTCATTGCATTTAAGAGGTCTTTGGAATTATCACAAAAATTAAGTTTGGTATTATTTCATCTAACCAGGCAAGACCAAATATTTGAAGATACTATTAATCTACACGCTGAAAACCATACCCAGGTCCCTGCCTGTGATTACTTCACTCATCACACCAACCTGTGCAAATACCTGTGTACTACCACTAATCCATCCAACAGAGATAAATTACACAACTCCAGCAGAAAGGGTATTTTCCACAAAAGTTACCTCTAGCACTAAGTGAGGATCGCCCACCTATGTTACTTTTACAGTCAGCGAAGAAAGATGTTACCAGAAACAAACTTGATTCTGGCTACAGCTGAGCTGCAGGACTTTTTTGCTTCTGGCACCATGGTGCACCTTCTGGCAAATCCTTGATTGCATGCCAGGAGCAGACTGTTCCTGTTGCCTTCCTCAACACACATCTCTCTTTTGTTTCATCTGGGGGAGGCAGAAATGGAGGCCATAAGAGATAACAAACTCTCTGTAGTGTGCTTCAATGTCCCAAAGACAAATGGTCACACCTGGATCAAGCAAGTGCTCTATAGAGAATCAGCAATGATGTCCTCTGAATGACTCTTTCAAATGCTAGAAATTCTTTTTTGAGTTGACAAAATGTAGGAAATTAGTCCTTTTTACCTATCAGCCACTGTGAAAACTGTCATCCCAGCAAAGATGTCTGTCGCAGTGACACAGTTCAGAGATTTTACTCCATTTTAATGAAGGCTAAAGCCTTCCTTCATCCAGTATTTTTCTGCAAAGCTCTTAAATAGGCATTTTATTATTTTAGGCAATGAATAAAATATAGAAACATTGCTGTTGCATTAGTAAAACGTTGTAAGTACAGCCATAAATTAAGCTGTGTATTCAAGTGGATCAAACTTCTCATTTCAAATGAACTGAGTTTCTGTCACTTTCAGACTGACTACTACCCAAGGCAATGTAAACAAATTGGGGATTTCCACAAAAAAACAGACTACACGCTATAGCAGATATATTTACATTGTGCTTTTGCATAACCAAGATGTGTATTGCCGCAGATATTTTTTCATGCAAATGTCAACCAAAAATATGCTTTGATTATACTAGAAACATTTTTTAAAGTATATATGATATATAAAGATATATGGTACAACAGCCCAGTTTAACCACACTGGAAATAAAATAGAAGCTTGAGTATTCAAAGGTAGTAGACATATCAAAGGTATTAGAAATATCATTTCACAGATACCACATGTACATGAAATATTAGCAAGATACTTTTAAGTATGACCAATAAAAGCTCAGAACTAGCTAGACTGCGTCATTGTTTCCTGCCTGCAAAGAGGAGCTATTTCAGCTGAGCTCATGTGAAGCAGAGAAGAGGAAGTCTAAACCTTCTACAGGTTTGGGGGCTATGAAACAAGCATCTCTGAAGAAATTCTGCAGTACACAGAAGGTGAGTAACAATCCATTATGCTATGCTAACAAATTAACTTGGGTGTTCATGTATGTTGCTAAAATAGACTTCTTTCTTCAGAAGATGAACACAGAACTTTTTGAACTAATGAAATCTAGTTCTTCAGTGCACTTTCAAAATATCAGCAGCATTCTATAAATAATGTTTAAAGCCAAACACTGCATTTGTAGAAGCATAGTACCATAAATACTGTTGTTTAGGATTTTAACAAATTTAAAAACATGCAATAACTATCAGCTTTGCTAAGTACATTATCACTAAAGGAAAAAAGTTTGGTTTAATCTTGTTGCTTGGTCTCTCTGTACTTCACTGAAAGCCATGTCCTCCTTAGGGTTATGTAAGTTTATGTAAGGAACAGCCAAACTTAAAGAAAAAAAGGAGATTGAGAAGAAAGATATGCACACAATCCTTTAAATGAAGCCACTGTTGCTTAACTCATAGTAAGAATCTGGAGGAAAAGATTTAATTCTCATTTTGTTCTGAAAGTCTTTCTTATCATATACAGTACATAGATAGGCTTCACAATCCACATTAGAGATCCAGGACCTCAGATGTCATGAAAAAAATTAAAACTTATAAAATATATGGACCAACATCAAGAGTAATAATTCTAAATTAACACAGGCATCCAGAAACCAGTGACTCCTTCAGCAAGGGCTTTAATCAATACCAGTAAGTGCTCCCATTATGAAAAACGGAAAACAGAGCAAAATATCCATTCAGAGGCACCCAAAGATGTACTTGGCTTGACCTGGGAGATACCAACCTGAGATCCACATAGAAAAGTACTGATGAAAAAGTAGAACATCTGTCTTCATGTATAAAAGCAAATAGGTAACTAAAAATTTTTTTTAAATCTCATCATCTCTCACCTATATAAATATTAAACTTTAGATTCTTAAAAGTTAAATTTAGGAGAAATACCTAATTACAACACTGACATACATTTAAATCCATGAACTTTGGAAACAGCGTCTTCAACAACACAAAAGAAACAAAAAAACCCTTTTTGTTAAGTAGCTCCATTCTTTAATTTTTATCTCAAAATTGGCACAAACTGGAAATAACCAGCAAACAAGGCATGGAACCACAAGTTTTCCTGACAGAAGCTCATGCCAGATTCAGCTGCCTCTCTTGTCATCAACATCAGCCTGCTGGTTATTTTGGAAACAGGACCTGACCAGGAACTATTACAGTCACTGCAAGTCCAAAGGAGAGAAGGACAAATCCTAAATCCACACTGTTCATTAACATTTTTGTATAAAAAGTGAATTATTCTACCTATCCTATACATTACTACACAGTTCACCTGCTAAATCAGTCAGGATCTTGAGATAGATAGTCATGCACTGTACCATACACAATCACTGGCAAAAGAGAATAAAAAAACAGAACAAAGGAGAAAACATTTTAAATGTGTGGGGGTAGGGTGCGTTAAGCAATATTTGGACAATTTTATGCAACAGCAATGGAAGTGGGACAGTATGCCATAGAATATTTCAAATGTGCTAAAAGCATGTGCTACTAAACCCTTCCTTTGAGCATATGTCATCTATCTTTCAATTAAGTCTGCTATCACTCCATTTTTAAAAAAATTTTTGTGTTCTTCATATAATGAGGTGTTTTAGAAGCATTCACAAAGATGCCCTGCAAAGCTCTTTTTAATCAGTATTATACACACAGCTTTTCCCATACAAAATATGAATGCTGTTACATGTGATAATGACATCATCTAATCACAAAGCACACCTTTTTGTTTCATACAGCTAAAAATACGTATCTTTCAGACAAAGGTTTAGGGATAGATATTTGTACGTGTTTTCTTTTTGCATCTGTAAACTGGAGAATTGTAAGAAAATCAGAAGTCCAAACTTCCTATTTCAAGGCAGAAACTAACCTGAATAGACATTTAATAGGTCATACTTAAATTTGTTATTCCATGGATACTTTCCTCAAAAACAGCCAATATTTGCATCTCAAAGCAAGATGCTAGATTAATAAACACTGATTCGATCCACTGTGTATTCCTACACCACTGAAAAAAGTACCTGTTAACATTACAGTGAAAACCTAAAGCAGATGAGCACTAAGAATAAGCTTTGTTTTTAATGCATTCCCTACTTCTGAAGATAAAACACACAGGAACTGTATGTGCTTCTCCTCTTGAGAATAGTTTTCGTGCCTAACTGATACTATAGAAGTTACCTGGCTGTCCATCTCAAATGGGAAGGTCAGACAACTAACTCTTTCCTCCTCCTCCTCCTCTTCACAAAGCTGCCACAGGGTTGGGTAAAAGGCCAAACAAGAGGAAACCTCCCATGCAAAATCATGAAACTGTTACCACAGCAAGAGCCAGGAAAGTGAGGGGGAGCAGGTTAACTAAAGCACCGATGCAAACACTAGCTAAAGTCTGTCTTCCTCAAATGGCTCCACAGTAAACTGAGGATAGTCTCTTTCTGCAGTCATCACCTGAGTCTGCAACATAACACTTCAGATGTTCAACTCCTATGACCAACAAGCTGAGACAAGCAACACAATTGTGCACTGGAGCAGCTGGCTACCAGGCAACAACTTTTTCCACTAAAAATATTAATCACCCAAGACCTAGTCAGACTGCACTGCTTCCCATTTTAAACTTTTTTAAAAATATGAAGTCTATCAATCTGTTAAACTCATCCATATGTCAGGTAGTTGGTTCTGATACTCTGAGATTAAATGCTGTATTAGAAGCTATGTAGCTATTAAGACAGCTTTTTAGGGTCTTTTATGAGCAACAGCATTCACCTATTATTTTGGGAGCTAAGTAGCTCCTACGCAGATAAAATGCAAAGTCAATACTTGACTTTGCTTATTCAAATGTCACTACATGCTATGCTCCCTTATTTCTTTTCAAACTAGTTTTAGTCTTTTAAATTTTCAACAGGGATAACTTGAAGACATTTTTTCTTTAGAAAATAACACAATAGTTTGTGTTGGAAGGGACCTTGAAGAGTCATACAGTCAAACTCCCCTGCAATAAGCAGGGACATCTTCAACTAGATCATGTTGCTCAGAGCCCCGTCCAACCTGACCTTGAATGTTTACAGGGATGAGGCATCTACCACCCCCCTGGGCAACCTGTTACGCTGTTTCACTATCCTCACTGTATAAAGTTTTTTCCTTACATCTAGTCTAAATCTACTCTTTTACTTTAAAAACCACTATGCTTTGTCTTATGGCAACAGGCCCTACTAAAATGTCTGTCCCCATCTTTCTTATAAGCCCCCTTCAGATACTGAAACTCTGCAATAAGGTCTCCCTGGAGCCTTCTCTTCTCCAGGCTGAACAACCCCAACTCTCTCAGCTTGTCTTCATAGGAGAGTTGTTCCAGCCCTCTGACCATCTTTGTGGCCCTTCTCTGGACCTGCTCCAACAGGTCCATGTCTTTCCTGTGTTGAGGATTCCAGAACTGTACACAGTCTTCCAGGTGAGGTCTCACAAGAGCAGAGCAGAGAGGGAGAATTCCCTCCCTTTACCTTCTGGTCACACTTCTTTTGATGCAGCCCAGGATATGGTTGGCATTCTGGGCTATGAGGGCACACTGTGCACTCATGTCCTGCTGTTCATGCACCAAAATAATTCTCTTACCTCAACTACAGCTGTTTGGATCTTTTCAATCTATCAGCTACAGAAGAACACTCAAAGTAACTGGTCAGTCTTTACTTTTTGATTCTCTATATAAGAAATCTTTTCATTAATTAAAAGTATTTAATTAAAACTAATTATAAATACTGTTTCTCACAAGTTTGACAGTACAGGTACTTCCCTCAGAGCAAATTAATGTATTTGTGGTCAGAAAAAGCAACAAAGCTAACACAATTTCACAGTTAAACCATCCATTCTCATCACAAAACTACATCCTTCATCAATATTTGGGGTTTTTTAAAGTTTTTAGTTGACTGAGAAGAACTTTTCATATTTTATCTGTCTTTTAGGGTATTTATGGAGTGCAACAACTGTTCTTAAATTCAACTAAAATATGATGCCTGGAAATCAACACCCTGAAGAACATAGGATTGCATCGTTGGTCTTTTACAGTTTTGTACTGACAGTGGGTTTCTTGGTGAATGCGACTGCTCTATGGGTTTTCAGCTGCACTACCAAGAAGAGAACAACTATAACTGTATATATGATGAATGTGGCATTACTTGACATAATTTTTATCTTTTTCTTGCCTTTTCGGATAATCTACTATGGGAAAGAAATGTGGCCTTTTGGAGATACATTCTGTCGGATTATCAGTGCCTTCACTATATTTTATCCAGCCATTGCACTCTGGTTGCTCACTTTTATAAGCGTAGACAGATTTATGGTTATTGTCCAGCCCAAACATGTCAAAGAACTAAAAAATACCAAGAAAGCTGTGCTAGCTTGCACTGGAATCTGGGTAATGACCCTTGCAACAACATCCCCATTGCTGTTTCTACAGTCTGATCCAGACAAAGCCTTGAATTTCACCACCTGCATGAAAATGCTTGATATCATCCATTTAAAGGAAGTAAACACATTGAACTTTTCTCGCTTGATTTTTTTCTTTTTGGTTCCCTTGCTCATCATGATGGGGTCTTACCTAGTCATTATTCATAATTTTATCCATGGCAAGATTTCCAAACTGAAGCCTAAGGCCAAGGAGAGATCCATAAGAATTATAGTCACACTGATTGCACAAGTACTCATCTGCTTTATACCTTTCCATGTTTGCTTTGCCTTCCTGATGCTGCAGGATGGAAATACAACTTACAATCCCTGGGCAGCCTTTACCACCTTTCTCATGAATCTCAGTACATGCTTGGATGTTATACTGTACTATATTGTTTCTAAACAATTTCAGGCAAGAGTCATCAGCGTAATCCTTTATCGCAATTACCTTCGAAGCGTGCGCAGGAAAAGCTTCCGAAATGGAAGTGTAAGATCACTTAATAATATGAACAGTGAAATGATATAAAAAGGCAAAAAACAAGTCAGGGGACACTTATAGCATAAGTAAGTGATTCTTTTTTTCCAAATTCTAGCATTTTTGCTACACTGGAGAATGTTCTATAGCCAGAAGAAGCAGATACGTTTGTTGCACTGCAAATACGACAAAAGAAGAATAATTGCATCCCTTTTATACTTGCTCAACACCTTTTGTAAATGTGAAATGAACTAAAATCTAAAATCAGTGTTAAACCTTCTGATGCTTTTGTAATCTCAAAAGATTGTGAGTATTGCTAAACGTGAAGAAGTGACTATCAGTATAATAAAGCAGACAACACTGAAGAGTTATGATGCAATATATATATTAATTTTTTGTATTTGCACAGCCAAATACTCCTGAAACTACTGTGTATCTCACACTTCTAAAATTAGCTTAATTCTTTCAAGATCAATATATTAGCATGACTTAAAGAGAAAGCATATAAAAGTAACATTTCATTCTCCTAAAAATGTCTTTGATGCTGATTTCTTTATAACTGACAACATTCTGCAGGCATAGATAAAAACATCATCAAAAGTCATAATAATCAAACTGTTCCTTCGTTCCCTGTGGGTGTGATGTGCACATTTATTACTCACTACTCTTGCACAAAGTATGCTTTTACACACGTGAAAACACTGAATTTGTCAAGACACATTAGCAGCCTACGTCATGTCCCAGCAACAGACTTCAAGGTAGCAAAAATGAAGAACTGCAGTACTGCTCAAGCTTTTGACTCCTTTTCACAGAATCACAGAACCACTTAGGCTGGAAAAGACCTTCAAGATCACTAAGTCCAACCATTACCTCTACTCTACCAAGTCCAGCACTAAGCCATGTCCCCAAGCGCCACATTCAGACAGCTTCTGAACACATCCAGGGACAGTGACCCAACCACCTCCCTGGGCAGCCTGTTCCAATGTCTGACAACCCTTTCAGGAAAAATTCTTCTTAATGTGTAGTCTAAACCTCCCCGGGCACAGCTTGAGGCCATTTCCTCTTGTTTTATCACCAGTTACTTGTGAGAAGAAACCAGGTCCCATCTCTTTACAACTTCCTTTCAGGTAGTTGTAGAGGGTGATGAGGTCCCCCCTCAGCCTCCTTTTCTTCAGACCGAATAGCCCCAGTTCCTTCAGCTGGTCCTCATGAGACGTGTTCTCAAGGCCCTTCACTAACTTAGTTGCCCTTCTTTGGACATGCTTCAGCACCTTTTGAATACTCACACACTACAAAAGCCACATCTTTATAACATCAAACACGTGCTTTTTCTTCCTTATTAAATCACACTTCAGCTATTTTCAAGAGCCTCAGTAGAAGGCCTAATATGGTCTTTAATATTAAAAATCTCACTCCAAGAGCTTTAATTTTTACTTCAGAGTTAGCAATACATGGAAACTCAAGTCTGTATGAGGCTGATCTCACTTGTCAGAAGCTTAACCACAAAGGCTCTGCAAGCTCAGTGGTTCTACTGTAACACGTACATTCCCTATTAGGTGCAGAAATCTCAAGTATAGGTTATTCGAAACTGAACCACTCAATATCCTAAAGCTTTAAGAACTTCAGATGCACGCACTAAATGCAACACCATGCTTTAGCACTCCATTTTTGAAACACAAACATATGAAATACCAGGATGAAATGCATATAACTGCACATGCATTCATAAGTGAATATAAAGACACAAATGTCTGTGATTTAAGAATTAAATCAGCACCAACCTGATTTCAGTTTTCAGGTTTATTAAATTGAACAAAACCAAATATGGCAATAATATGTGCACTGGAAGGCATGTTTCAATCATGCTGGCAGTGATGAAAGGGACTAACAAAATGGAAAGTAATCATTATATGGATAATTTATAAATTAATTACCCACAGATCACAACTAGGAAATGAATGTTTTAAAATATAATAGTCATGCCAAGAATCTTTACACTATAGTTCAAAAGAGAAGTAAATTTATTTGAAGGGTTATATGAGGAAAGTCGTTTTAAATTAAGATCTGCACAATATAATCCCTTATATGTAGAAATCCCAATCCATTAGGAGCTACTTACAAACCAGAAGGCAAGCTGTTGATGGTGATGCCAAATATATACTGAGCGATTTCTACAAGGAGAAGATCAAACAAAGCTGAGAGCATCCAAGCACCCAGTAAAAAGGACTGGAAAGAAGAAATTTAATTGTAATTAATTCAGTAGTTTAAAAAGAAGCTTTTAATATATCTCTTTTTTTATTTTTAACCACTATATTATTTACATTAAGACAAATAAAATCCTGAGTACAACAGAATTCCAGATCCACGTGTTAAGATATTGAAGAATGAAGAGTTAGATTTGTTACCAAAATTAAATTTTATGGGTCTGATAACTTTCAACTGATATAGCTGCAAACTTTAATTAGAATAATCCACTAATTGAAAGACATCAGTATAAATTTAGATTTATGGAAACCACATTTCCTTTAAAACCCTTTAACAAGTATTTCTATGTGAGTAATAAAACTGCAGTACTAACCCAAGACTACAAGATACTAAATAGTGTAGAAAAGTTTCTGCTTTAAAAAAAAAAGTAATTGGAACTTACTGAAAATTTTCTGCTGCCATATCTTCTTTCAAATATTCTAAAGTTGTAAATTAGCAGACTGCTGCAGAATGTGTCTTTCAGATCAAGACATATTGTTCTCCCACATACAAGTCTCCATATCTAGAAGGTTAAAAATCAGTATGTTTAAGTCTCTCTTCCTTCGAGGAAATTTATTAGAGAATTTGTGCTCAGTATAATACCAAAGTCAAATAAAAGAAATGCAGTGCATTTAAGGAGGGAAATAAAGAGAGTAGAAAGCTACACAGAGTTCAGTAAGTCTGCTTAAAAATAAAACATTTGCAAGGAAGAGGTCAAATATATTTTGAAGTCCCTAGTTCAGTTACAAGTAAAAATGGAAATCATAACACTAGTAAAATGTAGAATTGCAGAAAAAAAATATTTGTAAGTGATCTCCAGATACCAGCTAGTCCAGTGTACTGACAAGTCTTGAACTTCTCTAAGGATGGCAATTCCACACCTCTCTGGGCAACCTGTGCCAGTGTTTGGCCACCTCCATGGTCTAAAAAACTAAATAAAATCCTTACATCTAGGTAGAGTCAGACTTTCAAGACCTATCTGGACACGTTCCTGTGTGATTTGCCCTGGGTGTTCCTGCTGCAGCAGGGGCACTGGACTCCATGATCTTCAGAGGTCCCTTCCAACCCCTATGATTCTATGATTCCACCCTGTGTTTACTACCTCTTGCACTACCTCAGTACACTTCCAAGCAGAGTCTGGCTCCAGCTTCTGATCTGATACATATAGACAGCAACAGGGTGTCTCCTCTTTGCCTTTTCTTCTTGAAGCTGGGCAGACCCAGTTCCCTCAGCCTCTCCTTGCATGTCACATGCTCCAACCCTCTGACTGTCTTGGTGGACCCACTCTGGTGTGTTCATACCTTTCTTGTACTGAGGAACACAAAACTGGGCACTTGTATACACACACCACTAACCACTGGCCTCCAGCTGGAGTTTGTGCCACTGCTCACAACCCTGTGAGCCTACCAGTTCAGGCAGGTTTCAGTCCTTTTCACTGCCTCTTTATCTTGACTGTACTTCACCAGCTTGTCTGAGGATGTTATGGGAGACAGTGAAAAAAGCTAAACTATGGTCAAAACAAACAAGATCCACTTATTTCCCCTCACCCACCAAGACAGTCATCTACCTCATCATAGAAGGCTATCAGGTTAGTCAAGATTTCCACTTCATAAATCTGTATGGCTACCCCCAGTCCCTTTTTGTGTCTGAAAATTCCTTCCAGGACTTACTTCATCCCTTCACAGAGATAAAGATGCTGCTGACTGGCCTGTAGTTCCCCAGTCTCCTTTCTTGCCATTTCTGAAGACAGAAATGACATGTTTTCTTACAGTTCTCAGGGACTTTCTTTGATCGCAATGACTTTTGAGAAATAATCTAGAGGGGCCTCCCAGTGACAGAAGCCAACTCCTTCAAGACTTGTGAGTGTATATCACCAGGTTCCATGGACTTGCACATGTCCAGTTAATTTAAATGTCCCCTAGCCTGATCATGCTTCACTGAGTTCAAGCCTTTATTGTTCCCGACTTTCACTCACCTCGATAGCTTACTCCAAAAACTATGACAATAAATGAAACAATCATTTCAGGAAAGAAAAAAACTCAAACTCACACATTCCCCAAAGCATCACAGCAAAAGTATCTTAGCTTCTACAGATACTTGTAAATGTTCATGCACAGTACAGGTGGTTTCTTGGAACAAAACACAACTACTACTGGTTTTCAGCAGATCAAACAAATGGAAAGAGGAAGACTCTTCTAAAGATAAACTACAAAACAAACAGACAAGCAAAGAAACCTCAAACCCAAAAAATTTACATGTAAAAGTTTAATTGTTTCTCAGACTTTCTCCTCCCTCTCCTTTAACACTTGCTTGCAACACTTCTAAAAGGCAGACATTGATTTACATATTTTTGCTGCACAGCAGTAGCAAGACACATGGAAAATATGAGCAGTGCTCAAGCAGAGTTGTAATCTACATTATTACAATAAAGCTCTTGTTCTTGACAAGAAAGACCTCAGAGTGCAACAGCACACAGCATCACCAGCTAGGTTTAATAACCTTTTTGGGCTAGTCAATATCTTCAGAGACATTGACTACATACTTTTTTGATCTAACTATAAAACGTGGGATAAGATAATCACAGAGGCAAATGCTGAACTTTTTCTGTTGAGCAGTAGTTTGCCATTTCCAAAAAAGAAAGAAAAAAAAAAAGTTTCCACAAAACGTATTAATCACTTTTAAGCGCATTATTTCAACAGTTACAACTGATACTAGAGGATTCTTCAGTAAGCTGAGAACAAAACCTAACAAGGTGTAATATCTAAGAGATAAAGTATCTTGGTTTGAATTTAGAATAAGAAATAAATGCCTAGTAAAGTAATTAACAAATTTGGCAGATTACTGAGCAGCATGACAAACTCCCCCATCACTCGGAATCTTCCAATTAGAAGTGACAGTTCTATTCAACAGGAAAATTTTCCCCACAACTAATTACAGCAGGAGTTACAGAGTTAAAGTTATGGTTTCTATTGTTAAAATAAATAATATATATTCAGAGTACCTGAACACAATAGTGGTCTTCAGCCTCAAAAACTAAGCACAATAAGATACTGACAATAACATCAAAATACTTATGTTATTACATGGGTTAAATCACATTTAATTCACAGCAAGCTTCCATATGCCACTCTGTGGAAGGAAAAATGATACAAACACAGTTATTTTCCAGACAGAAGAAAGAAATGAAAAGCTGTGCTCTTAATTTCAGATCTACTTTTTTCACTTTTACCAAAAAGTGGCCTACTGGCGTGACATTAAAAAAGTTAAGAACAAGCTGGTCTACCACAGTGAACAAAGGGAAGGAACAGAGGAGAAACAGACAGGGGTAAAAAACACACAAGAAAAGCATAGTTTGCAGTTTCTTTCAATACAAAATGAACTCTTACCTGAAAATCCTCTTTTATAGCTTGTAGGTTATATGCAAAGAACTTCTGATAATGTTGGAAGAGCAGAGTCAACAGAATTGAGATGGCACTTGGGACTAATAACAGACTCTTTGACAAAGGTGCTTTATCTTAAAGACAAAAAAAAAAAAATCAGATTAGAGAAAAATATCTCGTATTTAAAAAGTGACATATTTAAACAGGTGATTGGAAAACATAATAGCAGTGGCACTTGACTTTCATCTCAGCAACTTCCCAAGTTCACAGCAACTTGCAAATAGATAGGAAAACCACACCAACCAAAGGAAGCCTTTGGAGATATTAAAGACAGTTACAATACAGAAACTCTGCAATATTATTTATTCTATGTTTTTTCCCTTTTTCAAACATGCAACTTTACTCACATTTACTTCTTTCCCAAACATCCCAGTTATAGGACACAATCTTCAAATACTCAAAAACTGCTTTTTTTTGCAGGTTATTATTCAATCCCTGGCTCTGTTGTCATTGTTCTTAGGTAACAAAAGAAGCAGTAAGACTACTTTTAAAGTACTAATAGGAATTAGAGAGCAGGAGCTCAGGAAGAACAAAACTGCATTTAAAAAGTGTGACACAAGAAAACTTAGTACACATCCAGATAAACTGACTACCTTGAATGATGCCCTCAACACCTGCTGCACACAAGAAGAGTGAGCTGCTACAAAAGGAAGATGGTAACAGGCATCAAAGCGAAGATTTTCACCATGGCCCAATCCCATTGCACTTGAAAAATGGTTCTTACTGTGTAACTTAAGCATGATCCTCATCAAAATACTAACCGATGACATAAAAAACAACTTTCATGGGCACTGTTAGCTGTTCTTAGCTCACACCACCTAGAAGTCTGCAGTCTTCTGATATCATGTGAAGCAAACATCTCTTCCTACAGGTATCTTAAGGTAAACTTGTACTTAAAAACTCTTTTTTCAGTCCATAAGCATACCCTTGAGTTCATTATTTACAGACCCACTTCCCTTACTCCACTTAAGCAATTAATGCCTTAAAGCACAATCCTTTTGTTGAAATTAGGCAGCAACAGGTTGACAATACTCTGCTAATCATAAGCTCTATACTTTTATGATTACTTTTTTGTATGAGACACATCAGAAGGGCAGAAAGCCCTGGGTGAATTTCTCTTAATGAAGGAAAACTACCTGCCTTTCAATTTAATATATTTCTTTGGAATTTTGCTCTCCAAAAATAAGGTCTACAGCGTTTAGATATGCATTTTAAAAATTATTCATTCCTCTGATTTAGTTGGATACTTCAAGGAAGTCTGAAGAGTCAAACTTTTTTTTACTCATCAGAGTACTGCAGAATACTGAGGGGAAAAAAGAAGCTGGGGCTCCTGAAAGTTACTGTGTAAACAATGCACACACACATTCACTTGAAACTTCAGGTAATGCTCCCTTAGCTAACCTAACTTAGTTATAATAACATTTCTTAATGTGAAAAGGTCAGTTTTATAATCAGGATTCAACAGATATTTGAAAGTACAGCCTAAATCAGAACAACAGTAGTAATCACAACAGTAGACATTTCTGAACCGAAGTTTGATAAGACTTGTTAATTTACTATCTAATACATTTATGCTATTTCATGGATTTAAATAATTTTTTACAAGAAGTCACTAATCCTATTATACTTTTCACATCAGGATCACATTACCACAAAAAAGGTCACAAGCAAATCACTAGACTTCCCACGGTGATTATGTATTTCTACACTGGTTTAGTATTTCTATTTAGATTTTACTGTAATTTTAATATCATTAGATAATTTTTACATTATAGGTAATACACACTTGAAATACCTTACCCTATCAGGCTCACTCCTAATTTGAATGTGTTCAAAAATAACTAACCAACAGAACCTTATCTATTTTTTCAAAAAGTGTGAACACACATTTTTGTTGTAAGACGCCTTTTAGCTTTCAGCTTAGACACTTAAAAACCTTGTTATAGAGCAAAGGTACTTATTTTTAAGCATGTCACCAAGTGAAAACCACAGAAATAACAAACCCATTAATGTGACAGTCACCCACAGGGAACATCACATGAGTAACGGAAACACATGAGAAACGGAAAATTTCTCAAAACGTCATCATGGTTGATAAGCTTATTCTTGTCCAGTTAACTTGAGAAAGATAAACACTTCCAGATAAATAACACATCTCCTAAAATGTTTTTTTCCAAATTTTTCACTGTACAAGTGAGTAGTTTGCTTTAGCCCACAACAGCATACAGATCCTTATCAAGGACTGCTGTGAGGTCACCAGTGAAGGCACAACCCTGCCACTGCTGTGGAATGTCTCAACCAGTAAGACCAAAAATTACTAACAATACTAGGCACTATACCACCAAGAATTCTGACACACAGGCCAAATTCCTTACTTGGAATGTAATGAAAGCAAAATTCTAGTCCAATGGATTTGCAAATGCCTGCAGGACAGAAACATGTACTACCAATCTACTGGGGTACCAGTGTCTATGGGCAGTGCCAATGTAAATGTGCACAAGGAGAAGAAAACCATAGTGCCTCTATACCATGTGATGAAAGTATAATGAAAGGATAAACTCTCATTCTGATCCTGAAGAGTTAAAATACATCAAATACTGCCTTCAAATACCTTGGAATAAATTTGGAACACCAAAGTACTACTCAAGTGGCAATTCTTTCACAGAATAGGCAGTAATAGCATTGCTGCTGCAAAACACATGCTGAGCTTCCATCCAAGTGAAGAGAGTAATTTTTTAACAACTAGCAAAACATGCCCACGCTATGACAAAGAGCAAAAAAATAGCTTCTGCTACAGATCTTTGCTTCCCCCTGCTGCAATGGAGTACTTCTCCCAAAACTACCTTGTCATTGTCACAGGCAAATGTCCCAACCTTTGCACTACCACTGCACAATATAAGGCTGTTCCTAAAATGTGACATGAATGAAAAAAACACCTCTTAAGTCTGCACATTCCACCCCTGCACTCATTACAAAGCCCACAGATCTTCTTCCTCCACAACCTACCATGTTTTTAGCTGCCAGTAACACTTTCAGAGTACAGAGAGTTAAGGAATAGATGTGTCCATCTGCCACAAACAGAGGGAAAGGTTTATGGCACAACTGCTCAGCTAGTTGCAGCTTCAGAAGCTGCTCTTGCACAAATGAGAAGAACACAAAAGTTCTGGTAGCACCAACAGCTACAGTTTTTGAAATTACTTCCTGCTTCCCCCCTGTTCACCACTCACATAGGAAGACAGATAGCAGATGAGCATGTAAAAGCAGGCAGCAAGACAGTTTCAGAAGGGCTTTTGGGGAGAACAACTCCACCCCCTGGACTGCTATTCTGGGCTGAGACACAAGCACTGACTTGGGAGAGGACCTCATTGCTGGCTCCAGATGATGAGCAGTGGCTGCAGAAGCTCAAATTAGCTCTGGACATCTTTTTGTGGGGATCCCTACTGAGCTTACACCATACCTGCAGACAAAACATGCTGTGTAACAGCTTTTTTTCCCACTACTATCTGCGAACTTCCCAAACCTATCTACTATGTGACAGACATTTCTCTTTCATATAGATGAATTCACTGCTGGAGGCTACTGTAATGGTAAGAAATATGCATGAACTATCTTTTAATGCTGATACACAAGATCTGCAAGTCTTTTAAATCACAACTGATGCTCATCTGAATGCACAGTACTTCCCAAATACACTCATGGAATCTGTGTTTTGGGTGGCTGGTTGTCTTGTATTAAGCCATAACATAGATATTCATCTACTGTATTCCAAAATCTGTCCAGGAACCTGCAGCAGGTTCCACAGCAGACAGTGATGTTTCAAAACGGTCAGCTTTTCAAGGATTCAATGCCTCTTGCCTACTATTTCCCCTTCAGATTCAGTTTTGCTACACATCAAACAGCAGCATGAACACCGCCTCCTGAATGCCTGGAAACCCATTGTTCGATAATAAAATCTGGAAAGTAATTTTTAAGTGCTTCCTAGGCACCAATATGTGCTTATGGGAGACTGGAGCAATCTTACTAGATCTAAGGAGTAAAAGCTTGTCTTTATTATAACCATGCATCAAGTCCTGAACAGTAGCCAAGAACAAATCAGAGCATGCCATGGAGGGAGGATGACAGACAGATACAGACACGTCATACTGCTTGAGGAACCTGGAAGACACCAAGAGACTGCATGCTTGCTGGCAGGATGGAATTTAACCATATGATGATTTTTTTAGAGTTTGTTCAATCCAGTATAAGTATTTTTCCAATGTTTTATCCTTTGAAAAAAAATAAAATGCCAGAGGACCCCTCAAAAGCAATGAAGTTACTGCTTCCTGAGAGTATGATATGACTGAATGAAGTATTCTGGGTAACAAAAGCAGCTCTTGCCCCTGACCTAGGGGACAGAGCAGACACAGGAAGGGGATCCTGTGTTGAGACTGTCACTTCGCAACGTTCTCTGGTGGTTAATCATCATGATGCCTGCAAGTGAACACAGTAACAGTATCACTGGAGGAACAATTTTTCATCAAATTATTATAAACTTAATGCAGAAGCTGAGAGATTAATCACATTAGTATAGACACTAAGAAAATCAATAAAGAAACCATCTGTGATCACATTTTAAATCTATTTTTAAAAGGCACTGGCAAGACTGTAATCAAACCAGTTACCTATACATATACTGTTTAAAAAGCTGCTGGGTTTAGCTCAGGTCACAAAAAGTGAATGAGGAGCTCAAACAGAATGAGAAGCTACAAAAAAAAAAATAAAAATTCTAAAAGGAACACTTGAAAAGAAATACAAAATGAAACAAGTTGAAGTTAACAAAAACACTCACCTCGTTGAACAGCCTCTCTCCCTCCCAACCACAGAGCATATTAGCATACTACTGTCAGAAATATCAGGTATGGGTACACCACAACACCACATGGAGATCCTCAAGCTAGCTTAAAATGAGCTAGCTCTGCAGCAGCAGCAGCGCCACATTGTTGTGGTGTTAAATGCATGGCTAATTGAACTGATGTGGCTACACTGCTCCCAGGAATCAAGCTATTTGGAACCAGGCTACACTGTGGCATGCTGATCACAGAATCATAAAATTCTATGAATGCCAGGTTGGAAGGGACCTCAAGAATCACCTGGTCCAACCTTTCTAGATTCTACTATTGTTTATATGAGATGGCTCAGTACCCTGTCAAGCTAAGACTTGAAACTGTCCAATGTAGGGGAATCTACCACTTTATTTGGGAGATTATTCCAATGTTTGACTGTCCTCATGGTGAAAAATTTACCTCTTGTGTCCAATCAGAATCTCCCCAGAATCAGCTTCTATGGCCTGGCACCCAAAAGCACTGGTAAAGACAGAGGTGAAGAAGGTGTTGAGGACCTCTGCCTGTTCAGCATTGTTGGTGACTAGTTCACCTCTCCTGTTTAATAGTGAGCCAATAATATTCCTCTGTTTCTGCTTGTTGTTATGGTATCTAAAGAACCCTTTCTTGAAGTTTTTGACATCTCTTGCCAATTCTGAGCTTTTGCTTTCCTAACTGCACCTCTGCATACCCTGGTAATGCCCTGGTAATTATGTATAAGCTGATTTGTTTTCTCATATATTGTAATATTGTTAAGCACAAAAGTCTCATACATTTGATACAAACTTCATTTCACCTTTAGTCATACCACTTACATTAAGCATCAACTTACATACCTCTATTATTTTCTAGACACCTGTGCACAAAACCCTTTAGTCTTGCAGGTTATGCAAGCAGAGGAGCACAGCATTCCCTTCTTGCCTGGGGGATTTTAAACTAATTGCTAGCACTGCACTACAAGGTTCACAGAGAGGTAAAAGCATAAGCTGCATTAGCAGAAATACTTGCAAGGAAGTTCAAAGGATTCTACTCCCTACTATTACATGAAGTAGCTTGTGTGTAGTAGGTAAAGTAGTCAAGTATTTTCCAGATACAGCATGTGGATAGGCTTTAAAACATTGACTCAGAATAAGCTTTCCTACTATGTCTATATGCAGTATTGCACATAGCATTAATATTGAGAGGGGATATTACAACATCTGTATAGAAGTTTGGTGTTGGTCTTACAGATTTAAGTTGTTGGAAAGACCTTGATGTCTTGTAATGGAAAGCCTTTTGTGTATCCCACTTCACTCCTGGGAAGCAGCATATTGAAGAAGCAGCAGCAAACACAGCTAAGCAGCACTACAGTACATGAGTCAGTCCAGTGTCCGTTTTCATGCATTCATGCTAGCCTTTGCAGAGCCAACTGAAGTGTTCCAGCAGCATCCTTCATGGGACTCCAGTTGCTGGCAGAACACAAGAAGCCAGTCTGGGTGCGGTACCACAGCCCACCGCTGGAGTTCCTCCTGAAAGCCAGCTGCTGCAGCACACTTCCCCACACACTGCAGCGTTGCTTCACAAGTCAACTCAGCTGGGTTAGCTTACTAAGTCACTCAAGTATGCCTCTGCTGTGCTTCCTACTATCCAGAGTAATACTTTTCTTTCCCAGGGCATTCCAGCTCCTCCAATATTTCAGATTACAGAAACATTTGCACCTGACAAGGGAAAATTCTCTGCCCTTTTAAATGGTGTTCTTCCTTGTTTTCCGACTTCTGTACCTCATAGTTGTAGCGTGTACCAGGTATTTTTACACCTCCTCATCCAAAATTGTGTGTATCATGCACTGGGTAGGTGTGTTACCAGCTCCCAAGCACCATCTCAGTGCCATCCTCTGCTACACCTGATACTGCCTGTTTGGAACTCAGCATATCACTCCTAGCAAAGGACCTACTTGTGTCAACTGGCTTACTCAGGGTTGGACTGTTCATTCATTGGAGGGGTATCGAGCTCTGCCTAGATGAAAAAGAATGTGCTGAGAGCTTATGGGGTGAGAATTAAGGGGCAGGCTGACATGGGGAACACTGTTGTGGGTGTTTACTACAGGCCACCTGAACAGGATGAAGAGGTTGATGAGGCCTTTTACAGGAAGCTGAAAGTAGCCTCATGATCATAGGCCCTGGATCTCATGGGACACTTCATCCACCCTGATATTTGCTGGAAAGGCAAAACAGCTAGGCACACAGTCTAGGAGATCCCTGCAAAGTGCTGATGACAACCTCCTGATGGAGCTGGTTGAGGAACCACATGGGGAGGTGTGCTACTGGACTGGTATTTACAAGCAAAGAAGGTCTTGTCGGGGATGTGAAGGCTGGGGACAACCTTGGCTGTAGCAACCACGAAATGGTGGAGTTTACTATTTTCTGTGGAAGAAGTAGAGAAATAAGACAGATTACAGCACTGGACTTTAGGAACACAAAGTTTAGCCTCTTCAAAGATCTACTCCATGGAATATCACAGGCCAGGGCCCTAGAAGGTAGGGATGTCCATGAGAGCTGGGCAACTTTCAAACAGTACTTGCTCCAAGCGCAAGAACAGTGCATCCCTATGAGGAAGAAATCAAGCACAGCAGGTAGGAGACTTGTAAGGGTCTTCTGGAAAATAATTAACTGGAAGAAGGAAATTTACAGAATGTGGAGAACAGGACTGGCCACTTGGGAGGAATATGGGAATGTAGTCAGAAAATGCAGGGATGCAATGAGGAAAGCTAAGGCCCACCTGGAATTAAATCTGGCAAGGGGTATCAAGGACAACTAGAAGGGTTTCTTTCAGTACATCAATCAAAACGAGGAAGACTAGGGAAAATGCAGGCCTGCTGATGAAGGAGGCAGGTGCCCTAGTGGTGGAAGACTCAGAGAAGGCAGAGTTATTGAATGCCTTCTTTTCTTCAGTTTTCACTGCAAAAGCTGACCTTCTTGAATCCCAGACCCTGGAAGTAAGAGATAGGGTCTGGAGAGAAGAAGACTTTCCCTAGGTAGAAGAAGACCAGTTTAGAGGCCACTTACCCTATCTGGACATCCATAAATCCATGGGCCCTGATGAAATGCATCCATGAGTTCTGAGAAAGCTGACAGATCTTATTGCTGAGCTACTCTCCATCATTTCTGAAAAGTCACAGAGAACAGGAGAGGTGCCTGAGGACCAGAGGAAGCCCAGTATCACTCCAGTCTTCAAAAAGGGCAAGAAGGAAGATCCAGGGAACTACAGGCCAGTTAGCTTTACCTCTGTCTCTGGGAAGGTGATGGAGTGACTCATTCTGGATGTCATCTCTAAACACGTTGAAGAATAGAGGTGTGGTCAACATGGGATTTACCAAGGGGAAATCACTAGCCTTCTGTGATTTACCTAGGGAAATCTGCTAGCCTTCTGTGATGACATAACTGGTTGGCTGCTTGAGGGGAGAGCAGCAAATGTCACCTACCTTGACTTCAGCAAGGCTTTTGACACCATCTCCCATAAAATCCTCATTAGGAAACTGAGGGAGTGTGGGCTAGATGAGTGGACAGTGAAGTGGATTGAGAGCTGGCTGTGTGACAGAACTCAAGAGGGTTGTGTTTAATGGAGCAGGGTCGAGTTGGAGGCCTGGAACCAGCAGGCCTAAGGCTCAATACTCAGTCCAGTCTTGTTCATAAAAGACCTGGATGAGAGGACTGAGTGTATTCTCAGCAAGTTCGCTGATGATACCAAACTGGGAGGGATGGCTGACACTCCAGAGGGCTGTGCTGCCATCCTGTGTGACCCAGACAGGCTGGAGAGCTGAGCAGGAAAGAACCTAATGAGGTTCAACAACAGCAAGTGTAGGGTCCTGCACCTGGGGAGGAAGAACCCCATGCACCAATATAGGTCAGGAGTGGATCTGCTGGAAAGCAGTTCAGAGGAGAAGGATCCAGGACTCTCAGTGGATAGCAAATTATCCATGAGCCAACAATGTGCCCTTGCTGCCAAGAAGGCCAATGGAATCCTGGGATGCATAGGGAAGAGTGTGGCCAGTAGGTCAAGAGAGGTCATCCTCTCCATCTGCTGTGCCCTGGTGAGGCCACATCTGGAGAACTGCTTGTAGTTTTGGGCTCCTCAGTTCAAGAGAGACAGGGAACTAATCGAGAGAGTCCAGCAGAGGGCAATAAATATGACTGGGGGATTGGGGCATCCGCCTTATGAGGGAAGAATGAGAGAGCTGGGACTCTTCAGCCTGGAGAAGACAAGGCTGAGGGGAGACCTTATTAATGCCAACAAGTATCTAAAGGGTACATGCAAGGAGGATGGAGCCTGACTCTTTTCAGTAGTTCCCAGTGACAGGACAAGGGGCAGTGGGCACAAGCTGGAACTTGGGAAGTTCCATTTAAATATGAGGAAAAACTTGTTTACTACGAGGGTGACAGAGCCCCGGAACAGGCTGCCCGGGGAAGTTGTGGAGTCCCCTTCTCTGGAGATATTCAAAACCCACCCGGGTGCAGTCCTCAGCAATCCTCCCTCTAGGGGATCCTGCTTTAGTGGGGAGTTGGACTAGATGATCTCTAGAGGTCCCTTCCAACTCTGACAATTCTGTGATTCCAAGGGTTTGCTTTCATATGTGTCGCTTATAACACTTTTCAAGAACCTCTCTGCCTATGCATGTCATGTTAAAGAGCACTGAACCGGAGAAGCAGAACGGAGGGCTTAGACCAGAAAACTCTCAAACTAAGATAAGAAATACTAGAGAAACACTTTATGTAAGGACTCGACTGCAGTGCTCAAAGTCATGACACGTCTCTTCAAAAGGCACACAGACAAGGTCACAGACTTCACAACACACCCAGCTATTCAAACATTATTTACAAGAAAGTCTAACTTCAACAGAATAATAACTAATGACTTTGAAAAAAAATTTTTGTTCAGAATAGTCATGGTATTTTAGCAGAAATAAAGTTTGGCCATCAACCAAGCAAAGATCCCTATAACAAAAAGAGCCAAAGGATCTATCTACGGCTAAATATAGATTATTTTTCAAGGACTGTTTTATCAACAAACTGTAAAGAATTCAACAACAACCTTGCCCTGAATGAAGAGCACTAAAAATCAGGGCAGCTACAGTACACAAATGCACTTCAGAGAAGCTTAACTGAGCTAAACTTACTCTGTTAGGTCAGTATTAGTATGCCAGGGCTACCTTATAATACAAAAGCAAAATGCTTCAGATCCAACAAACCTAACAGTGCTCTTCCTCTAGAAATTTAGAAATGCAGCTAAGCAGTAATCTGCACAGACACACAGATATATTTCTTTTATTGCTGAAATCAAAATACTCAAGTTCTTTTATTTACTCTAGATTTTGTTCATGCATGCAGCCAAAGATTTATCCAAATAAACGTTATTTAGAAAAAAATTGTGCTAAAAGGAAACTCCTTCCTCCCGTGTTTCCTAGAAACATTACATCATTGCACTGCTAAGTGGCAGCATTCTACCAAAATTCACTCATCTCTTCTGCCACATTTTGCCATATTAAATATTTGTAGTATTACACAATAACTTAATTTTAACAAACACACAGATTTCTTATTTTAATTACAAACTATCTTGTCCTGAGCACATACAGTTACCATGTCTGGGACATAACAAAAGACAGAATTGCTTATAGGGTCAAATAAAGTTACATTCTTTTTTACTGCAAAAGGAATATCATATGGTGAAAAATGTCCAAAACTTAATATTCTAATTAAATTATTCTACATTGAGGGTCAAAGGCCAGTGTAAAACACATACTGAACAAGCAGCTTGCAAATATCCTGACCATGTTAGTCTCTTTGTAGTTTAAAAGCAGAGTTTTGTTTCCATTAAAACATCAGGAGATGAGAGAAGCAGCCTAGAAACACCTGAAAGAAAGGATGCAAGGAAGAGGGAATAATTCAGTATCAAGGATGTTATTATGAATTTGATCTATCTAGTGCATCAAATAACATTTTTTTGAGTTATTTCTCTGATTTAGACCTCTAATGACAATACAGACTATTAAATTTGTTTCTACAGTCTCTTGGAATTACATTATATAGTCCACTGTTATTTATTTTGGTTTATTCTAAAATTAGCAGAAGAAATAAAAACTAAAGAATCAGGAACATGGACAATAATACCCTCATTCAAGATTCTATCAACATTCATTAGACTAATATTACCAGATGGAACAAAAAGTTTATAACTAGCTGTAACTACTTATGAGCCACTGGTTACTCTCCTATCAGGAAAGTACTAAATGCAATTTCAAGAATGAACTAACCAGAAAAATTAACAAGAAACAAAATTTTTCAAATGAGTTCAATAATTGTTTAGGTTCTGATAAGAAATTTCAGAATTAGAAAGTTTTTAAAAAGGAGGGTAGGCCCAACCCAGACTTGTTTCTAGAAAACCAGGAGACACTTCACATAAGAAGCCCAGTAAGAAACACGTTACCGAAGTGTAGTAGAGCTGGGGCATCATCTGTTGTTTGCTTTCCCATTGCAAAAGGGGGGGATTCAGAAGAAAGGAATGAAAACAAGGCAAAACGAATATAGTACCCTCTGACATTTTTACCACTGCACCTATGTCTGAAGACACTAAAGACCTTCGTCTACTAGAAATATAATCCACTAGGTTACTTTTTAAAATTACCTAAGATACACAGGGCTATAAAGATCTTAGTATTACTAAGTTTTACCAAATGGTATTGTGATACGGCTTTAACCAAACATTACAGATATTAGGAATTCTGTCAGAGATGGCACACTAGGCTACAGAAGCCTTCTGTCTGACCTGGCACAATCATTCTTACCGCTGTTGAACCAGGCGCTGGCTTGTTTCATCTAGGGTCTCTGATACAGGTCCACCAACTGGGCCCCAAAAATTGTTTGTCACTGCCTTTCTGCCAGAGCTTACTGTTCCCAAGATCCAGTGCAGAGCAAAATATGGACGCACATGTATGCTCCTCTGATGCAACATCAGGAACTGATTCATTAACTGTCCAAACCATCAGATTCTGCACATCACTGACTGAACCCCACATATCTGATGCTACTGCAGCAGACCCTTCTGCTACAAAGGCAGAAAAAAAAGACTGAGAGCACAGGGACATCTTAAACTGCCACAACTGTGCACTAGCTGAGTATATGTGACTCCCACCTAAATCTGCCTCTACTAGAGTTTGTCAAGTGAACGTGTACCAGCCAAATGTTATTATCACTTTAGGTCAAGTGGTGAGTTGAGTAAGAGTGTTCATTGTATCAGTTTTCCATAAGAAATACAAATTTTAAAAGGTAAAACAGTTACTTTTGGCAGAATGGTGTCTTGTCTTGGTTTTTCTCCCAGCACAAATAGGTTTCTTATGACTAGAATTTTCCATTCGTCCTTCTGATGGACTGATCTTGGGAAAAACCTTTAAATACTGACTGTGCCTTTCCTTCCATTCAGCCAAACAAGGATACTTCTCACCCCACCTTCAATCTCATAAGGTGATATAAAGAGACATGCCACCAAAAGATTGTTTTTCTACAGTGTCTAGTACAGGGAAGGGGGGAAGGAATTAAATTTGCAGGAGCTGTGAAGCAAGTACAGCGTTATTAGAGCCATCTGCAAAAACACCACCCCCTCATTTGGATGCCTCAAACAAAATACAGCTACAACTAATTACCCCTTCTTTCTTAAATCCCAGACTTATCCCGCCCCTTGTCAGAGGGTGCTTCCACACTCAGATGTGTATTTTGTGTGAGTCACGAGTTACTCAGCAAAGTTGTGACTAGCATCTGTCCCAGCCTACTCGGAAGCCCGTGGTGCCAAAGTCCACACCGCAGCCAGTTCAGCCCTTCAGCGCCGCAGCAGATTCTCGGTCCTGAGAACAGGCTCAGGAACAAGCCCTCGACGCCTGTCAAGGCTGCCCAGGCAGCGCCGGGATATTAAATGATCGACATACGCTGTCCGTAAAAAAATACATTTAAACAGCGCTGGGCACGAATTTGCCCTTAAATCTGTCTTCCCAGTAAGGCGGCTTAGGCAACAACCTCCTTTTCACATTAAAAAGAGTTATTCCTCCGTTCCGAGAGGTATCTCTGTCTAGATCTATAAATACCTAGACACACATCGATACACATAGGGCAGGGCAGCCGGCCCCAGGAGCGCCGGGCACAGCCCCTCGCCGCCC
>NW_009970720.1:401684-402007 GCF_000747805.2 Chaetura pelagica
GGCTCCCTCTGCCGGGCCCTCCTCGTCCTCCCCATCCAGCGGGGCCTGTAGGGTCTCCTGCAGAGGGCACGGGCTCTCTTCATGTTCTTCTTCAGCCTGGAGGAGAGAAGGCCCCGAGGAGCCCCGGTGCCCTTCCAGTGCCTGGAGGGGCCTGCAGGGAAGCCGGGGAGGGGCTTTTTGCAAGGGCTTGTGGTGAGAGGGTGAGGGGGAACGGTTTTAAACTAGAACAGGGTAGATTTAGGTTAGAGATGAGAGGAAAAGTCTCTGCTATGAGGGTGGTAAGACACTGGAATAGATTGTCCAGGGCAGCTGTGGCTGGCCCC
>NW_009970720.1:402370-416660 GCF_000747805.2 Chaetura pelagica
GGCTGCCCCGTCCCTGGAAGTGCTCAAGGCTGGGCTGGATGGGGCTCTGAGCAACCTGGGCTGGTGGGAGGTGTCCCTGCCCATGCAAGGGGCTGGAACTGGATGGTCTTTTATGTCCTTTCCAACCCAACAAGGTTGGATGTGAGGAAGGAACCTGCAGGAAGGCTGGGGCAGCTCCTGTCAGAGGGCAGGAGCACCTCAGAGCTGGGCTGTGGCCGGCGGAGGTGGAACACAAGTCAGTCAACACATGCTCTGTTTAATTACTTCTGCCGTTATAAAGACGATTTAAGTTTGAAATTTGTAGTTGCCTCGGCAAAGCCTGACTCCTCAGGCTTTGGAAAACTGTGACTCCCCAGGCTCGGGCTAATTCAGGGAGTCCACAAGGGAAGTGCCTGTTTAGGAGCCACGGGTAAGCTATTATAGCATTACAGCTAACGGAGACGTAGTCAATATGTTCAGGGGAGCCTGGAGAGCTTTTCAGAGGAGCAAATGAAGGCGTGTACTGTAGGATGAAACTAATTGCTCCCTAGGCTCCATCAGCTGTACTGAACAGATCTCCTCTGGCTGTATGGCTGTGTTAGACACTCAGCTCTTTACCAACACGGTAGGCACCTAGCAGAACGTGTTCCATTCAGACAAGGCTGAGATCGTTCAGGCACCAAATTTCAGTGATAATTTCAAGTCCGTGTGGAAACCAGATTTTACTGAAGTAAGTCATGCTAGGCATTTAAAAGGTTATGATGTTCTGCTGTGCTCCATATCATAGATGGGAATGTCAGGAAGAAACAGGACAGGGTTTGTGTGCTGTGTGTGTTTGTTTTGACGGAACTGAGGCCTCAGAGTAACTTAGCATACCCATATGTTTAACGTAATGGTACAAAACTGAGAAAAATGTCACTCTGCAACTGGAAAACGTGACTTGACAGGTAGGTAATAATTTTTAAACTGGCAACCAATAGTAAAACTTTTTAGGTAGGTCAAAAGTTGTTTTAATTCCTTAAAGTTTTTCTTACATAACACCAAATCTGAATATGAGTTTTAATAATTACATTAAAATGCAACTCCTAAATAGCACTTGTAAATGTGAAGATGCTGAATATTCATAAACAAATTGTCTTAACATTTTAAAGGGGATGTAAAAAGACCTTATGCTTGGATCCACAGAGGCTTAAGCAAAGTTTAGCATATCACTATGTAATTTTAAAATGTCCACCTCCCAGCACTAATTTCAGATTTCTGTCATTCACTTGTCCTCTGGGACAGTGGACACAGGGCCCACAGTCAGGCAGGTAGGAAGTGGATTTAGAGTCAGCTCACAGAGCAGAAGTTATGTCTAAACTAGCTAGAAGGAAGAACCAAGATGGTGGTGCATCAAAAATCTTTACTCCCAGGTTGAGGTTCTTTCCTCGACAAAGAATTTACATTGCATTCACAGCACCAAACTCGTCATTCACCTTGTATCTCTGTCTACAGACAACTGCCTTACTAGTTGCTGTTAAAGCACAGTTGGAGGAAGTGATTTGCTACAGAAAATCTTGTCTTTCAAATGCAAATGGCTCTTGCTGCTGTATGTTACATATGCAAACTCCATCTTGCCAGTGCTGCTGAACACACATAACTGTAAGTCATTAGCAACCATCCTTTCTAAGGAAGGGGAAGGTAAATAATAAGGTGCAAAGCTTGTAATAGTTTCAGAGTGAAACCTCAAAGGGAAAAGCTTGGGTGCCTCCTGAAGCTTAGGGATCTAATGTACTGATGGATTAATTAATCACTATTTTGGACTTCTTTTAATAACCTCCCCTTAAAGTGATTAAGTCTTTTTGCGGAGATGTTTTTCATATAGGCGAGGATGAAACCTGAAAAGTTCTCCAGCATTGCTGTTTTAGTGCTGAAGATATAGCTTGCTTTTCTTTCTTTCCATAGTCCCACAGAATAGAGTGACAGAACAATCATTAATTGAGAGGTTTACAGTCCTGAGAGCCAAGAACTAGTGGTTTTGCGTTTTATAAGCTCAGTTTTTAAGATTTCCCTAGATTGATATCCTGCGAGGTAATCATACTAGAGGGATTCTTCTCTGCAACACTGACCACTAGAATTGGATAATTGTCAGAATCATTGCACATACCAGAGACTTTTCATGTATTTTGCTGAATAAGGATGCAGGTGGCCAAATATTTAAGAACTATTTTGAAAGTAACTCTGTGGACTTACCACTGGGAGATACAGCAAAACTGAATGAGTAGCAATAGTTGGCAAGTTTCTCCCAGCAACATAAAAAAATACTTGCAGATTTGTCAATACTTCTGGGATACAGGGAGGTGACTCTTAATCGCCACTAATTTAAGTGTACAAATGTATTACCTAATGATATCCCTTGTTTCAAAAAGATTTATTAAGTTAGTTTTTCTGGGGTTAGATGAGATGAGATACGCTATGTTTTTGTGAAGCTGCATACCCCATTCTAATAGTTACAGTTTCACACACTGACAGAACAGTAAAGTAAGTGTAGATTTTGCCTTCAGATATGGTGCCAAACAGATTTTTTTTTAATCTCAACACCATCAGTGGTAGCATGTCATAAGAATTATGCAAATGATTTGCATGATTTAAATCTACAACATTGACCACTTTGGAGTTAAATGAAATCATCAGTCCTCATGCTTGCCTTGGAACATATCCCAGAATAGGAAAGCTAGCATTTATCTACTAATCTACTCAGAACAAGCTTAGAAGGCTTTGACACTGCTCAAATGTCAGCTTAAATATCTCCATTTGTTTATTGCATCTAGTTAATGAGGTCAGTTTGGTATGTTCAAAATAAAGATATTTGAATTTCCTACTAAAAAAATCCTAGGAGACTGGAATTTATATTTGTAATTATTTTTTTACATTATTAGGTTGCTGTCTTCTCTGAAGTTCTGATGTTTTTGAATCAACTCTTACTTCCTAATTCATCTCTAACAGTCAGATGCTCCCCTGCTATATAGAATAAAGGATAGTGGCAAAGTAAAACAGGGTGGAAATGTAACACCTTGCTCAGGAAGTTTTGGTCTTAACTCAGTGCAGGTTAATAAACTGGAAGGTTAATGCCAGATCACTTTGTCACTATGTCACTTTGACATCTGGGGTTTCCATGACATTCACAGTTGCACCTGTAGTCATTACAATTACCTAAAATATTAGCAGATACCTGGAAAGAGGTTAATGTTAAAATTAGGATTTCAATAACTTCTTCCTACTGTTTCCAACCCTTCAGTTACAGAAGATGTTAAAGAAGGAAGCTGTGCACCGTACATAACCCTATAGAGGGGACTTCTGTGGCAGCACAGCTTGCTGGTAGCAGCTTGCTTGGGAACAGGAGGAAGAGCAGAAAGCAGAGATTCACTGGGCTGCAATCAGAGTGATTTGTCCTATGCCTTTTCAAAATTAGAGAATTTGTCTTGATCCCTCCAAAGTGAATAAGGTTTTGTAGCACAGCAGACCTGCTGTCCTCTTAAACTGTAGTAGGTCCATTTTATTACACAGATTTGTAATTTTTTTCCTATAGCTAGAAGATAGAGAACATTTTCTAGATTAGTTCTTTTCATGTAGACCTGATAGGCTTGCAGTTACTGTGAGGAGCAACAGTGGCTAACAGAGAAACTTTTCAGTATTAAGTTCTGAGTAAGTATGCAAAGGTACGCAATCTAGTGGAAAAAATGGCAAGAGTATTGGTTTTTATCTGGGTTTTATTTGCAATTCATTTTGCATCACACCATTATAAAAATGTAGAGTAATCAGTAGTTATACATTTGTTGAAGTTCTAGACATCTCAGTGAGTTTTTTTGCAAAGCTTTAAACACCGTGTTAAACTAGAGCTCCTCATCAATGTGTAGTAGTACCAATATGTGGGTAACTCTTGGTTCAACAACTCAAACATGGCTTAGACAGCACTATCTTGTTTTTCAGCTAGAAGCCCAGAATGGGAGGCAATCACAGTACAGACTGTTTAAGGGACTGGCTTATCTGGAGCTGAGCCAAGTCACCAGCTGGTAGCTACCAGCAGCCACAAGCTCCCGCTCTTTGCATTGCTCACCTCCATCCCCAGACAGGGTCTTTTTCATGTCATTGCTGGGTCACTCTCAGCTTTAACCACTTTCCAACAAATGTCTCTACTTTGTGCCTTCTGGATTCATGCCATGCCCCTCACGTGGGGGAGAGGAGAAGAACGGTGCAGTACGTCCTGCAGAGATGCGTGGAGGAAGCACAAGAAGGAGGGTGTTTGCCTGGACCTGTGGAGGCAGCCTTGCATGCTTCTTCACATTGTGTCTTTGTGGACTGAACATACAAACTGACAGTTTTATACAAAAAGTCTCAACCGTTGCTTCCCTTTTAACAATTGACCATGAGAACCTAAGTAGTGACAACACATGTACCCAGATGTTGGCATCTCTGTGTTCAGGAGGAGCACTAAATACTGGGTCAGAAGCTTTGGCTCTAAATACTTTGAGAACACTCCCTTAAAGTTGTTGTACTTAGATTCTTTGTCACAGGAGCCAGGCTATTTATTTAAATGAAGCCTGGGATCCTATGAAAAACAAGACCATATGGCAGCATTATCAGGAACTAGATCCTAATGCAAACATATTAGGAAAACAATTTTAAGATAGGCAATTTGATTCTGATGTTTCTCAATTGTTGATTTTTATCTCAGTTTTTTTCATTTAGTGCTCTGTGTTCACGTTCCATTTGACTTAGGTGAGACCTCACTCTCATGAGAATTAAAAATACACTGGTTCAGTTACCACTGGCTGAGCAGCTGGCACTGGATTTTAGATCTCTCATCTGAAGGGCATTAATTTACTACAAGGTAAATTGTGAAACATCATTAAGCCTTGAGAATGTAATACAATTGAAGCATGGTCCTCAGAAGACCCAATTTAAGAGTCCATTAGGTGGGCAAAATACGGTGTGTGGCATAACATAATGCAACACACTTGCATATTTGTACTCTCTTTATGCACACTAGATATCGAGCACTAGCCATCTATTTCAGACTGAATATATGTCAGAGTACCTTTGTCATCTGGAGCACATGCAAAATTACCCAAGATAGCTATCAGCAATAGCAAAAAAGCCTTTAAGATGCAGTAAATGAGTTGCATTGCTCCATACAGGTATGGATATGATGAAATTGCCAGTTTTGAACGTTAGATCTCGTAAGGTATTTAGAGGCATTCAAAGGATATTTTTCTCCCTCACACCTATCCACAGTTCTCAGATACCCTCCTTCTCTTGCTTCACATTCATATTGTAGTCCTATCTGTGTATCTCCACACCGTGTGAAGGTTATTAAATGTCTGTATTTACACTCAGAGGCAAACCTGTGTTTAAGGGATACAGGGCCACCCACTTCATGATGTTATCAGGCCTGTAGCATAATGTAAAAAATGGTAAAGATTTAAGCAGTTCTTCTCCCTATGTCATTATCTTATTTGTGTTTGGCTTATTTAAATCTGAGCGTGAAGGAATAGTCTCATCTTCTTCAGCCTGGAGAAGAGAAGGCTCCAGGGAGACCTTACAGCAGCCTTCCAGTACCTGAAGGGGCTACAGAAAAGCTGGGGAGGGGCTTTTTACAAGGGCATGGGACAAGGAGCAATGGCTTTACAATGAAAGAGGGGAGATTTAGACATTAAGAATAAATTCTTCACCATAAGAGTGATGAGACAGGGGAACAGATTGCCCAGGGTAGTTGTGGATGCCCCCTCTTTGGAAGTGTTCAAGGCCAGGTTGGATGGGGCTTTGGGCAACCTGGCCTAGTGGGAGATGTATCTGCCCACAGCAGAAGGGTTGGAACTAGATGATCCTTAAGGTCCCTTCAAACCCAAACTATTCTATGTTTGTTTAATTTTATTGAAATACAATGATCCTACAGAAGAATTTGCAAAGAGTTAAGGGATGTTCACCCAAAAATGTACTTGCATGATATTTGCAATAGAAGTATATACACCTCCAGGAAATAACCATTCCTGGGTTTTTTTCTCTCTATAAATACCACTAATGGCAAAGTTAGGTGCCAAAAATCTAACATATTAAAGTGTAAAAGTTTGGCCTTTAAATTGCTATCAGAAAACAAAATTGTTTTTCATGAACAGAAAAGGGATTGATTGTAAAAAAAATCAGTGTTTTGATAAATCATTTAAGTCATTTAAATACAGCAGAGCTATTAGACACAAAAAGGATGTGGCTTATGACAGTTATTCTTGATCCTATGCTATACTTTTTTCCAGCATGGACCTTTTCTGTTTGCTGCTACAAGCACTGTTATGCTAGGGAAAGTTCTAAGACTTTTTATTAGGTCTAGTCTGAAACTGAAATATAAAACTAATTAAATGCAAATCAAATCTTACTGTTCCTTTATCTCCCTTCACTGCAAATAGGAAGTATTTATTGTTTTTCTTGCTGAATGCAACTTTATATACTCCAATATAATTTCTTTAAATACCTGGAGTACTTCATAATTTGTGGTTGGGGGCACTACAAAAATCTGTATTCATGGGGCCAGTTGTAGCAGAAACTACCCCTGGCAAAGAATCTTCCCTGGCACAAAGATGGTGTTCTGGGCCTGCATTCAGCTGCCGTTTTGGGCTCTTCCTCGCCTCACCCAGGAGATGGGTCAGTGCCATTTTCTGGTTAGGCAGCACAAGGGTGAGATAGTTGTCCGCTGAGCTCCCAGGACAGACTTGACCTGGGTGTTGAACTAGAGAAGCAAGCACTGACATTTTGTGCCATCATAATTTTTGAAGCAAACCCCAAAATGCCTGGATGCTGAAGCTTCCAGGGGATCTTTGCACATTGCTGTCAGCCTGCCCAACCAGCCTGAGGTCATGCCTCCATTCTCTGGGGTGGCTTGGTTGCTCCCTGTCAGCAAATGTGCCTGCGCCCAGGGGAAATGAGACAGCGAACAGGAGTTCATCAGGAGGGGAGGATATGGTAAGGCTTTATTTGAAGGGGTGTGTAAAACACAACATTAATCTTTTCTATTATTACACACACATGCTGGAGCTCTTGCCACAGGCTCTTCTGGGGGCACAGGCAGCCAGATGTACTGGGCAGCTGGGGTCCAGCAATGTCTTACCTGCTCATACATCCACCTGGCTGTTGCACTGAAGGTTATGTGAAGGCCATTTTTGGCACGTCAATCATGTCAAGAAATAATGATCGAACACTCCTTCAGCTCATTCTAAACCTCAAGTTTATTGTTTTGTTCCTACTGTGGACTAAGTTAGCAAGTTTTTCAAGTAGGAGAAAAAGAAACCAGTAAAGTCAATAAGCTCCTTTGTGCATACAAGACATGCATTCACTGCAGCATTTGTTCCTTATGTACGTATTTGGGCTCTTGAGTATATATATTAGTAAGTATACTACACAGGTGACAGAAAAGTGTTAGAACATTTATTGGTTTAATTCATAAATACTGGACAGGACATTACAGTTGATTAATGTTATAGATGAAAGTATATTGAGAATAATGCATTTTCAGCCATTTTCCTACAGTTTTGAGTCCAGAGTTTGGTGTTGCTAGTTCTTCCACAACTGTGTGGTTGGGGTCTCAATGACAAATTATTTTAACGTATTTTCCAGCCAATATGAGTGAGAACTGGTATATTTCTATATCCAGGAGAAGCAGCTTGCAGGCTGAATTCAGCCTCAGTGATCTGGCTGGCAAGACCTACGTTTGGGGGGGCAAAAATTAAGGCTTTGTATCCTGAGCTGACTTTGAATATCATACAAACCTTGAAGGTCTTGCTTACTTTTTGGGTAAACTGTTTTCATCTGAATGTCACGGTGTAAAAGGATAGACACAATGTCCAGAAAAAGTGCCTGCATTTGATGTGTCAGTACTGTAAAACAGGAAGGAAAAAAAAAGTTGCTACTAAAAAAGAGAGATGTCTGCACCAGATGTTGCACGGGCTGACTCAAAGCGCCCTGAATGTGTTTTCAGCGGGGTTTGGCTCGGCTGCGTGCACTTTAAACTTCCAGACCGCAGACAGTAGAGCAGTGAGCTGGGGCAGATGGAAAGTGCCCGTCACAGCCGGGATGATTCAGGGAACAGATGGGCTCTGCCGCGCTCCTGCTTTTTGCTTTTGTTGGGAGCGGGAGGATCCCGAGCGCACACGGGGCGGGAGTGGGAGGCCGCCTCTGCTCTAAGTGGATGGCCAGGGCATGAAAGAAGATATTAAGGCAAGAACAAAAAGAGAGAGGAAGGGAGCGGTCAGGGGGGAAGGCTGGGTGGAATGTGCGGAATTAGCACGGGGTGGAGCAAGAGACGGGGGGAAAAAAGAAACCAAACCAACAACAAAAACCTAAGGAACACACTTGGGCTTATGCAACTTGGCAGGTCTTAAATCTGTTACTGACAGAGAAGGAATCCATAAAAAGCTCTGAGGGGGAGATGTGGTGAGGGGGGTTGACAAGGTAAGAGCAATGGGATGGAGCCCAGGTGGTCTGTGCATGGTGGAACAAGGACTTAAAAAAAAAAAAAAAAGAAAAAAAGAGAGAGAGAAGGAAAAAAAGAAAATGAGGGAAAGGAAAAAATTAAAGAAAATGATATGAAGAAAACTAATAGTAAAAGGAGAGTTGCTGTATTATCTTGAATAATTCTTTTTGCCTCTTGTTGTCTCTTTTTCTTAAAGCTCATGCAATGAAAGGGTTTTCTGAGCTGCACTGTCTGCCTAGGATATGCTATTATCCTGAGATACAATAGAGGGGCAAACATGTTTTCCTTCTGTACAGTCCAAACACTACAGAACTTTCTGCATGTCTGTGTGTAGGCAACACACAGCAAAACCCGCCAAATAATGTGTAAGCAATTTTTTCTGGGTGTGCTTGTCAATAAACATTCTGCGTATGTGCATATACTCAACCACAATCCGTGAGCTGAACTAAGGAGGTGCTGGGAGGCCAGGTAAAGAGGTCAGGATACTGCTCCAACATAAAACCCCCACTGTTTAAAAAGTAATTCTGTCTAATATTAGTGCTTCTGTCATGGAAAATGTGTAACAGAAACCTGGACTGATCATCAGGTGGCTATTTCATAGTAATAAAAAGTAATGGCACATGCAAAAAAGCCCCATCAGCAGTTTCAGCCTAAAATAATGGAATCCTGCCTGATACGAGCAGAAAATGGGAAGAGATCCAATTGTGATGTTGGAACACATTCTAATATAATTTAAAATTTGATTATATAGACCTTGAACTGAAATTTGATGACTCACTGGAGTTTTGATGATTTCTACTAGCATTCTTAAGGAAGTTTCAAAGTTCTTTGCAAGAAAAAGGCTAATACTTTCTAAATCCAGAGAGTATGCGACCTGGCTTCTCCCTTCTCTGAAAGAAGCTCAAGGAAGAAAATCAATAAGTGGATCACTTCATTCAAATGGTATTGTGTAACCACCTACAGTAAGAATTTAGGGTGAGGCTTGAGAAACACCCTGTCGAGATGGAAAATTATAAAGGGTGGGTGCCTTTCATCAGATATTGTATTTCTTCATTTTGTCTTGCTGATATAGTAACAGCCAAGATAATCTTCTCAGACACAGCCATAATTAACAAGTCCTTGGCCTGGATTCACATTGGGAGTATTTTAGGCCTTTAAGAAGAGAACTGAGATCCAAATAGGTGGTAGATTACTCACTGCTGAATGAAGACCTTCAATAATTTAATTAGTGTGGAAAAAAATCAGGTGGTCTTTTGCAGAGGAGACATGTAAAGGTGGAGGTGCTGTATCCTCTCTTTTCCTGGGCTGTCCCATCCAGCAGGAAAGCCACTATTCATGAGGAACCAATAGACAGTATCATAAAAACTCAGGTACTAATATTGTCTTGGCTAGTATGCAGCAATTATGATCCCTCTGTCAGCACCCTGTCTGACTTTCCCACAGATCCAAGGAATGGAAGAGATCTGAATATATTTACATATAGCAATTTAGTCAAGCAAAAAATGTAAGGAATTCTAGATTTTGGTCTATTTGAGGAGATGAATAAACAACAGCTGTTCTTGCCTCCTACAAAGGTTTATTGACCAATAGCCCTTCCCCCTTAAATAACAGTGTGTACAAACGGGTGTTTGGTGTTTTATTCATGGTATGATAAAATACAGGGTAGGCTGCCTGCTAAATCACTTCTATGCCTAGGGATATATGCTGCCAGATGTACTGCTTTCATAACTAACCTGTCTACTGACCCAGCAGGGATTATTTTGTCTCTTCCTTGCTTTTAAGAGTGCTCATAATTTGATGGGTTGATTCTGCACGTTACCACTGCCCAAGCACGAAGGGCCTCACAATTTCTTCACATGGATACCTAGTCTTTCCATCGGTGATGCTGCAGAGAGGAGCTTAATGTAATTTCGTGGTCTCAAAAGACTGTAAATGGAGGTGTGGCCTCTTATGCTGTGTGACAAAAGTGCCAGGGGCCAAATGCCTCATTCACCCTCTCCTTATGTCAAGTGACCTTTTCTTCAGGCTTGTCTCCATGCAGAAAGTCTTGTGCAATCAGTATGAGACACAATTAGAGCTTAATAACTATTTAATAAGTGCCCTCTGCATGGACTTCCCTATTTTGCAAGAAAAGCTGTCTTGAGGTTTAGCATAACCCAACACAGAATAACTTTTGCATGGAAAACAGCAGCAAGACACTCAGTGCACTTGGTACAAACCATCTTTCTGGCACTTGTTTCAGGCTTTTCCTTCATGTAAATATGTTTGGTGTTTTTCATAGCTTGTACTCACCAACCAGCCTGTTTCTCTCAGACACTTGCCTTTAATCCAAACTAGAGAGTATGCTGGAGCAGTGGATGAACAATCTCAAACAAGTAATTTATAATCTCACTAGACCAGTCATAAACGGAGATGGAATTATACGTGGATTCAGAAACAATAAAGTCAAGACCAACTGAATCAAGATTGTGATGTCCATTTTAGGAAGGATTTTGAGGTTTTACATGAACCAAGGCTATGGTCTTCAGCCAGATTAAAAAAGAGATCCAGAATGCTTACAGTTTTAAAGGACTATTCCTCAGAAGAGAAAGTATACCAACACCAGACAACAGAGTTTTTAAGTCTTAAAGCTCAGATACCAGGAAAAAATACCCTGTATGAAGAAGGAATGGAAGCTAAGAAGGAGATAAACTGGGTAAAACTGAGATAAAATGGATGTAGTGCCATCTTGCAGCCACAGATGATAAAAAGGAGGGGCAACTCCACTCTGATCACAAGAACACACTGGTAACAAAGCAGTGATAGTAAAAAAGGTGCTCTCCAGTGCAGGTTTACAATTGAGAATTAAATGTCTTTCCCTTTAGCTGGGGATTTGTCCAGGTGATTCAGGGGTCTAAAGAATTCACTCACTTCACCATTATCTCCATGAGAAGTGTAGCCTTATGCCAGAGAGAGACATTGGTCAGCTATTTAATCTCTTTCACACGCTGCCCCAAACACCCCTTGACCTGTGAATGTGGTGCTCAGAAGGGGCTGCTTCTGCATTCCAAGTGGACAGCTCATATGGCTATGCAGGAATTTCTCCTTGTCTGTAAACCCCTTGACTAGGTTATGTGCTGCCCATTTTGTTTTGACCCTTCCTTGTGTAGACAAACACTCAGAAATTATACAAAGGTTTATTTCTCCTTTCACATTCATGTGATTCAGAATTTTAATACAAATATCTATTTATATTAATCCCACATTTATACCTTGCTCATCATGACTGACGACCCTGGAGCACAGAATTGTTTGTTTGGAGTACATGTATGAACAGGCTGGTGGCCATGTGTGTTTCCGTACCTGCCCTTCTGTCTCAGGACTGGAGAGGCTGCAAGGTCAAAAAAGTAGCCCAGATGCATTATGACATCCTGTAATGTTATTCTGAGACTTGCTATATATTGTAGTCTTCTTTTAACCCCAGAGACAGAAATCCAGAGATTTCCTGAGAATCTGTGCTTTGATTTTTCAGAAGAAAAAGCTTTGAGGCCTTGACATTGCAAATAAAGATTTGGAAAATGAAATGCAAGTTTGCCACAGAGATTCAGAAAGAAAACACCCTAAATAATAAAAGGCACTTTTTTATTTAGGGAGGCTGACTCCTGTGTTTTGGGAAATGCACTTTGCAGTATTGTGTAGGATCCTGTCTCCCCTACTTTACCTATGCAATCATTTATACAAAAAAACCCCAAGTATAAAGCATTAATACTCTTATTTTGTAATATGCTCTAATCCTTCGTCCAGATCAGCTATGCAAAGGATAGAGCAATGGTCCTTTTAAAAATAATTGTGCCAGTATACATTCAAATCAGTTGAAAGCATACAGAAACTCTGTGCTCAGACTTCACGTTCACATCTCTAGATATTCTGGAGAATATCATCTAGCCATTGTCTTTGTGTGCACAGCTGACATCCCTATTGCTATTTGCCCCATGTTCAACAAAGACAGAGAGGCAAGAGCTCTTCACCAACGTGCAATTTGGGTTGGATAAAACATCAAAAGAAAAAAGTATTTTTAAACAAGCCCACCAATCCCAGATGATAAAATCCTGTGTGACTGGAATGGAGAGCAATTGTTCAATGACATGGAAAATGAAACAATACAAGAAATCTAACAAAAAACTGGCCATTTCCTCACTGCGTAAACAAGATTGCTTTCCACACAGCCCTTCTGTCTCCTCCCATCAAAATTAATTTCAAAGTTGAAAGTCATGGCTATAAGAAAATTTGATGCAGATCTTTAGATAGATTAAATCTATCCATTCATTCTCTTACCACTTCATATAGATACGTGTGAGTGTGATAAATACGTGAGTTTCTTTTAACTGTGTTATAGTTAATTTTAAGTGTGTGGTTCTCTCACCTGAACACAATATAGGCAGCTATAATTTTCTTTGTGACTAATTTGCCCTCATAGTTGTGGGCCATCAAATGGCTCTGCCTCATTTGGTTGACAGAGACGTAAGCACCTTTAAATATACTGTAATTGGGCTTTGGGTATTGTTTTTTTTTTTGTCTAGCCTTATTAAAAGCTCAGTTAATACCTTTTTCAGAGCTAACTTCATGAACACGCAAATTAAAGACTTCTCTAAGTTGTTTTGTAAAGCACAGCTAATTAATACAGTGAAGTACAACTGAGTTAAGTAGCTCATAAATGAAGATAAGAAAATTATAAGAGGTGTGACTTCTATGTATGTAATTACCTGCTTGGGAGGCAGCCTGATCTGGAAGAACCAGAAGAGATCTGGGAGGCAGGAAATCCTGTGTCAAAATCATCATTCCACGTATGACTCAAGGTACTGTAGGCAGGTTTCCCGGCATCTCCAAATGGTAGAAACTCAATGAGAGTCACGTAAGGATTTATTAATAGATTAGACAAATCATCTGAAACACTTAAAGTGTGATTCAGGCACTTGTGAATATTACATGGCACAGATATTGGCCCAAATGAAAATCTTCTGGCACCATTCTCCAGATCTTATTCAGAAGTATATGGCACAGGTGAAGAAAGGAGGCCTTGTCACTTCTCAGGGGTTGCTCCTTGAAAGTTAAACAAATCTAATTTTTGTTACTTTAAAGTAATGGATTACAAATTAGATTGCTAGAAGGAAATTATCACAGTGAGGTGCCTGATCCTGAAGAGAGTGCTGCCAAAGGACTGCTGATAGCACAGAATCAAGCTTGTGTGTCTCATCAGCCAGGAACAAGAAGCCAGTATCAATCCTAAAAAAAAAAAAAAAAGAAAAAAGAAAAAAAGTTATAATACTGTGTTAATCTGTACTTTTACTCAAAAGTAATGTTTATAAAAGTACCTGAACTCCTGTTCTGTAACATTTCACTCCTACAACAGACAGAGGAAAAACAATCTGAAGATGGGGAAATCCAAGAGGATGTAAAGTGGAGGTTGAGTCAGCACTGTGACCTGGCAGCCAGAGGGTAGGTGTAAAATCCTGAAATGCACACATCTGCTTCAGTGAGCTTTGCTGATCCAGACCCAGATGCATTTAGACAGATGGAGGAGATTTCAGTCATCTCCAGCTTGTTCCTCAATATCCAGTATCCTTGTGTGTGAGGTGTCTTACAAACACAGCTGGAACATAGGTATTTTCCCATTTTGTACAATGACTGCCAAATTGTAATACTGGCTGGTTTATGTTGTGTCATTTAGCAACATATAAGCTGTACATTGGAATTTATTTACTACCTTGAGTCTGAACAAGTCACCTTTTTAACCTGTTAGAGGTTAGCATGGGTCTGGTTAGAGCATTCCTG
>NW_009970720.1:416845-431566 GCF_000747805.2 Chaetura pelagica
TGGGTCTGGTTAGAGCGTTCCTGCTCGAGTTCCTTCCAGGCTATTGCCACCAATGCACAGGCACAGGGGGAGGAACAAACCCTTTTCAGGTTCCTCTTAGGACAGTCTGTAAATCCTTTCTCTTTTCTGTATATTTAATTCAAGGAACAGTCTTATTTCCACTAAATTCATATAATTAATTTAGGCCAAGTCACTTCACATACATGCTAGACAGAACACAGAACCATGGCTTCTCTAGCCTCTATACCTCTGTAACACCCATTCACAAAGAAGTCTTGAATTTCCTGTTAGGGTGGATAACTGCACCCTTCCAAGGCAGAGAAACTGAAATAGGTTGACCTCTTTCATACTTTTCTGTTCTGAGTCATCACTAAGCAAACAAACACCATCCTGAAGAAAAGAAACTAAGAAAAATTCCAAGTGGGACAGTGGAGTTGCAACTTATCAGTAGTGCTATAAACATCTGGGAATGTAGAAGATAAGTGGTGATGTTTTGACCTTCATCTGGGAGGGGAAATCAGAGAGGTGCCAGTAAAAAGTCAGGCTAATGAAAGGTATTTTGCTTTATTCTGTTGCCAAATTTATTTTGCCTGGGTATTTGGAAGATAACAACTATAACAATACTACAACTGCAGCAAAATGGAAACCAGCCAGGCCCTAGCTTTCTTTCTGGCAAGGAGCTGAGGCACTTAATACCTTTGATAATGTTTCATGAAACCAGGCAGATGAATTATGAAAGAGTATTACAGAACATGAAAATGTAAAAGTGAATTGAAGCATATAAGACAGTTGTTTTCATCAGAAGGTAGATAAGAGGATGAAATGCTGGAGAGGGTTGACTGATCTAGGGCTGACAGTTTTCAACAGTTGACTTGGATGAGGCGAGACTATTTCAATCTGAAACATAAGATTCAGAGCTGGAAAGCTGGAGGATTTGGGTTAAATGTTAACGAAACAACTAGAATTTGTGAAACAGAGGAAGTTACCTAGCCCAGATGGAACGTAAAAGGGGAAGGACAATAGCCTTGCACAGATGTCAATACAGAGATTTCAGAGCTCTCCAACAAAAAAGCCCAGAAGCAGAAAGACAAGTACAGATCAAATTTCAAATCCTTTGGAAAAAAATAATAAAAAATCAAGGAGCTATACACGTTGTAACAAACAACACGAACCAACACAATGTCTGGCATGGGGATGGTGGTGTAAGATCTGCACAGGATTACATCACTCTGCAAGAGCTTGCCAGCAGTAGCAGGTTGTGCACTGCAGGCTCTGAGGGATGACAGCAGCCACACCAGCTCAGAAGGATGCTTTGTGCAAGCATGGGCTGCACAGCGTGCTGGGGGAACGAATGAGCCAGCGAAGCAAGGAAGGAAAGAAGGAAGCATTGTTTGAAGAACAAATGGGATATCTGCGCTCAGGTGTGCAAGCCAGCGTGATGCCAAAGGCCACTGGCACTCAGGAAAATCTACAGCAGGAAAAGGCTGGCAAGGGAGAAAAACCTGTTCTTACTCTGGTTGATTGTCAGTACCAAGGGTGCATGACCTTAGGGAGAGTGATCTGGCAGAGACAGGGGGAAGGACAAAGGGAAGGCTGCCAGGAATCTGAAGTCCCTCTCTGTGCAAGAAGGACTGCAAACACTGAAAGGCTTTAAGCAGGAGACTAGCACCAGGTCTTTTGATTTTTGCTGTTAGCTCTATCTCTAGGTGAATTAGAAGTTGAAGGGAAATTTCAGTCACCTTAGAGAGACTCTGGTCACAGGTTCCTGGAAAGACGTATTTAACACTACCTGCTGCAGGTGACTTTGCAAGCATCTGCAAAGCTGGGGGCAGGCAAGAGGGCTGTCACCCAGTGACTGAATCCCAAAAATAGTAAAACTACAGGATTACCTCTAACAAGAAGGGAATGCAGAAAACCCTGCCATGACAAAGGTGCCTTTGTCAAGGTTTGTGAGGCTACAGAAACAGTGGCAGGCCCAAGCCGTTAGGGGGAGGTGAACCAGCCAGGTTGCTGTGGGCTTTACAGGACCTCTGACATTGCTCAAAGTTGCAAGATGTGGCTGTATTTTCATAGCAGCTGGCCACTCTTGGGGACCATCAGTGTTAGGGTGAGGTGAACCAGCCAGGTTGCTGTGGGCTTTACAGGACCTCTGACATTGCTCAAAGTTGCAAGATGTGGCTGTATTTTCATAGCAGCTGGCCACTCTTGGGGACCATCAGTCCACACTTAAATGTATAAACTGTACACAAGGCCCATCTCCAGTACTGCATTCAGCTGACCGTGTGTGTCTGACCTGTGCAGGCACTGCAGTCAGATGCACTGTGGCCACACAGAATGGCTCCCCATCCCACAGCACTCAGTCGACCAGACTCAATCTTCATGCATGCCATATAGACAACCCCCATACTGTGTCATATAGCTTAGCTCACACTATGTTCATAGTGGTGGAAAAATAAGAGCTGTTTCGTTCAACTGTAGAACTTTCACTTTCCAGTCAAAGCCAAGGCTTGTCCCTCAGGAAGTGCAGTATCATGAGATGCTATGAAAATATAACAGATGCTACTCAGCCTACACCATGTCACCTTTCATGTCACTAGTTATGGACTTTTCCTTTGAGGCCTCAAGTACATTACTGGAAGAGTCAGCTCTTCATTTCAGTGAAGGCTGCCTTTCAGGTAACCATTACATCACCTTGGAGGATAGAGATGATCCAGGATCTCATGACAGCATTGAAGTATGCAATATTTGCAGTTTTTCAGTCAGTCCTGCTTTTACCTATTTCCAGCTGTCTTAAAGTTCCATGAAAATCACTCCCTTCCACATCTTGATTTATTTCCTAAAATTTGCCTCACCCCAGAAAACTTAAGACTTAAAATACATGCTGTAAGGGTTTTCAGTTAAGACAACAGAAAAACAGTTCAAGATTATGCCAGAACAATTTCCTGAAGGAGAAAGGCGGAAACTTTAAGAAGTTATCCATGATAACCTGATGCCAAGCTGAGGCATTTCATCACTGAGCCTCAGCTCACCCTCCTGGAGCAAAGGCAGAGCTTCATGTGCCCGTCCAAGCTCTGCCACCAACCTGCATTTGCAAAGCAGGTAGAAGGACCTGCTTACCAGACATTACTCCTTAGCAAAGCCTCTCGTGTCAGAAGGCAGAGCTGCTTTGGGAACATCCTGAAACCATTACATAGGCTATGTTACTCAGCAACAAGCCATTAGATAACTGTGTGTTACCACCTGGAACAGAAGATTTCTGTTAACATTTCTTCGTAATGGAGAAAAAAGTACTGGTAGCCATTTTAAGAAGTGACACCCACATCACGTTGATAATCCCCATCTCCTTCCTAGTGCCACAGGGTCCTGCAGCTATGAGATTCTTTACTGTAGGAGAAGCCAGATGATGATTCAGTTTGCTCTATTTACCCAGGTTGTTCAGGGTGGGAGCACAAGCCCCAGCTGACAATGCCGGTGAGTTCATGAACACTCCAAGAATGGAATCTATGTGGAGAGTCATTCAAAGAACCACAGTTACTGCAAGAAAAACAAAATAACTTTTTTTTTTTTTTCCCCCCCCCCACCACATCTGGATGTGGATGTGGTCAGACCTGGATACTGTCCTAGTGTTGCCTGAAACAAAACTATTTGTCCCATGAAGCCCTGTCTAAACTCATGCTATCGCAAGTTTGATAGCAAACATTTAAAAACAGTTATTTCCATTTCTGTGACATGCCCTTGGACTCTTATTGCATCAACTGCTGACAGAGTCAAGGACGTAACACCAGCCTGGAAGTGGGCTTTCTAGCTTTTTTTTTTTTTTCTCTTTTTACTATTTTAGTCACCTACTTGTATCTGAGCTGCAAACCAGAGCAGATGTAATTATCTCAGCTGTCACTGGGACGGAAGTGGCATTGTAAATAGATAGGATCCAGACCACATAGCACTTTAAAGATCCAATTGCAAAAAGCGACTGTACAAAGAGTGACAAGTAGGAAAGCACTGCAACCTTTGGAGCATTAATGCAAAGCTTTCACAAGGACTATCACCATTGTAAGCTATTTCCTTCATAGCTCTCAGTACCATCTTATGCAGAGTGTGCTGCAAAACCTCCTTCTCAAGGCTGCATCATGTTCAGCTTTAATGAGAAAAGGAAATGGTAGGCAGAAATAAAGTAATTAAACTGCCATAGTTACAACAACCCTAAGAGCAGATAAATCAATGGGAAGTGAAAAGTATATTATGGGTGATGTAGACTTTGAAAAGGAAGAATGTTATTGAGAAGGGCAAGGTTAGAAAATCATCATTAAAACTAGATTTAAAGATTTAAGCAAAGACTTACTCAGGCTGAAAGAAATTATCTTCACACATTAAGCACATATTTAATTTGATATCTACATCAGCTACATGTAAACAGTTTTCCAGTATGAGTGGTTGTTCTTATCACAGCAGATGTTCTCTGAAATTTTGTGTCAGCATCCATTGTAGGTAAACCAACCTGTCTGTGGAAAACAGTTCTTTTTACAAAATCATAGGGCTTTTGGTATCTCAAACAATTAAATCAAACATATATTTTGCCTACTTTTGTGTATTTATAGTTGACTGATACATCAGTAGGTATAGCTGACTAATATCTCATCAGATACATCATCTGCAAGTAAGATAGTGCTTGAATGGCTAATTAATTTTGTATTTGCAGATCTAGTATCGTTAAGTCAAGTCTGATTCTGCTAGCAATTCTAATATTTAATACCCTAACTTTGCATTTTTTAGCATTTTTACCATATTTTTCAACAAATACTTTCATTTCAAGGGGGCTTTTCAGGAAGCAAGATGCTTCTTGGGGTAAGTAGGGCTGACAACACTTTTAAGGTAGATTTTAATAGCCATCAAATCACTGATTTTGCTAGACTTCTCTGAGTATTATATGATGTCTCATTATTTATGTAATAACCTACAGGAGCTTATTTTTACAAATTATGTTCAAAACTTTAAGTTTTGCGAAGTTTTTTTTATATATTTATGAGAACTAGAACAAGTTATGAATAGAGATGAGTCAGAGATTGTAGGGAGGTGGGTTTCTATCTCTTCTCCCAAGTAACAAATGACAGGACAAGAGGAAATGGCCTCAAGTTGTGCCAGGGAAGGTTTAGATTGGATATTAGGAAAATTTCTTCATGGAAAGGCTGCTTAGGGAAGAGATGAAGTCACCATCCCTGAAGGTATTAAAGGATGTGTAGATGTGGTGCTCAGGGACACAGTTGAGTGGTGGATTTGACAGCGATATGTTAATGGTTGGACTTTATGGTCTTCAAGGTCTTTTCCAACCAAAATGATTGCATGATTCTTTTACCCTTCCATAGAAAGCTCATCAACAATTAAATGTTAAATGAACTCTCAAATTTCATTTTTGCAGTCAAATCATTGAAGTACATGTAATATACTTCAGAGCCTAACATTGCTAACTAAAACAAAGTCTGTTAAAAAGCCATAGAATTATAATAATGTAAATACTACTATGGGTAATTTTGCCTCCTTTTATTTTTGTCCTTTTTAAAAATACATGAAACACAGGCCCCTGATCTAAGAACTTCCAAAGACTACCTGTTGTTTTGTTCATGTATATTTCTTATTATAAAACAGAAGGTTTATTCCATTCTGCATCTCCAAATGAAAAGTCCAGTCAAATACATTTTCAAGTGCCAAAGGAAATTAGTACTCAGGAAGATTTCAGATCTCACAATGCTCTGTTTTTCTTGCAAGGGACACAGGTTACGTGCACTGTGCTGACCTCATTAACAAGACTGTATCGACTAGAGGAGCTAGCCAGTGATTTTCCATTTAATTTTGATTGCATGGTACAAACACATCCCATCAGTATCCCTGCCAAAGTTCCAGTTTTACACTTTCATCCTGCCTCAGGCTGCAGCTTGAGATAGAATCATGACAGCAGTGGGGAGGAAAGCTAGGTATCTAAAATATCTATATCCACATCTATACCCATCACATTATACTTCCTTTAGTGCTGATGGTCAGAACGAGACACCTCCAGAGAGCAATTAATCTCACTCTAAGGTAAATGGCTGCAGTAAATAAAAGAAATTGCCCTCTGGAGATACTTGTTGCTGTCCTTTATCTACATAGCAGGCTTTAGGCAACAATTTGGGTGCTGAGATATACCCCAACTTCAATGTCTACCTTGTTTTGAAAACAGAATGGAGTCATTTAAGTCACTTAGGCCTTCACCACGTGGGAGTCACATGCAAAGCCCTTGGTGGGATCCCAAGGTTACGGGAAATTTGCAGCTTCCCCAAGACTGCAGTAGAATATCTCCAGGACTCAGTGTAAACCCGAACACCAGACCTCCTCCAGCGTACACCTCCTGGCTACTGCCTTAGCCTAAATGGTCTCTGTGCTGCTCTCTCAGGGCATTCTGATGGGGAATGATGGGCATGGTGGGGCCAACTATTTGCCACCTGAAAAATATTCCTATAATAAAACTCACAGGTATAAGGGGCTTTGTTGCCCATTTGTATGAAGGCAGCTCACATAGGCTGTGGTAGAAGTGAGTACCTGAGGTTCAGATTTTGCAGCACCCAACCATTACAGTAAGCTTTTCCTTAAATGTTTTTCATCAATTTACCATGTCTGGCACAGCAAAGTGCCTCTTCCACAGTGTGCTGCAGACCTCCTCAACTTTTCCACACAGGAGCTTACACGGCTGTTGCTACACCTGGAGCTGATGCAAGGTACATCTTAAGAGAGGCACAGCCTGGAAAGGGTACAGGGGCTGCCAATCTGGCTGGAAATGATGTGCTGTGATGGCAGCTGGTGGCCAAGGAGAACTGGTGGGAATGAGTTGTTGAAGGGCAGCCCTGTATGGGTGCTCACACCTGCCCTCAGGGAGCTGACCATGAGGTTTCATTAGCTCCTCTGGCTGCTGGAACAAAATACTCTTTTGAGTGGAAAGGAACCGTCTCAGTTTTCCAGCACACCAAATTGCTCTGCTCTTTAAAGGAGGCAGTCACTCGTTTCAGCCTAAACCCATACAAACTTGTGGAAAAGGGAAAAGTTAACTTTTGAGGAAGGTGACACAGCGCAGTAGTTTTCACAGGCCTGATCTCAATTTATTTTTTTTTACTGTTAGATGAATTTGCATTTTTAAGCTCATAATTATAGGCACTATAACTGTTTGCCTTGGTTCACCGCAGCTTTATAATACCCAGTATGATGCCCTTTAAAAATGGACTAAATTCAGATTTCAAGTTCATTTTAACAGCAAGTAAAACATTTGGCTTGCAAAAATTGCCTTTCAGTAGGCTGAATGTGTTTCCGTGCTAGCAGCTTCCAGGAAACTCTTAGGTTACAATTACAAGAAGTTAAAACTGCTGCAGCAGAATTGTTAACTGGAAGTTAGAATTTCCTTTACACCATTCCTCTTATGCTTTGTCCTAAGGGCTAGCTTAAATACTTCACTGCTTTTCTTTTTCTGTTACATTGTTTTGGTATTTTTGTTACTTCTTTCTGATCCTAACCTCTAATTAATTATCCTTTAGTCTGGTTCTTTTACCTACTTATCTACTTAAGAGTAACATGTTCTAACAACCCTTCCATGTTATGGGACTCTCTCACATTATGGATATGTCCAGTTCTTGGAAGGTTAAAGACATTTTTTGTATTCCTTTCCAGAATTCCTAATTTCATGGACAGTAATCCAAAGAAGAATGTAAGCAGGAAAGTCTGTGATAAGAACAGTAAAAACAGTGTTTGCTCTAAGGAACAAAACTGAAGTAGACTTCACAAACTAGAGGAAGAGTAGGAAAGAAGGTAATACGTGGATTCAGTTTGAAGAAAGACAGGGGACTCTTCTAAAAATAATTCAGACAATGAGAAACTACGAGTGAAGATAACTAGAGCATAACAGAAAATGTGAAGACGTGGAAACATGATTTAATTAGGCTCTGGAAACAAGGCATCTAGGGATGATACTGCAAGACAGATGGCATCCCAAACAGATCTGTGCTCCACAAACTCAGATGACCCCTTTTCTTTAAGTTAAGATGCAATGAGATGACCCCGAGAAAGTGAGAGAGTGAGAAACGATGGGCCTGGAATGCTGGCTGAGCGAGCCACAGGGACAGAGCAGTTTGTTTGATCCTATCTGTCTGTTATTTGAGCATAGATCTGAAAGATGATAAGGACTGAAGACCTATTTTTCACTGCCCAACATATTATGGATGTCCTTGCAAAATAAATGCAAAGCTTGTTGAAAGCAGCAGCATTTGTATTTAGTCATATTTAACTTGTTATCATAGGATTGAGCAAGCATGCTGAGAAAGGGAATCAAAATTTGCATGAGAAAGAGCAATACACAAGACTTTGTTTGCTTATTAAATATGTAAGATAAATAACATATATGTTAATATGGTTGTTTGTATAGCAAATGTGAGGTTTACAAACAAATTGTCACTGCTGCAGCCACTGGAATGTGCCAGTAAACCTGTGGCCTCATGTTTCCTTACAGCTGCTTTTATCTTTGGAGTATAAGCCATGTTGGCTTCTGAAGGATTTGTCAGTTTAGAGCACAGCGGTGGAGTGTTTATGAGAGGACCTGAGGATGACATGGCTTCAAAATAAATCTGTATTTGGCTACTCCATCTTCTGAAATGTGAGGCTCTTCTGCAGAGAAGAGACTTCCAATGGAGGTGACAGAGCCTTCCAGGGATGTCCTGCAATTAGTTCCCCACTCTACACCACAGGCTTTGGAGGCTTCTTTTTGTCTTAACAGAAAAAAAGACGATAATATGTGGATGGGTGAATGGATGAAATATTATTTTAAAACATTCAAAAACACTCCAGCAGACACACTCCTACTTTTTTTTTCCATGAGTAAAATCCAAGTCATATTTTTTTTTTCTTTTTTTTCCATGAGTAAAATCCAAGTCATATTGCTTAATAAGCTTCTGTAAGCTTATTGAATTCAGATGTCATGATCGCTACAGATAATGCTGCATAGAACAAGGCAGTTGGAGCTTGCAAAGAGACAATAATCCAATCAATTTGTTGACAACTTATTTTGTTCACACATGGAATTAAAATTAAATGTAAGGACTGTTTGGTAGTTTTTGGAAGACAAAAAAGTAAAATGTAAGCAATGTAAATAAACCCTCTGTAGCAAGCAAGACCAGTTCAGATTGTAAATTTCTTTTTTGTGTACTTTTTTTCTGAAACAACATAAATATAAATTAAAGGTCACATCAGGAAAACCTAAGAAATCAAGTCTAGAATGACCTTTTTCCTTTGTCCTTGCACAGGAAGGCTGACAAATGCTCATGAGCTTCCATTCATCATGCTTCATTGGAAAATAGGAGACAGCAGGCATCTCGAGTTGGTCTGTATTGATTCACACAGAGGGATCCCCCTCCAAGACCCTTGTGCTTAACGGCTAAGCAAAATCCAACTGCTCTCCTAAGGAATCTGAGTTTTATTCTAAGACACACTGGTCATTTGCCACATTCGAATGGTTCCAAATAAACATTTGAATGATTACTTTGATCAGGAGATACTGCTTTTAAGTACCTTGCACCAGGCTATAAATTCCAGTCTGTTTTACAGTCCAGGATTGATTATAAAGTATTAATCGTTATTTCTTGGAAAGATGTCTGACTTCTGCCAATTAGTTCTGTACTAATCATAGTAATTTCAGCTTTATGTTTTATGATTTTCTTATTTACAACACATCCACAAATTCACTCTTGCAGCTGTTCCTCATGTGATTATTTCTAGTAGTTTCATTGTGGCTACCCATATGAATAAGGGTTATTGTTGTGGTATACCATCATAGGCTACAAATATGCAAAAAATATAAAGAGACAGGAAACTTTCAAACGCTATAAATAATTTCTTTTGGGTTTGGATATGCATTCCTTTTTTTGGTTTTGCTTGGTTTTTTTGTTTTGTTTTAAGATTGCCCTACAGCTATTTAAAAATAGCTTTGAAAAGTTTACAAACTGCTTCCACTGATTTACTCAACCACAGGATAGGAAGAAGCAGTTTCAAAATCTGCCAAACCTTTAGCCTGTAGAAATCAACAATTATGCCGTTTTTATTAGCTGCACATTGTATATATTAAAAATACAGTATTGATTATTTTATTTTATGACAGTGTATGACATTTATTTGTGACAGTATAACTGCTATGATTATTATAAATGACAGCCAGATGAACTGGCAAGGACAAAAGCATAGGAACCAAAGTTGTGTATTTTGGAGAATATATTTATACTGGGGAAACAAGTTCCTGAATCTGCTACTGTACTGGATACTGGACAAGTATGCACTATACAAAAAAAAATTAAAAAAAACCAAAACTGTTTTCCTTTTCTTGTGAACAGCATATGGTGAAAACTGTTCCCTGGTGCCAACAAAGATCTCTGCTGCATCAATTACTCTGCCATGGAAATAAGAACTATGAGCTTTTGGACTCACATCCCGTGTAAACAAACACCACTTGATTGCTTTGCTGAATACAGCTCACATCCCATTACTTATTTCTCAGCTCGTGTCTTGGAACTGTATCTAAATGGACCTCGAAACAAGGAACACTTATCCAAATTCTTTGTGTATGAAGAAGTTACCTACTGAGAATGAAAGAAGTGTCAGCTATGCTAAATTAAGGGAATGTGCAGCCAAGTCAATAATGGAGGATTTGTAGTCGTAAAGACTACTTTGAATTACAGTGTCTGCAGGAGACCTTCTCAGGACTTTTATGTTAGGAGGTTATCAGCCATCTCCTCCATGCTGCTCTTCGTTTAAAGTGGGTGGGGAGCCACAAATATTAAAACTGCAAGAGATATATTCCTGGTTTGTGTAGCAAGGGATGTAGTCTCATCATATGAAATCCTGTACCTGAACAATGAAGAACTGAAGTACCAGAATAATTCTGTAGTTTTAATGGAAACATCTTTGACAATATCTAGAAAGACTGATTACAGATAAGAAGTTAACATATGGTCTGGCTTAGTGGCAAATCTCCATCACTACTGAGCAGAAAAATCCTCTTCTAAAGGCTACAACTCTTATGCTGATAATAAAAGAAAGATGTGTTTCATGGTATGCACTTAAGCAGCTGGTGGTATTTGTGACATGACATGAGGCATCTCTTAAAAGTACACAGCAACCCTAAACAGCAGTTCCGTGGAAGTTCTGAAAGTAAATAAACATTTTCAATTGTAGAAGTTAAACTCTAAATAATTTAAACATTCTGAGTTAATTGGTACAAAAACTTATGCACCCATTTTTACTTTTGTTAAATGCAGCCTTCATTATCTCAGTTTAACACAAACTATCTAAACTGAGTTTAGACAAACCTAAACAATCAAAAACAAAATCACAGTAGCCACCCAGAAATTTTGCATGTATTTCCTATCAGGTTTAAATTTATGGTTTTGGTACTCTGTTGTAAAAAGGAAGAAAATTATGTGGAATTCTGTTCACATTATATATATGACTAACTCTATAATTACTAATACTCACAGGTAAAACTAAGACTGAAGAAGAAACATTATTGCAGAAGCCTCAATTAAAGTGATTAATTGATAAACTGAAAGAGGTGTCATAACTGTCTTATAAGTCAGTGGAAAAGGCAGGAAGTGAAAGCTTTTGTATAATTCTGAAATTGCATAGGAATTTATGCACATAGAACCATAGCTACGCTAGTTGGAGTTTAGCCAGGGCATGAGAGGTAACATCACCTTTGCTTCTAAGACAAAAGCAGCTGCATTTATGCCATGCATCAGTGCGGAGATTTAGTTGTTTACATCATGCAATACCTCCACTTCATTATCCATGAGAAAATAATTGGAAAAATGAGCTTTTAGCATTGCATCTGAACGTATAAAAGATCAGAACAGTTATCTGGTCCTTCCTCAAGTTTCAGTTGCCACAGTCACAATTAATTAAGCCTAAATCAAACAGTTACACTGAAAGTGATTACATCATTCTGTGAAGCAGGTAAGGCAGGTAGTTTTATGAACAATAATGTGCTGGAAGTTAATGAGAAACTGCCCCTTAGTCCTCCTGCCCCTCACTGCATAACATACCCAGATCTCCAGGTAAGGAATAAACCAGTATTTTTTGCATTTCCACTTATGAGCAACAGAGACACAGATACACACATGTACTCTTTCTTATTAATATAATCTAAGGAAACGACATTAAGGCAATTTATGGTCTATCTGCTCAGTGGAAATACACATTTCCTCTTCCTTACACTAAATAGCCAGTTTCAGGTATTTGAATTTGAGATGAATAAAAGACTTTGTAGACCTGGGGACACCCTCTTACAAAACCCGATGCTATCTTAAGAATGCATATTATGGATTTCATGGGGTATATCAGTGCTGTATAATCAAAGCAATTTGTAAATGTTTGTACATTTTTGTACATAAACTTTGGCACAGTTATACTCTACAGGAAAAGACAAAAAAAGAACTAAAAGCTGCTATTCAGAAATGTGTGCACTGCTTGCATAATATTTTGAAGGACAGATTAGCTGTATCTGGGAAAAAATCAGACTTGGCCAGATGCAGAGAAAACACTCCATTATTCCTTTCAGGCACTGGGAGAATTTTAAAAAGGAGCTCCAATGAACTTGCTCCACAACATCACTGAATGCGTTTTTATGTTTGAAGATGCTAAGAAAGCCACTCATCAGCAGTACTGTTTTTCTTTAATTTTTACAATTATAAAGAACTAGTAGCTCATTTTACATTAAAATACTGATAAAATACTATCAACATGTAGGATTTTATGCTTCTGCCTTTTAGAGCACCAAAAGAGGAACACACCATCTCTGGATTTTGAGATCCAGTTCTAAGTTGTTTATCATCTGTTCACCTCCAGACTGTCTGCATATCTAATGTTCTGGATTTTGAGATCCAGTTCTAAGTTGTTTATCATCTGTTCACCTCCAGACTGTCTGCATATCTAATGTTCTGGATTTTGAGATCCAGTTCTAAGTTGTTTATCATCTGTTCACCTCCAGACTGTCTGCATATCTAATGTTCTGGATTTTGAGATCCAGTTCTAAGTTGTTTATCATCTGTTCACCTCCAGACTGTCTGCATACCTAATGTTCAGCAAGTACTCCCTTGCTTCATCTATTCATTTAGCACTTACTCCAACCACATCATTTGTTATGATTCAGTGGTCATTAGCTCATCAGCTCTTTTCTCTCCTAACTGAATGGATCTGCAGGCCAGGAAGGCTATTACAAATATCTAGCTTGACATCCACAGCAACATAAGTCACAAAATTTTATAATGTGAACTTTGAGTCCATAATTTGAGGGATGACTCAGAGCCCAGGATTTAGAAAAGATACCAAATCTTAATTAAGAATTTGAGAGATACAAGTTTAGTGGCCCCTTAGGGATATTACACCAAACAACGCCTCTTGTGGCTAAAAGGAATGGATCTTGTGTTTATTCTCAATTAGTATAATTTTATCTGCCAGTTACTGGTTCTCACTCAACAGAGGTATAATTCAGAGTTTTCTTCTTCTTTCTGTCCCTTTTCCAGGAAAGCCACATAATATATATAGGAAATACTTTATATATATAGCAAATGTAGTCAAATTATGCCATTTTATATTCCAAGCAACCATAAAATGAGTAAACTGATTTTTGTCACACTTGAAAGCACCTGAGTGTTCTGAAAACAACATATTATTTTATTTTAGGAAACGGTCATCTATTATTTATATAAAAATTAGGGCATGTTTCCTTGTGGAGGTTTAAGATGTAGACAAATCTTACAGATTGAGATGATCCTAATATAGCTCATTCTAGTTACTCTAGCTAAATATTGACATAGCTACTCATCCAGTTCTGTATTCAGATATTATGTCTCGCCAGTATCCAATCTTCTGCTTTAACAGCCTAAATACTGTCTCATAAACACACCAGCTCTTGAATTTGTGAAATCAGGAACTCTAGGCATCTTTAACGATCCTGACAACTCTCCCTCACTTCAAGTTCTGTCTTTCTTAAAGAAAGCATAAACTAATAGGAATGCTCAAGTTGTGGCAGACATTCTGCTAAAACAAAAACCCCACAGCTCATGCTCTTGAACAAATGAACCTTTTGATACAGGTCTGCGAAGGATCTGCAGAAAGACCCTTTACCAACAAAAACTCCCTTGGTGTTAAGCCACACACTTGTGTATTGGGACATTTCATCCTCTGTCTTTCTGAAAAGATTGCCTCAATTATTTGGAATCTTATTAGTTACAGATGTATCTGCGAAGCATCCAAAAAGTCTGGCAGGCATTTTGTGAGGACACAACCTCAGACAGAGTCACTCTGAGAGCTGTTGTTGGCTTTTTTCCCCACCTGAGAGCCCTCCTCCCCTCACCCCCATCGCTTACCATCAGTGGTAACCTGTATATTCAGTGAAGTGCTTTTGGTTTAGATACAAAGAGCTCCCAAACGCTCCCAACGTTTAACGGCGCTGCTAACGAGCCTCCCAGAAGGAGCTGCCCCAGGGCAGGGGGGGGATGGGGCTCGGAGCGGCCTGGTCCCGCCGGAGGTGCCCCTGCCCGCGCAGAGGGGCTGAAACCAGAGGGCCTTTTACGTCCCATTCCCAACCCATCCCTAAGGAAACCGGCAGGAAGCGGGGCTGCACGAGCACCGGTACCGACAGCAAGCCCCTCCCCAAACCCCCGT
>NW_009970720.1:433129-488358 GCF_000747805.2 Chaetura pelagica
GGCTGGCCCCCGCCCCGCTGTGCCGGAGTGTTCTTCTCCTGCCTGAAAACGGCGGGGCGAGAGTGTTTCGGGTTTTTGTTGTGTTTTGGTTTGTTTTGGGTTTTTTCTGTGTCTGCGTGGTGCGGAATGGAAGATGAGTGCTTGGCGAGCGGAGTTAGGAGTGTTCTCATGTGCTGCTTGTCTCTGCTGCCGGTGCTGGGCTAGCACATGGTCGCTGTGCTTGCCAGTTCACCGCCGGGTGCGTTCCTTCAGTTTAAACTGCTGGAAGTCAAGGTGTGAGGTGGTGAGGTGAAGGAGGGAGAAAGGTATGCTTCTTTGGCCCGGCTTTACCCAGGTGACGACATCTCAAACAGCCTCAGCAAGATTTTTCAGAGCTTCTCTCTCGGGGCTTTTATTCATGATATGCATGTGTTTTCCGTGTGGTTTTGTTATCTCGGGAGGGAATGTTTCAGTAAGCACTTAACCCTGTGTAAGTGGAGAGTTTCTGGTGCTGGGGTTCCTGGTACTGGAAGGTGATCTGTCATTTGTTTGTCGTTCTTGCTAATGCCAAGTGTGGTCTTGTCTAACTTTTTTTACCTGTTTGTCAGAACACTACTTGTCATAGCTGGGTGTTGTGAGAGTAACAAATGCTGTGGCTGTAAGTCAAATACCTTTCTGTAATAAAACAATGGCTCTAAAATTAAAGTACTCTTTATTTAATTGTGGGTCACAGAACATATAATAGAAGACCTAATATGCATAGTTCAGGGTTCACCGAAGCGTTGACAGCTTTCCATGAGGATTTAGCACGTATATGTGTTAATACTTCTCCGGGGATCAAGTCTTTCCTGGGAAGAGTGGAAGAAGGATGCATATTAAAATATTTTCATACTGGGGGAGCATGAAAGGGATTTAGGTATTTCCATGACACAAGTGTTTCTTTTGCAGTAATTGGCCACCCTGTCCTCCCTATTTAGAAGGTTTTTGGTTTTTTTCTTAGTTCACTAGTGGTGTCATTGAGATGAGCTGGAAAATATTTATCTGATTCTTTTATTCGTGTAGGTTGACCAAATACATCATAGGATGGTATTCACTAATATCCCTGGTATTTTTGGCATGACAGCGTATTCTGCAGAATTTTTAGTACGTGAAATTAAGTGATGGCATGAAGTGGTGTACTGGCTCAGACATACTCTGGGTAAGGTCTTCCATCAGTATATAAGAAAGCAAAAATAGTGACTTACCGTTTGTGGCAACTTAACATCCATGTCAGGTTTGTGATCTTTTTTTGCTAGCTTGATGCATGGAGCAAAATCCCCATCTCTTCCCTATAGTCTGGTGCTGAAGTTCACCTTCCTGTTTCAGCTATGTTTTGCCCCTGCTGTTTTGTCTTTCCTGCTATCATAAATGCTGTTCATTTTATCACTGAACTCCTGTGTTCCTGCACATACACTGTTTAAATGATTAAATAAAACGCTAGTGTTCGCAGGTTTAACTTTATTTTTTTTAGAAGAAGGAGTTTAGAGGAGATAGTATTTGTCTTTTCTATAAAAGACTTCTAAAAATATTTTCTTCTCTCAGGTTGACCTGTTTCTTAGCTGTTGAAATTTCTGGGCTTTATTATCTGAAAAATCTAGTCTGACCTCCTGAACACAGGATTCTTACCAGTGTTCTAGTTGTTGTGGAATACTCCATTCAGATGTGTGGTTTTAAGAAAAAAAGAAGGTCCCCTTTCTTCCCTAGGCTGCCTCTCAAAGCACTTTGATGGAGCACCCTGCCAGGATTTTTTGAACTGGGTTGTCAACAAAGTGTCTTGCTTACAACATTGTTCAGCATTGCTGTCTAATGTGATCTTACTGTCGTTGCTTGCTCATGAATAAATCCTGAAGTTTTCCAAGACTGAAAAACTACTGAAGCTGTTTGCCATTGGCTAGGCTTGCAATGCAGAATCTGGAGGTAGGAAAGAATGAACTCAGACGAGCAGTTCTTGGTGGGTGATCTGTTGGGATATGTGCAACCAAGTAGCACTTCTGACTGTACATCTCTAAAGCAGAATGTACTGAGCAGTGATGCAAATCATCCAGTCCTGTCTTGCGGTAGCAGATAAAAGTGACCTGCCAGTACCCCTGATGTTGTATAGATTCTCTTGTTATTGTGACTACGGTTAAGCAGTTCCAGCCATTTTTACCATCAACAGTGTATTCCTAGACTTAAAAAAAGGCATTTCCCATCTTTAAATGAGGTTTATTAGGTTGTATTGCTAACGTATGCTGGTCTTTCCTACTTTATAAAGGTTCTTGGAGGCCATCCTGATGAAAGCAGACTGAAGACAGCACATCAGTAGGATAGCATGGTATATCTTAAATTTTCAGTTTGCCCATAGTTGGAAGTAAATTCAGAGAATTTCAGCCAACTGACAGACTAAATAGCTTGGCTGAGCAGTGAAAAAAACCCCACCATTAAGCAGATGGGGTTAGCCAAGCTAATTTTCATCACAGAATGAAGCAAGCTATCTTTTCAGCTCTTGACTTTTCCTGTGCTCTTTCTGTTACATTTAATTTCCTGAACTAGCAAGTACAGTTTTGTTGGCTGAACTGAAAACTTCTTACTTGGCAATGAGCTTTTCACTATGATGTAAGGCATGTAACGTGTATCTTGATTATTTGGGTTGAGGTTTTGCTATTTTCTGCCTGACAGTAGCATCCTTTCTAAATATAGTCTTGTGCATTGTTGATGCTGTTTTGACTTCAGAATGGCCACATGACTTAATGTGATGCCTCTGGCCACCCAAATACATTTATGTCTGGGAAGGAAGACTATGGGGATGAGAAGTCTGTCTCTTAAACCAGCAATCTTACCAAGAGCAGCATTCAATGCAATTTTAGTGTTATGTCTAACTAGAACTGGTCTCTTTAAGAGGTGATGAGTTATCTAAAATGTGTTGCATACAGATGAGTGGAGCTTCTCGAAGGGTATGTGGTGTCTAGTTCAATGATATCTTAATGATAAATTATCTCAATGATAAAACAATGCCTTTTACCCTGTATTAAATTAAGCTGACACTAACAGATAATAAGCAATTACAAGAATGTTGGGCATAGCAGATTTGGTCTGCTTTTGCCTCACTCTCAACAAAACTACCTTATTAAATATGCAGATAATGAAAATGTTTAAATACACCAAATAATGCAGCAAAAATGGTAATTAACATTGTGCAGGAGAAACAAGGTATGGAGAAACGGGATGAAAGCTGAGTGATTCCCTTATTTTTCTGTGCAATTCTCCTTTTGATTTGGACATACAAAATAGGTTTGAGTGTTTGAAGGCTGAAATAACAGTCTTGTGCTTTATCTGTTAACTTCAGGTGGCTGGTAGAGCTTTTGAATTCTAAAACTCTTGCAGAATTCAGCTTTTCAAATGTGAAGGAAAATAATATATCATGAAAAAAATGCTTATATCTCCTAACAAGTCCTCGATCTTAAACTCACCAGTGTTCTCTCTTTGTTTTAAAAAAGACTTATTCTTGATTTTAACATAATGTCAACTTTGTCTTCCAGTCCTGCTCTCTACCTTTTGAGAATCTCAACTCCATAAAAAAAAGTTGGATAGTACTATATTATCGCAATGTTTTTAATACAGTGTTTTTAAAAAAAATACAGTTTCTGGGAGGATTATGTAGTATTTATTGTGGCTTAGTATTTTCCTTTTTGATTCCCATATCCATTCATGTGGACAGAGGGCTTGTGACCTTCCCTGCAAAGCATCCCTTCTCTGTATAGGATGAATGGATAGTTGATGGCTTGCTTTAGGAAAGTAGGCGTTGAAAAGTGGTATGTCACGCTGAAGGGATGATCTTTCAGAGCTGATGTGTACAGAATAGCTGGAAACATGGATAAAGCTTGGGCTTTCTGTAAACAGTGAAATTACATACATACAGAATTATAAGAAGCAAATTGCTATGAATGACAACATCATCCTAACACATCTCATCTTGGAGGAACTTGATGCAAACAATATTGCTTGTTCAGGCACTCTTTGAACTGTTGAACTTTCTCTTTACTTGGAAGGAAAAAAACTGATACTCAATGTTGAAGAAGTTATTTTAGTTTGTGGTATGTACCTCAACTTTCTTAAAGGAAATAAAAATTGGCAGAGGGCAATATCTTTTTTTATAAAGGTGCTAATTTTATTTTAGCAAAGTGTATATAAAACCTTTTCTGATGGGATACAAAATACTAGTAAGAAGATTTATTTCTGGCAAGTCTGGTACTGCTCAGATTAGTGGGTGTGATCAACATTTTTGTGCTTGTGAAGATTCAGAGGCTGAACTTCAGCACTGAAGTTTCTATTAATAAATATAATTAATCTTATTTTAATTTCAAATATCAGTAAGCTTCTTGTTCAGAAAGCAAATATGAGGGGAAAAATACAGGACAAATGTGTTTCTGTGTGAACAAAAATACATTTAACCACTTTGCAACACTAGATCATTCTTGTCAATTGCTCCTTATTTCTTTACTGTTTTCTGGATTGATTTTTTCCCCAGTAGGTAAGGATAATTATATTTAAAATAGAGGAGTAAATGCTTTAAGAATAGTTGTTTCTAATACAGCAAATGTCAGATGTAGGTGATGCTGGATTGGGTTTTCAGTCCTGGCAGCAGCTCTCATGCAGCACAGAATACCTTATCTTTCATCTGTTCCTCCTACTCATGCCCTTTAGTACTCAATCAGGATCACATAAGTGTATCTCAGTGGCAGTAGAACTCATTACACGTGAATTTAAACTTGGGAATTTCACAACTCCATTAATATTTTTTCCCATATTGAAGATATAGTGCAATCAACTTAAAACCTTATATCCTACTTGACATAATTTGATTACACTGCATTGTGCTTCTATGCAAATGTTTCAAAAGGGAATGTATAATTACTCATTTTCATAACTAGATCTTTATTGTCAACTTGTTTTTCTGTTACATAGGTATAGATGGTCAAGTTACTTGGAAGCATGTATGGTTATAGGACTCCGTGGTCACTTGTGAGCAGTGTGTGCCTGAGATTAGATAACCATCAGACAGATGCATGTATATGCAAGGTCAACAATTTGTGAATTTGGCAGTTTAACCAGATATTTGTATTTTTGAGGTAGCTTTAATATTCTGTACTTTGCTTGTCTTAAATACTGAAGGCAAAACTCTTTCATCTGAAAGAGATTAAAGACAAACTCCTTCTCTCTCACTCCCCTTAGGTTGTCTGTGTCCATGGAAGGTATTAATTATGCAAGGCAGAAAAAGCACAAAGTTGCACGTTTACTTTGTATATGGACTACGTACACAAAAGAATTATTGGAGTATCTTCTCATTGAAATATTGTTGAAATAACTTACATCTAAAGATGAGAAGATAACTCCAATAATTCTGACCATGTAACTTATTTTAGACCTTAATTTAGAGACTAGGTAAGTTTTTACGGGAGGCTTGCATTCTGTCTTAGTCCAGAGGCACTGATGTACCTACTATCTTAAGTTTAATAAACTATGAATGAGATAATAAACTATGGACGAGATTTCTTATACTAAGCAAGGGCCAGAATTTCATTGGTAGAATGGACACTGTTTTGGAAAAAAAATCTGAAGACCTTCATATGTCTAGTAAAAATTGAGCAGAAGCTCTGAAGGTAGTTTTATGAGGAAAACTGTTATGGAGCACAAAGGTTTCATCAGAGAAATCCAAGACCTGCAACTGAGGTTATCTTCTGCTATACTCCTATTGTCACTGGTTGAGAGAAATAGCAGTTTTGCCACACAGACATTAAGAAAATAAAAATCCTAATCTGACTGCAGGGATGGGGTGTGGATTCTTTGTTGGTGTAAGGTTGAATTACTGCATCTGTTAGAACAGTTTGTCATTTCTTCATGTCTGCACAGTGAATCAGATGCAAGAGGAGGAATGGCAAATCCAGATACTGTGTCTTCTGCATTCTTCTGCTGTGTCTGGAGGTTGCTGCCCAGTTTGGAGACTCAGGCAGTTCAAGTGGGGGGAAAAAAATGAGAGAGGTGATCAAGAGCCTTTGTCAAAAACTCTGGAAACCTCAGACTGGTGAAACTAACCACTTCATTCTCTGAGAAGTGCTCTATTTAAGGTAGTGGTGTTGTCTTGGGGCTTACAGGTAGAATATCCAGAATTTAAAAAAAAAAAAAGCAGCAGGAGAGGTCTCTCCAAGGGATGTAGTGTGAAGTGCTCTGGTTCTCTCACACAATTGCAGGCTGGCTGGAATGGTCCTCTGGAGGTCATTTGGTCGAGTCCAAGGCTGAACAGTCCCAGCTCTCTCAGCATTTCCTCATAGGAGAGGTGCTCCAGTCCCTTCATCATCTTTGTGACTTGTTGTTGGACTCTATCCAGTATGTCTGTCCATGTCTCTCTTGTGCTGGGGAGCCCAGAACTGGATTCTTCTGTGTACTTTTTCTGCAAGGTTTTAGTTTGCTCTTTAAGAACAAAGTAATCTTAATTTTGTGTGCTGAGGAAGCAAGCAGATGGCAGGCTGATTCACACTGGAGTATTTATTTGTGTCACTGTAAATCAAGACCTTACTGGAATTATAGTTTTAAGCCAAGGGCCCAGTCCAAGCTTTGGTTTGAGGCCCTCTATAAAAAGACCCAGTCCCAGTAGTGGACCTGCTAGAATTTCTTCCTTCTCCCAGCTGAAGGGAAAGGATGTCAGTTAGTTTAAGAGGGAAATTTGTTATTCAGACTCTGGAATTGTTGTGTAAAAAAAGAATATGAAAATTCGGGATGATTTTTCTATCTTGAGACAATGAGGAGGAAGATATGAATCATTTGGGGATAAACACTGAAAAATCTGATTCACAGGATTTTGGTGAAAAGGTTAAATGTGAAGTAAACCTCATGTATGATGTCAATGCTGGTAGTTCTGAAACAAATGTCAACTTTGTAGTTCTGAGCAAATCAAGGAATTTAGACTGGCTTTTTTTTCTCCTAACTGATTTTGTAATACTCTCAAAAGTTTCTTCTAGTGATTATTTGTATTTGATTTGTGTGGCCAAGTTTTGGTAGGTAGGGGGCTACAGGGATGGATTTTGTGAGATGCTAGAAGCATCTCCTGTGTCTGATAGAGCCAGTGCCAGCTGGCTCCAAGATGGACCCACTTCTGGCCAGAAAAAACCCCTCTCTCTGTGTATCACCAGCAGCAATTAGAAGAAAGAGGAGTGAGAATATGTGAGAGCAGCAACTGCAGACAGCAAGGTGAGTCAGTGAAGGAGGGAAGGGAGGAGGTGCTCAAGGTGCCGGGGCATAAGTTCCCCTGCAGCCTGGTGAGAAAACCATAGTGAGGCACGTTCTCCCCCTGCAGCCCATGGAGGTCCAGAGTGGAGCAGATAGCCACTTGCAGCCCGTGGAGGATCCCACACCAGAGCAGGTGGATGCCTGAAGGAGGCTGTGGCCCCACCACAGCAGGCTTTTAGCACTACCTGTGGAGGGGAGCCCATGCTGGAGCAGGTTTGCTGAGAGGACTTAACACCCTCTGGTGGACCCATGCCGAAGCAGTCTGTTCCTGAAGGACTGAACCCTGTGGAAGGGACCCACATTGGAGCAGATGGCGAAGATTTGCAGCCTGTGGGAAGGACCCACCTTGGAGAAGATTATGGAGGACTCTCCCATGGGAGGCACCCCACACTGGTGCCAGGGAAGAGTATGAGGAGTCCTCCCCCTGAGGAGGAAGGAGCGGCAGATATGGGGTGTGATGAACTGACCACAACCTCCATTTTCCTGTGCTGCTGGGGGGAGGAGGTAGAGAAGTTGGGAGTGGAGTTGAGCCTGGGGAGAAGGGAGGGGTGGGGGGAAAGTATTGTAAGATTTAGTTATTATTTCTCATTACCCTACTCTAATTTGATTGGTAATAAATACATTTTCCCAAGTCGAGTCTGTTTTGCCTGTGACTGTAACTGGTGAGTGATCTCTCCCTGTTCTTATCTTCACTGTCCTGGTCTATGAGCCTTTTACAACATTTTGTTATATTTTGTTCTAGCCAAGGAGGGGAGTGATAGGGCGGCTTTGATGGGGACCTGGTGTCTAGCCAGAGTCAACCCACAATGTGATTCTAGGAAAGAATACTGGAAATTTAAAAATAAGGGAAACTAAATCAACAAAGCCATTCACTTTTCAAAACTCCTCTGAACTTGTTTGAAATTTTCAGGGATTAATGAGTTTGTGCATAAACAATGTTCCAGTCCCTAAAAGTTGAAATAAAATTGTCCCTTTCGAAGTTTCTCCTACTAAGAAACATAATTGTTCATGCAGTAGGAATATTAAGTGACTTCACATAAAATTAACTAAGCAATCAAAATATACTTTAAAACACAACTCTTCCCCAAACCCAAACAAAACAAGAACAACCCCACCCCCTCTCCCATAATTATAAAAAAGATGAAGATCTAAGTTTAGTCACAACAAAGCTGAGAAGGAGTAATGCTGATCCAGATCTGCTAGGGAAATCTGTAATATAGATCCATCACTGTAAATAAATAATCCTTATCTTCTACTTTGTGTACTTCTGGGTGGTTTTTGATACTCAGGTGTAGGTATTGATTTAAAAAGAAATGGCATGTTGACAGGTACTGGTCTGAGTTTGGAAGTTTGAGGCACAGACTAAACTGCTGTTCCAGGTACTCAGTGGATGGGAAGAAGTTATTTGGTAAACAGAGAAATAAGACAGGAGGCTTTATTTCTACTACTATAAAATTTCACCCCCAACAAAGAGTGACAACACATTATATTCAGAATGGATAATGCTTGCATAATTTCAAGTAGAGGAAGCATTTAAATATCTGGTTACATCAGTGCAGGATGTAATATATTGCAATTTTTTTGTTATAATTTGTGAAATGTAGTTGAGTTCCGGAGCCTGGAATTCAATGTACCTGAGTTTGTAGATATTTAATTTGGTTTAACTTTGCAATTCTAAGGCCTCCACTACCTTTAGATGCTTCTATTTTGACATTAGTATGTACGATCTTGCTACCTTATTGGTTACCCAAGGCACATCTGCCCTTCATATGCTGAAAGGAGTACTGAATGTACATAAGAAAAATAGAAGCTCTGCAGAAAAAGCTGGGTGTTTTCAGTGGGAGAGGCAAAGGCTAGTAAGGGAGCTCACAGTCTTGTTAAAACAAGTTTGTTAAGAAATCAAAAGTCAAATGGAAATGCTAGCTAGCACTGTGCATATTAGCATACAGAAACCAAGCTTTGCTTTTAAGGTGATAGAAAGGTAGTAATCCATTTTCCAGTTTGATAACATTGCCAGTGCTATTTCAGGCACTTTGATCTTTAATGTTGCATAATAGTCTTTATGTCCTTTGGTTTCAGAAGAAGTACTGTTCCTCACCAGGGCACTGATACTGGCAGAGAATCTGCTTGCACATCACTTGATGTCTTTCTTTCTATGCTTGTTTGTAGACATAGTTGTAAATTACTACAGCCAGGCAATAGAATAATACATAACCGAGGCTTTGTGAAAATGAGACTGCAAGATAACCTCATCTAGCGTGTTCCTCACTTGCCCCAGTGCAGTGATGATGACAAGTGGTATTTCAGGCCTCTTCCTACCATGCACATTTGCACCCACTTGCATCGACACTAATCCCTGTCTAGTGTAATATCATCTTATTTAGTAGGTGGTTTAACTGAAAATCATGGTAGTATGTGTGCCTTTAAGAATGTTCAAGCAGGCTTCACTCTTACTGTTTGCTAGTCCAAGAGGGATTTTAAATTCATGTTGGACCTTAAACATCAGTGAGTTTAAAAACAGCATTCAGGTTAATGAAGAGATGACACACATCATAGTTATATGAAGCTTGCTATTTTAGTTTCCTGCAGAAGTTGTTTTGGGATTCTTGCTTGCCAGGCTTATTATCACCTTGGAGTCTGCCTGGTGTTGTATATGGCCTTAGATGGACCAATAATGTTTTATGTTAATTTCTTCCAAGCTAGAGGATGCAGCATGATCCAGTAAGTTTTTCCTCACATGAAATATGAGGCTTCTGATATGAAAAAAAATTAGTCCTGCTGTATGCAGTCTTGCTTATAAAGCTCAAGGGGCAATACTTCTAGTATAATGTTTTGACAATTAATTGTCTGCTGGAGGGGAAGTTGCAACTTGTTCCTGACTGAACTAGGAACAAAGGGAAAAAGGAATATTTGAACCTGAATTATTTCCATGGGATTAGAAGTATAAAAAGATGTATGAGCATTGAAGTTTCTGCTGCTCTTCCCTAAACACAGTAAGGTTGCTCAAAAATTAGTTTTAACTTTTTTTTCCCCATGTCTAGTCCACTGTTGACCATTGTTTATTCTGGCATGGATTCATCAGTATTTCTAAAAATAATGTCCTGTGGTTAACAACTTGTGCTGTGGCTCTCTAATAATAATATGTTTCTGTTGGGGTTATATTATCAGTTATTTAAGAGCTCAGAATAATCACTTCAACTTCAGAAAGCTCCAAGTTGTGTTACCACTAGATGGAGTCCGGTGAACATATTTCAATGCCAGAAATTTCATGTTATGACTTGAAATAGGGAAACGGTTAAAAGGGCTAGGTATTTTGTCTTATGCTTCACAATACATGCTCGTTTTTTGAGTTTTGCATCAGTTATGCCTCCTTCCTGCTTCTCTAAATGTATAAAAGGCATGAGACACAAACATTCCCTTGCTTGTGGGTTAAAAGAAACTTGTGATACTAGCCAGCTATGACAGTTTCCTTGACTAGATAGGACAGAACTGAATTTTGCTCAAATTTTTATAAGTATTAGTTTTGACTTTTGTTACTATCTTTGACATGCAGGGCATCTCATATGAATGATAAACTGCCTTGATCATCAACCTGTTGGTAAACCCAGTAATTCTAATGTCACAGTAGTTTTTTGTTTCTTTGCTGAATGTGCAGATTTTTGGTAAAAAATGATATGGAAATCCAAGCATGCTATTCTCAAGACTATCTCCTGGAGTAATTATACCAGCTTTCTTTTGAAGTATGGCATTCTCTTGGATCTTTTTCTGTCTCATTGGTTAGTGTGTAGCTACACAGTGTAATGCCACAGAATCATGGAAACTTACAGGTTGAAAGGAGAATTTCTGGAAATCCTGTAGTGCAATCCCCTGTTCAAAATATGTCTAGTTAGAGCAGGTTGTTCAGAGACTGTATCAATCTGGTTTTAATATCCACAAAGACATAAGTGCTTTAACCGCAGTAGTTGATGATCCTCAAGGTTAAAAAAAAATAAATAAATATTTTAATGCAAATATGATAGTGTCTATTGCCTCTTTTCCTCTTAACTGTACCTTCAAGGCGAGTGTGGCTCTGTCCTCTATCTTTCTGTTAGGTAGTTGCAAACAGCAATAAGGTCTGCCTTTAGCTTTTGCTTAAGACTGGACTAGCCAAGGTTTCTTGGATTTTTCTCATGCATCGTATGCTGCTGCACCACCTACAAATGCTGTCATGTTTTGTGAAAAGCTGAATTCAGTCAGGATGTGTTAAGATCTCTGAAGAACCAGATGTTCAATTCTGTCAAGATGGCATCTGTTTAGGCATGTTAAATATCAAGGATAACATTGTGGGTAAAAATGTAAGTACTTCCAATGTTCTAAGAGATTAAGGATATTTTTGTGGCTTTTATGCTAGGACCTAGATGCTTGAATCCTGTCTAAAGTATGTTCTCTTGCATATATGAGCCTGTGTCTTTATGAAAAATTTTGCGTTAGTGTTGGCATGTCTGAAGACAGAATGTCCATGTAGTTTTGTAGTAACAATCTATTGGAAGGCCTCCCTAATTTGATCAGTATTCTCTCAGCTGTTCAGTTTCTGCCTAGGTGCTTCTGTTGGGGCCCTGGCTGTGCTGAAAGATTATGAGAAACTTTAGACTAAACATCAGGCAGCCTGAGGAACAGGGAATGTTGTTCTCATGGGAACTAGTGAGGCTTTGCTATGTAGATTCAGGTAGTAAGGTAAACAGGACGGGGAGCTAGATAAAGGGCTTAAAGTAGTGACCAATAGAAAGGGGAATTGGGGCGCGTGAACAGTGTATGTTAACCAATTAAGAGCTTTGCTTTGCCGCGTGGACAGCGTGAACACTGTCCTAAAGACTATATAATCTGTACGCAGCTGAATAAACTTGGACTGAACGAACATCACATTGGTGTGCAGTATTCATTCCCGGCTCGCCACGGATACGGACCACGGCATGCTTCTAATAAGTTCTCAATTTGTTAATGAGAATTTTATAATCAACCTAGGTAATGATTCTCTAAGGACTTCTACCTTTATAAATGTTAAATAATGTCAAATGGAAAACTGTAAACATTGGTTAGAATTGTCTGATTTCTAGGACAAGTATTTAGTTTGTGATTTACTGTGTAATTATGCTTGCTGGAACTCATTTAGTTGTCAAAGTTGCTAAACATGTTGATTTTCAGTCTTCCAGTTCGCAAGTGAAAAGTGATCATTAGGCATGTAATCAGAGGAGGACTGGTGGTTAGACCCTTAAAGCGGTTGTTTAACTTCATTGTTAAACCAGTCCAGACAATGTGTTGAAGGGGAACTGGAGGTTCTTCTTTATTGCATGTCCAAGAGAGCACATCTCAAAAAGATGTGATTGTGAAACCACTTGCAGCTAACACACCTAATTAATTTTGTTGTCTCCAGGAATCTCAATAGTGCAGTCAGTAAAGATTCAATATAGTCTACAGCAAGGAGCAGCTTGTTGCTCCGCATATAAACAGGTGGTTTCATTTAGGGACATAGTATTTGCAACGTATACTAATTCAGGTATCTCTTCATAAGTCTGCATGCTTCTTGGTGCAGACCCTTTTTCACAAACCAAGAGAAGACAGACATGAGTGATGTCTCCTCTTTGCGGCTCTCCTTGCCTTCCCTCCACGCTTCTTTATGGAAAAAGACCTTTTCATAACCCAGGCTCAGCTGAAGGTGGTTTGCAGTATCTGGCTTGCTGCTCATATGTTGTATAATCTGGGATTGTTCATATGTTGATTTTTCTTGTTCTGTTATTTTACCATTGATTAAGACTTCTACCTACCATAGGCTGTCCTTCAGCTCTCTTCAATTGGTAGAGAACCTTCTGTCAGACCTTTTACAAGATTTTTTCCAGCTTCCTGTTTCACTTTGAGATGTAATACTGTGATGGATAATAACATATTGTGTCACATTTGTATCTGGATGTTCACTGTTTGTGCAGTGTGCTTACTCATTGCAATTGCAAGAATTTCCTTGGTGAAGCTGGAAACTTCCACTTTGTACCAGGTTAATTCTGAAGAAAAAGTCTACTTGTTGGCAGACTGCTTTACAGTGCATACCATTCAGATTCTTGTGATACTAACATTTAAGAATCTGGTCAGGCTCCTCCTCCCTGGTGTTTCTTCCCACCTCACATGTCCTTTTCATGTTCATCTCCCTTTCCAGCTCTATTTGGAATGCTTTTATGTTGTTGTTACCACTATGTTGATCCAAGTCAGTTTCAGTTGCCTCTTGTAATATAGTGTAGAAACATGATGCTGAATTTATTCAAGATATAGTCTAGAATTAAACTTGCTCTTGATTGGTTTTTAATTAGAACACCTCCCAGAGTCACTTCCAGTTTGGTTTAGTCTATGATTCTGTCATGTGTTTGTCTTTCCAAGTGAAATCTTTTTGTCTTCCTCTTTCTCCACATTCTACCTACTACTTTAAAAGTGAGGTAATTTTCTAAGCATTTGAAGGAACTGTCTGATGCATAATTTTTTTTTTTTGTAAACTTAATTATTTTTCTCTTCCTTTTAAGGCATGAGCTACTTTTTTTTTTTCTCTAGAAATATTTCCTATTATAAAATCCCTGAAATTGCATGGAAAACCCACTAAACAGTGTTGTTTTAAATGCCATCTTAGCTTTTGATAACGTTTGGAACCTGAACTTTGTCAGGTCTCTATAGTTCCGTGTTTCAGGTGGGAATGAATTGGGCTTCTGCACTAGAAACAGCTAACTTGAATGTATTTTTTGGGAGTGGCTTCCATGGTGATTCTCATGACTGTTTTCCCTCACACATTTGTATGGCCATCTTTTTCCAACTGTAGTGAAGAGAGCAGAGCATTTCCCCCCCTGACCTGCTTCTTGTTTTCAAAGAGAGTGGAATAGGTAGAAAGACAGATGTACAAAGGCATCGCTGTGCAAGATTTATGGTTGTGTGAAGTATCTTTGCCCTTCAGAGTAGAATTTATGCAAAATTCTTCACCATTGCCTTCTTTATTCTCCCCCCACAGAAGGATATTCCTTATTAACAGAACTGCCTTAACACAACTTATATTTCTTACAAGATGCGAAATGTGATAACTACTGCCTTTGAGGATAAAGGACTGGCAGGAACTAGTTGAATCACTGTCAGATATTGATTTTTAAATATATGGGTTTTTTTAATCAATGTGTCTGCATGTTATTATGGTGTATTTAGGTTAGAAATGTAATGAGCAGCATACCGAGGTATATTAACTGTCCAGATGCTAGGGAAAAATTATAATAAATCTTCTGAATGTTTCATAGCATGCAAGTATTTCCTTGCAGTAAGTTAATTTGCATGGGGGCAAGTCTGCAGCTGATGACATTCATCTGTTTATTCCCCCCTTTCATGCTTCACTTAAGTAATTTTAATTTAGCTTATTTTAACTCCATTGCAGTACTTTTGAGTTTGTAAGTTCAATCTTTCATCCTGTTTTACAATTTGTTAAGTAACTAAGTGAATACATCACAGTGCTTTCAGTTTAGCAGCAATCTCTGACAGGGTGATCTATACTGCTATGATGTGGACTACTTTAAATGTAGTTTAAAAAAACTTAACACTTCTCAGTTTCAGTTAGTTATATGTGAATGACGGATACCATTATAGTATGTGGAGTAGAATCCTCTAGTGATTAATTCAGTTAGTACAGGTGTGTTTCACTGTAAGCCCAAGGAATGTATGTATTTTAAACTTCATGTATGTGTTTTAGATGTGGATACTGGTCTGCAATAGTTAGCTGTGGTTTGGGGTTTTTTTCCCCTTTTTTTAATGACTATTGACTGTTTGCAGTCAAGGACTAGATAAAGTCAATTTCTGGCAGATAGGAGTTGCCTGATCGCTTTGCATGGGAGGAAGAAAGGAAAAAGTAAAGACAGCCTTCAGCTCCCTTGTGGTTTGTCTGAACTGATAATAGCTTACTGGTGACATACAGATTTGATTGAAGTAGGTTTATAGAACAAGCTGCTTTTTTTTCTTCCATAGCAACAGTGATTTAAGAATTTTCCCCTTTTATGTTGAGCTTTTCCTTTTAAGTTTTTTGTTTTAAATACTAAAAAGCACATATAGGTCAAGTAAAGCAACGTTTGGCAGTTCAAACTCTGCTGAGCATTCTGGGAGAGTGCTTTCTTGCAGCAGATGAGGATTCTTTGTGGCTGGCAGCAGAAACTGCAGCAGTATCTTTGCAGTTTCCTTTCATCTTTGATTATGTTCTAAGGATGTCTGAAATACAGGAGCTCCTTCCCTGACCCTCTGGAATACCTTTTCATCTCTGTTGCGGAGTACAGCACATGCTGAAAGCAGCCTATCTTCTACAGTTGAAGTATCCTTTGCTTTTCATCACCCTCTTGATTTTTTGTCTTCTGCAGCTGGATTTTTGGCAGTGTTTGGCTTTAGCAAATAGGATTACATTTCAGTAGCTGATGGTTTCTAGTCAAGGAACACACTAAATGTCGGACGTAATGAAGATTACACAAAGAAATATTTCTGTGAAGCACAGGAAAATGATTCGAGTCGAGCAAAGGAAGAAGACATTCTGCAAATGCAATCAGGGCTGCTAGAAATGCAAGATTCAACAGATTTGGAATGGGTTGCACTACAAGTGTGGTTCTGTTTAAAGGCATTCGTACAGTTTTTGAGAGAAACTGTGGTTATATTTGCAAACAGCAAGGGGAAAACAATGCCCTTGAATATACAGCATTCAGCTTGCCAAATGAAGATTCAGGAATATTGATTCATTCATCCCTGGTAAATACAAACTTGTTTCATTAATAATTTTATCCACTAATTGAAAGCTAAACTAAAACAAAGATAGCATGTTTATTTAACATCTGCTATGTACAGACATTATATATACCTTGTCCTGATATCGTTGGATGTTAGTGCATGTATGTGACATACAATATACATGTGCATGTAGCTGTAATGCTAAAGCTTAGGATTCATATTCATTATATCATTTAGATTTGTGTTGATCGCTCTGAAGACTTTGCAGTTCATAAACAGGATTTTTATAGAAGATTTTCTGCTGTTAGATCTTTCTAAACATATTCTTGGAATGTATTTGGCACTTCAGTTGAAGAACAACAGATAATTATGTTGTTTGGAAAAACTAAGGAATGCATTGTTGGGAAAACCATAACCCAGGATTTAAGGTTTATTTTTTTTCAGATGGATTTCAGTTTGTTTTTTTTCTTCTTTTTTTCTCCTCTGAAACTATTTCTGCTTAACTTACTGAAAGGGATACCGGAGTATTCTAGAAGAAAAAAAAATATTACAGGGAGCAATAACTGTTCTGAACCTGCTTTGCCCTCAGAGGCTTTTTTAGGTGTTGCCTGATGCAAAGAAAACAGGTTTTAAAGTGAGACTGCCTTTGTGCCCCCCCAGGTTAATGACGCATTTGGGCGTCAGATGTATTGCATTTAGGCTTGAGGGGGTGGAATTGCAAGAGCTAATGTGCACTGCTTGCTTCAGAATTGAGGTAGTTAAGGAATTAAATATGATTTAAAATAATTTGGCATTACTTGTTAATTGCTTTGTCACTGACTGGGTAGTTGGAAGAAGAGGGGTGTGGTACACTGAAATAAGTGGACAGATTTTGACATGCTTGTTGTGCCTGCTGGCATAGCTGTGCTATGCAATTGCAGTTGAGGAAAGCGTTTAGAGATTTCACAGAGCTTTGTTGTTATGCTGTTCAGATCCTTTTTTGCTGAACTCAAATATAAGAAAAAACAGGGGTGTATGTATGTATGTATCCCTGTGTGTGTGTATGGTTATATGCATGTGTGTGCATTTCCATGCACATACATATGTATGCTTATATATGTGGGTACACAACTATAAGCTTCCAGGAGAGAATACAGAATTACCTGGATTACCTTCAGATGCTTAAAATAACTTAAAATACATATATTACCCTTCATGATAGAATTGCATTTTATAAATTCTTAGTATGGTTTGATATTAGAAATAAAATGGCTTCCTCTGGGTATTAGGAGTCTTTTTACACTGTTAGCCATTTTTAAGTTAGCCTCATACAGATGGTTATTGGACCACTGGACAATGAGTACTTCCAATAACTTTTGCAGTCTATTGAATTTAAGACCCAACACCTTTACTGGCCTTAAATTCTATGTATAGTTACTTGAGTGAATAAATACATATTTATTTTAAAAAAAGTAATATTAAACATCATAGCTTGGAGGGTGCAGTGAAAATTGTTTGCATTGTATAACATTTTGTTTCTTTCTTTGTTTCATGTGATATTTTCCCCACAATATTTCTTTTTTTAAATGTAGCCCTACAGAATTGGTTTGCAAACTGGCAAGATTAGATATATGATATGTTTAGTCTGCTGTTCACAGAGGTCTGCATTTGTTACTGAAGGTGTTTTTGTTCAACTGAAAATTTTCTAGATGCTTTAAAATAATTATACTGTTTTGGGTTTGGTTCCTCCCCCCCGCCCATATGCCTTTGTCAGCTTGATTTAAATGGAAGTAGTGGGTCAAGATAAATTTCTTCCTGGGATGAATACTTGAGCATTAGTATGGAAGAGTGTGTGGAATTGAGGGGTCAGAATGACTTCCTGTTAATTGCACTGGATTAGTGTAGTCCATAAGAACAAAAGTCAGATTTTACAAGGAAAAAAGTAGGACTTAATTAGAAGTTCATGCTCTTGATGGCTGGCACTGTCCATTGCTTTCTGAGATGGTGTCAGAGGCTGGTGCAAAGCAGGGTTCTCTGAAGAGTGGGAAGGGAATGGGAAAGATGCTGCAGTCCTGGCAACAACATGAGTTTATGAAACTCGTCTGAGTACATACATGGAGCTCTTAAATGACATGATTTTTGTACTCTTTGCTGTAAAAGCTTATCTGGCCAGTTCTTCCAATTCTGAAAGGTGGTGACTTTCAGGAGGAGAAATTACCTTGCTTCTTACTGAGAAGTTGTATAAGGAGCTGAAGACTACAGGGGTCCTTCTGAAGAAAAGCTGTATTGCCAAGACCAAAAGAGAGGGGCAGTGTGTCACTTCCCTATGTTTTATTTTATTTTGGTTGTTGTTGCAACAAATGAAAGCGTGTGTGTGTGACTTCACCTATTTGTCTGTGCTGTAACACAAATTTGAGGTGCAATTTCTTATCTGCTTTTTTGGCTGTACCTGCTATCTGGTCTCATTAGCTATTTTGGATCAAATGTCTCCTGATACAGAGCTGTTGTCAGAACCCAGAATTTCAGGGAGTCCTGTAATTTAAAAAGACATTGATTCTCTTGCAAAGCCAGTGTTGAACATCTGTGAAAATTTCCTGTGAACAGAAAGCTCTCAGGAAGTAGTTCTCCTTGAAGGAAAAATGTGTTCTGTAAATAAATAAGGAAGCACAAGTAGTTGATTTAGCATACATTTTTTTTATTTAACCTGTAATCCAGAGGTTGGGAGGTTATATCTAAATCTTACTCAATCTAATTAAGCTTCAATCTTAAGCAAGTCTGCTCTTTTCCAGGAAGGAAACCAAAGATAAAGTGAAGCCTGGCTGAGAATATCTTCTCAGGAGTACACTTTATTTCTATCCATCTAATGTCTTTCAAACTTGCAATGAAAACGGTATTTCTTCTCTTTGGCATAGGAACTTTTCTAGCCCATCACATACATGTTATCTTGTTAGAACACAGGGTCTCCCTACAGTCTTTAGGTTCATATGGGTAAAAAAATCAATATTTATTAAAAGATTATAAAATTAGTTTGAGATGCTATTAAAAGTTGCTACAAAATTAATGAAAATATATTTTCCCAAAATGTCCACCTGGGGCACAGTTTTTTCTGCACTTACTGGGAAAGTATTCTGACTTGCTAAGTTTTGTAGTAAGTTGAAAGACAATTTCAAAATATAAGCTAGTATGCTCAAATTGTATTCCTTAGTTTGTTTTGATTGTCCTGCGATTTTTTAAAAAATCCATTCTCAGCATGTTACATGTTATTTCTGCTATGTTGCAGTATCTTAGGAGAGTTTTTTTGATGGCCTTTGTTCTATATTCAAATTACATTTTATTGGTAATCATTGTATAACCAATGACTGTTTACTAAGGGTTAGTTTTAGAGTCTAAGAGGCTGTTTCAGATAATAGACAAACATGGAAAATGAGCAAAAAAGGGAGAATTATGTGGTGACAAGAAAACTAAGGAGATTTTAAAACTTTGGGCTTTGCTAATAAGCCTGTTAAAATATTCAATGAAGAAAGAGGCTAGCTGATTGTACTAGCAAGGCTGATGGATGAGTGGGTGGAAGGACATGAACTTTTTCTTTTCTTTCTATTGGTCTGAAAATTGCAGAAAGCAACATGCTGCTTTTTCATGCTTGAATTTTTTTTATTCAGTTTGCTTCTCATGGGCTGTTCAGCACTGATGTTTCTCTTGTTAGGCTTTATAATCCTGTAGTTTGGTAAAGCTACTGGAAGTAGTTTAGTAGCTGTAGCATGTGCAAGATGTGGCCTAATGATTTTAAGTAAGGTTTGTATTAAGTGTGATGTGGAAATTATGCTTAATTACTTAATCTGTGCAATTTCCAAGAAGAAATGCAGGGCATTTTGGAATAGTGTTATGTCCAGCTTTTAATAAGATAGATTTAGTATTTGCTGGAAACAGAACAACCAACCTTGTACTTTAGCAACTACAGTTTCTTAGTCCATGTAACCTGTTGACTTGACACCAACACCGTCATTAGGTGTGACCGTATTCTTGTGTGACTGCGTATTTGGTGCTGCTCATGAGTAATTTGATTTATTAATAAACTGTGACATCTTTAAGGTAAGTCTGTTCATGTGGGAAGCTTGATTAATGGCACCAGAGAGCTGTGTTATTCTGGAAATAGCTCCTCACTAGAATTCAAGTTACAAGTGTTTTGATTTCAGAATAATTTAAAATTATTTGTGTTTGACTTTTTTGAAAGACTGTTTTCTTGATTTAACATGTGATGGGTTTAAATAAGCCTTAAAACATTAACTTATTAGAAGGCCCTACATTGAGGCCCATCCTTGCTTTCTGAATTAACAAATGAATATCATCTTGCTTGTTTAACGTAGACAAGCTTAGTAAAAATAAAGAAGGAATATAGGAAATAGAAAAATAGAAATAAAGGAGAAAGTTCTAAGGAAGTAATTCTGCTGACTAAGCGGAAGTTGTGGGTTTTTTTAATGGGTTTAAACAGCTTATGCAGCAGTTCCCTAACGATGTGCCGATATTTGTATGGCTCATAACTTGCTTCACTTTTATTAGAAGTGGCTTTTATTCAGCAGCAGCTAAAGCACTAGACCCCATTAGGCTTCTTAAGAAGGAAGAAACAGACATGTTTAAGTAAAGCTTATAACTGTTGCATAGTTTTTCATGGGTCACTAGCATGGAAGCACTTTTATCTTCTTTCATCCTACTGCTTTGGATGAGAAAAAAAAAAAAACAACAAACAAAACTGTTGTCTGATGTGCTGGTTTGTAGTTTTGGCCACATTGCCTGATGGTTTCTGTAGAATTTTTTCTTTTGACCTTTCATTAGACTCCTTTGGGAAAAATGCTCAAATGTACATCTGTGGCATCCCATTCACCAAGCACAGTTCCTGCAGCAAGTAAACCTATTTGAAAGATGTGAGAGTATCATCAGACATAGATTGTCAGACACTCAGGGCACTGGCATACAAAAGATAAAGCATTTTATCTCCAGGAAAATTATTTAAGACTGAGTATGTTTGGGATGAAAAAAAAAAAAACAACAAACAAAACTGTTGTCTGATGTGCTGGTTTGTAGTTTTGGCCACATTGCCTGATGGTTTCTGTAGAATTTTTTCTTTTGACCTTTCATTAGACTCCTTTGGGAAAAATGCTCAAATGTACATCTGTGGCATCCCATTCACCAAGCACAGTTCCTGCAGCAAGTAAACCTATTTGAAAGATGTGAGAGTATCATCAGACATAGATTGTCAGACACTCAGGGCACTGGCATACAAAAGATAAAGCATTTTATCTCCAGGAAAATTATTTAAGACTGAGTATGTTATCTGAGGATTGTTGGTCAAGCCAATATGCATAAGCCATTGTTCATCCATGACAAAATAGGTTGGACTAGCATAGAAAGATACTTGGGCCAAAGAATGTGGCATCAGGTTGCATCCAGGTGGAAAACATAATCTTATTGAATGTAGCAGCAGAGGCAGGAGGAGCTGGATATATGCAGTTAGAAAAAATACAAACCACCAAACAAGCAACTTTAAAGCCTTATATGATCTTGAGAAATGGGAAGAAGACTTGTATGGTGGAGCAGCTGCATGGGTGTGCTTTCAAGAGTCTAGACTTTGTGAATGCACACTGTAAGGAGTTGTCTTCTCTGCTTTTTCTTCTGATTAATACTTCTTTCCACCTCCTTCAGTAACAGCCTGAAGTGCTGATTTGAATAATTAAAAATGGAGGTATCCTATTCTGCCAGGAAATAAAATGTAATTAAAGTAAAGCTGGGAGCCAACTGCTAACTATTGCCATGTTCTTGTTCTTTAGAACTCTGCAGTGTGAAGTCCAAGACAGGTTTTTATTTCAGTTCAGAAGGAAACCAAGATGCACTCTTACTTTCAGCCCAAGAACAGAGGTGAATTAACAGTCTCCTCATGGAGCAAAGTGCTCCTGAAAAATGTCTTATAAAATTGGTGTTACACTGTGGGAAGACCCCTACTGCAGCCTTGCTTGGCACAGAACTGCTTTGGTTTGAGGGATCTTCAGACTTAGGGTTTTGACTTGCTTTTTGTCTTTTGGTTTGGTGTCTGTGCTGTCCTATGAGATTTCTGATAATTGTAAGGTACTGTCCAGATAAAAAAATAGCCATCTCTAGTCCAATACTCTTGTCATAGTTAGTCTGCTTGTACATGTCCTGTCTAGAAGGAGGTTTGTCAGAACAACAGTTAAATCCTTCAGTAGAAGAGCATTTTTAATCTTGACTAAATGCTACTGATTTTTTTTTCTTTTCCTTTTTTTATTTCCTCTAGGACCATAAGGAAATCAGATTTTTCCTTAAAACAGAAAGATAGTGACCAGGATGATATGAAATTAATCAGTTAGCAGTAAGTCAAGCAACCTGAAGTTAATACATCATAGATAGCAGTATGCAAAAGTGTAACAGGGACAAGACTTAAGTTCGTCTGCATTTTGCTTAGCTCTGCAGAGATTCTAAATGTATTATATTTTGTATTTTTCATAGAGTGTGTCCAATCTAAGGTACTATACTTTATCTGACAAATAGTCATGTCTAGTTGAGGGGTATTGATGAGATACACCATATTGATGTTACAACATTAGCCAAATTCTTATTCCATTAAATAAAGAGCTTTTAAAAAATGCATTGTAATATGTACACATATTAACCCAATAGAGGCACTGACTGGGAGAATCCTTTAGCTTTATGCTGCAGCTAAAACAGGCAGATCAGGATTTTTTTATTCCAGGTTCTTGAAGAGACCTGTACATTGCTGTTATGTTTTTTCATCAAGGCAACCTACTTATGATAGACACCTCTTCTGTGTGGTATCTCAGCACCTTTGTCCTGTCAAGGCTACTTGACTGTCTCACTAAAAACAATGTTTTGAGAGTAATCTGAACTGTAATCTGGAATTAGAGTATTAACATAAGTATAGCTGCAACACTGAATTTTCCATTGATCTGTGAAATGTTATGCCTTTAATACAGCTACAAGGCAGGCTGCCAAGGGAGGACAGTGCTATAGTATCTCTTACTAATGCAGAAGAGAGCAAGTATTTGCTTTTAATGGTGCTTGTTAGTCTGATAAAAGTGGGTCTGTATTTTCATAGGAGCTAATGCCTTAAAACCCCAACCTAAAAACCATCCAACAAACAAAAAATAATCCCCCAAACTCCCAACAAAACAAAATGTCAAAACCCTTCCAGTTACCAATCCTTCTCATTTTTTAAAGTTTTCTGTTAAGAAATGTTGTGAGTTTCCAGGGAATTTAAAGAGCCAGAAAGGAGTAGGGAACAGATGAAGGATTTTAGTAAATTATGATGTAAAATCTTTTCGTTTTCACATACACATACAAATCTATTGCAGAGTTATTTCTTCCTCTCCTCTTCCCCCCCAGTTGCTACAGGTTCTTTTCCTAGAACAGCCAACGAAGTGTGATGGCTCTAATTACAGCTGAGTTTAGTGATCATGATGCAGACTGTAAGTGGAACTTGGAGCAAAAGAAATGCCATTAACTACTCAGGTTTTAGTCTGTTCCTACAGTGAGACTGTGTAGCCATCCTTTCTTCAGTCAGAGTTCAGAGGAAATTCTCATAAGCTACCTGTTCCCTTGCTATTAATTACTCTTTTTAACATTATGTAGTATTGTACATTAGGAAAGCAAGCTCTCGGAGTGAAAAGTGATTTAGAAGAATGGGAAGGGTACATGTGGAGAACTTGTCTTTTGGGCAGCAGACTTGCTGGATGAATCACTGAGTTATGCAGGGAATAAAAAGTACTTTCTTACCTATGTTATTTTGTAATTACGTAGGTAATTTCTTAAGGGTATATGATGCAGGAAGAGAGCCAACTGTTTGGCTATTGGAAATAATATTAAAAGTACTCATTAAAAGTACCAGGGGAAATCCTTCAAGTCACTGTGTTTGTAAAAAGATGAAATGCATTGTTTCCATAATAATCTGAGTTATTTTGCAGATAGGTCTCTATTTAGCTAGCAATTTCCTGCCATTTTGGGAGCCATCTTGGAAATGCAGTCAAGTAACTCTTTTGTATAGTGACATTCTTTTTGTACATTTATTGTTTCCCAGGATTCTCTGTTGATCCTTATTCAGGTAACTGCCTGATACAACAAATTGAGTAGTATATATGATTTTTTAAAAAAATTGCAGCTAAATGGTTTAAAACAACAGGTCATGTAACCAGTTTATGCATCTTTAGCATGTCAAAATCCTGTTTTTAATCTTTCACTTTTTGTATCATGTTATTTGTAAAGTTTTGAAATATACCTCTTTATTCAAGCAACTGAATTTTTTTGATTGTGTGCTGCCTGTGTAACCAGTACCTCTTAATGTTAAAAGTGTGCATCAGTTTAGCAATCAAGGTCTGCTTCATGCAGGATATAGCTCTGGAGATGCTGCTTCATGCTTCTATTGTTAAATGAAGAACCTCTTCTAATGGTATTTGTGTGTTAATGCATTGCAAGCTGGAAATAACATTAGCCATTCAGTAGGAAAAAAAATAACTTCTGTATTTTTAAACTGTTCTTATAAAAATGTTGGCTTGTTTGCATTCTTTTTGCCCTTCATCATGTTTTGAGAATAATAGGGAGAATGATGAGAAAAGAAAGTCGCATTTATACTGAATTAAAGTAATCGAGATGCATTCAAGAGAAGTTAAGTATAATTGCAGCTCCTCTCAATGAAACAAATTCCTGTTTGGCAGCTGCATCCTCAAGTAATGGTATAATTTAGTCTAAGCTACTCTGGACTTCCGTTTTCTGAAAACAAAAGAGGCTGGTGCAAAATAAAAGTGTAACTAAATGTTCTTGAACTATTGTCTATCTTAATTTACACAGGAAGATCTGTTTTTGTAAATTTGACTAAATTGCTAGTTTCCTTCTTAACTCTTAAAGAAGCTTAATAGCGTGTTGTTTTCTGGAGTTGTGCCTATATATTAGAGAGAGTGCTTAAAAAGTGATTGCACTGAACATGTTTTTCGTCAAGAAAGAGGCAGAAGCATACTAAATCATTGTTGTCTTGTCTAATAGTTAATTTTATTAATTCTTTCAGGCCACTCATTAGAAATGTGCTTGCATTGTGGATGAGAGGAGTCTGACCCAACTCCTGGTCAGGTTCCATTTCACAATCGCAGTAAGCTGAAGTAACAATATCTCGCACAGGTGGGAGAACAGAGAGAAGGGGAAAAGAGAGGAATAGTTACATGTTGCATTATGTTATGTTAGGTCTGAAGGGTAAAACCTGTACCTGAAATTGTGTCTTCTTAAAAATACTAGCAATAAAAATGATATTTGATCTTCTCCCTAATTTGATCTGCTTTTTTGCAGATTAAGGTGACTTTCCCTTCTGTGCCAGAATAGATAAAAATTAATGTCGAGTTAAATTTAGGATGTCAGTTATATTGAAGTGAGATAATTAACTGTCTAAAGAAGTGGAGTAGAGTTGAGAACTCAATGAAAGGTGGTGGCTTATTTTCCACAGCTGTCCGGTTGCTTTAGTGGACAGGGAATCTAAAATAGGGATGTGCTTCTCTCAGATGTATTTTTGCTTGGTAAATACAGCCACAGAGGCTTGCGCACTTGGAGATTGCAACTCATCAATGTTAAAAAGAAACAAAGGGAAGATCAAAATACCCCTTCTAAAACTGTGAGAAAACTGCTCATCAGAGTTCACTTTTTTCAGTGGAAATTTAGCATACAATCGTGCTTAAACTAGTGCATGGGGGAGCTAGCTTAGTCAAACCTTCAAAACTACCAAAAAAGTCAACTAGGTTGCATACAAAATTGCTTTGCACTACGCTAAAGAAGTGTACAGAATTGATCACAGTAAAAGTTGCTGCTTCTTATTTTGCAAGTGTGTGTATGATGGGCAGTGTCTGTAAGCAGTTGGACAGTAGACGTGATTACAAAAGAGAATTTGAAGCATAACTTAGAATCGTAGAACGGTTTGGGTTGGAAGGCACTTATGAAGGTCATCTAGTCCAACCCCCCTACAATAAGCAGGGACATCTTAAACTAGAACAGATTGCTTAGAGCCCCATCAAGTCTACCTTGAATGTCTCCAGGGATCGTCTAGTTCCAACCTGCCTGCATGGGCGGGGACACCTCTCACTAGACCAAGTTGCTCAAAGCCCCATCCAGCCTAGCCTTGAACACTTCCAGGGAAGGGGCATCCACAAGTTCCTGTGGGCAACCTGTTCCAGTGAGTTACCACCCTCATAGTGAAGAATTTCCTCCTAATGTCTAGTCTAAATTTCCCCTCTTCCAGTTTATAACCATTACCCCTTGTCTGATCACTACAAGGGGTAGTAAAAAGGGGTTGTAAAAAGTCCCTTCTCAGTTTCCTATAGGCCCCTTCAAGTACTGGAAAGTCACTGTAAGATCTCTCCAGAGTCTTCTCTTCTCCAGGCTGAACAACCTGAACTCTCTCAGCCTGTCTTCATAAGGGAGGTGCTCCAGCCTTATGATCATCTTCATGGCCCTCTGGACTTGTTCCAAGAGCTCCGAGTCCTTCTTATGTTGGGTTGATGTTGTAGTTAAAGACAGGTATGAAAAGAGACTAGCTCCAAGCGCTGTGTAGCTTTGAATCCCAAGGCCAAGCATTTCTGAAACCTTATCAGAACACAGCAGAGATACACCCCCAGTGTTTTGTACTGTCAGCAGAAAGAAAATTCTATGAAAGCCAAAAGCAGCAAGTAATGGCTGGCTGGTCTGCATGGCTGGAGAGCCGAGGCTCTGTCAAGTGATGTTCCTCAAGATGTGTGAAGTTTTTTTGCATTGTCTTCTAAGCATTGTTTTTTGGTGTTTTTTTGTTTCTTGTTTTTTGGTTTTTTGAGGGTGATACCTGTGTTGCTGGAGGGCTCTGAGAAGAGCTGAAAGCACTAATAATGTGCAAGACAGAAGTGAGCTAACTGGCTTAAGCAAAGAGAGAGGCTGAGGGGGAGACTGTTTACTTGAAGAACTGAGCGCTTAAAAGTTGAAGGTATAAAGAGGTTTTTTATTTTTTAGTTTGTATCTTTGTAGAGGATATAGTATTTTTACTACGAAGACAATTCGATGTTGATGTAAATTTTTAATATGGATTTAGCACTAAGATTAAAAAGAGAATCCCCAGCTTATGCCCATAAAAAGAGCAACGTATCTGTTTGGGACATTGGTTCTGGAGAATGTGCTTGGTTAGTGGCTGGTTGTTGATAGCACCTGAGTAAGTGATTAAAAAAATAAATTAACACTTAGGATTTTGTGCTTCTGAAGAGGCCTAGTTGTCAATTAGTGGCTAATTTTTACAAGAAAAATATTGTAAAGTACTGAAGTATTGATTTTTATAAGTACTGTAAAAGACTTGGACTGTTTCAAATGGTTATTTTAGAAATGCACATTCTTTTTGTGTTTGACTCATAACCTTAAGGCATTAAAATGGATCCACCTTTTTTCTATTTTCTTTTTTTTTTTTTTTTCTTTCCGGAGGAGAAGAACATGCTGAGGGGCTGGCCTTTGTCTGTCATGCATTCCCACCATGACAGATTTAGCAAACTGCAGCTGAGAAGTTAGTTTCTACTTTCTGCTGCTTGTGCTGGGGAAAAAGCTATTGTTTTCATTGGATCACGGGCATGACCATTATTTCAATGCCAAAAAGCATACGGTTTTGCTGCAGTTTGTATTTTCAATCAAAGAATGCAGGCAAGAACAAACAGAAATCCTAAAAAAGAGTATATTAAAGAGTCTCCACAGAAGTGCAAGGATGCAGGTCCTTGTGAAGCAGAAGCGGAGAGTCCTGTAGTAGTGCTGGTAAGAACTGTTTAAACAAGCTATCTCTTCCCTTTAATAATTTCAGTTGTTTGCCAGTGAAAAACTGCTTAATCTGATGCTAAGTGAGATGTTCCTGCATTTTTACTTGTGCGGAAGGTGTGTTCAAGACTTGGGTTTCATTCTTTGTGTGTTGTCTGCCCTTTTAATTAATTTTTGCTATTCTGGTTTGCTAAATCTTTGGTTCTGTTGGAGTATGACTTTGGAATTTGGTTTTCTTGCTAGCTGCTTTTCAGTGTCTGTGCTATCTGGTGTAATTGTACAGCTCTTTGAACCTGGCATGAAAGCTATTTACACTTTAAAATCCATTCTAGCACCTGTTTTTTTTTACTTCCCAGTGTATCTTTCAATTAAAATGGATTTAAACACTCTAAAGACTGTGTGGAATAGTAAAATATTACTTCATGTTCTAAGAACTGTCTAAATAATTCAGGTGTACTTCTGTTAAAGGATCTATTTTTCAATGCTTTCAATGCACACCATTCAGGAATTTTAAGTTTTAAAGCAGCTTCCAGTGAGGGAGAAGGGAGTGTTTCTTTATGTGGGGGAGGTAATCAAATAAGAACCTTTTTTTTTTTTTTTGTATCGCTTCACACTTAGTTGTGTTGGAATTTTAATAGTAGAGCAGGAGAATGTAATAAGCAAACTGTAACGAATCCACCAAGTCTCTCCAGATAAGACAATAAACCTTTTCAAGCAACAGGGATGGGTTGTTAAACTAGTAACTTACATATCAGTAGAAAGAAATACTGTGATAGTTGCTTCTGAAATTCCAGTTTTACTTAGTAATATCTCATACTTAATTTCTGAATTAAAGGATGACCATGTCCTTTTTGACTGTGGTTTCAGTTAATTAAGGGAGCCTTATTTGTGCTCCATGCTATACACTTAGGAATTGAACGAAAAGATTTTGGCAATCTCTACTTAGTAATACGCATCTGTAACTTTATGTGCTTTGTTACTGGATGTAACTGAAAGCTTACATGTGTGCTAGACAGGTTTTCTGTACAGTTTTCTTCATTTCATTCTCTTCAGAGCAGTTGTTTGTAAAACGTGGGGTTTTTTGTATGGGTGTGTTCTGATTTCTGGTCCAGATTTTCATCAGTACAATATGAGCTAATCTTGTGCGTGCTTTCCTGCCTTTGGAATGTTTAACTTTATTTAGAACTGTTTTTATTCCCCCATGAATACTCAGAGAGGATATTAGTGTTTCTGCAGATACTTGGAGTACTGCAGTTGATCAGCAAGACTACATTCTTTAAAAAAATGTGTAAAATATTACTATGTTTACTTATAACCATGTGTCAAGTCCATCCTTATAATTTTCCAGGTACTGCTAAATTTTTTGTTCATGGATTAATATATGTGAAGTGTTTGCCCTCCCTTATTTCATTTTCAGATTAAATGGGTATGTTCAAAACAAAGATCAGTATTTCAAGGGAAGAGCATTTAGGTTCCACAGAGGTCATGTAAAGAATGTCTTTGCTGTCATTTCAGTTGCTATTTTGGTCTTAATCTGTTACATATATAGACAAGCTTATATATGGCTTATAGATTTTGCTTCTGCTTTTGTGTAGTTTATTGAGGAAAACTAGATGAAATGGTGTAAAGACGCTTTGCACTAAGTGTACTGCTAGGCAGAAAGCAAAGGTAGGGCGTTATGTTTCATTTAACACTGGCTTTGGGGTCCATTTCTATGTCATTGGGTTGTGATTTTGCAGTAGATTTTTACTGCCACAGTTAAACATAGGTATTTTTTCACTGGTATTGGGTGCAGTAAGGTAATAAGTAAGACAGATAATGTTGCTTGTTTGTGTAACAAAATGTAAAAGGCAGAACAGCTTGTTTTCTGGCTTAGAAACCTTAGAATTGTATTAGATAGCAATCCTCAAAAGCATTTGAATCAGGAGGCTTCTGTTTTTAATAATACTTCTCGTTGACTACTGCCTAAAACATTATTTCAGGTGTGGATGTATTCCTTTTATAAGGGCAATTGCTATGTGATTTACCTAGCACTTGAGGGGTTTTTGAGTATTTTTTGCAAAGATGACAGAGAATAAGCTGTCAGGACTTAAGAGAAGCAACAAGTTTTCTGTGATACTAATCAGTTCTTTTAATTGTGTTTCCCCAAGAGTCTGCTATAGAGTTGAGGGAACTGAGTGTTTATAACTGTAGGCATCCTGTGTGATATTGAAACAACTTTATTTGATGGAACACTGCATATGAATTAACTTTTCCTGGCTAGGTGGGTAGGTTCACAAAAGGAATCATCTGCTGTTTTCAGTGCCGATGTGCTCACTTGTTTTCCTGTAATTTGTATTAGATCATGTTATAACTTTGCTTTTGAGGTTAACAAGCAAGACAAGCCAATGGAAAAAGCATTCTGATTTTCCAGATGTTGCCTCAGAACCTTACTTGGGATGAACTGCTGTTGTACTAGGTGTTGTACAAGTTACCAAATTAGGACACATGCTGTCCAGTTGCGTGATGATAGTCATAAGTAGTAACTGCTTATCAAATCAGATAATGTTTCTGAGAAGCTGGAACTTCTGGAGGCCATCTTTCTGCTTGGAAACACAGGAGCACCATCAAATGTAGGACACCTGAGCTCTTCTGTACAGCAGAGCATTGCTCAAGTCTGATTCTAGTGTTGGCAGTTTCTGTGCTGATAAAGAGAACTTGAAAGGACACAGTGTGCTTACTTTGCATTTGAAGGTAAAGCAAATGACAGAGGAGGCTAGAAATGAAACAACTGGAACCACATCATATTAACAATCTGATGTAAATACCAGCAATACAGAAGGTCTTTTCAAAATTTTTGCACTCTGAAAGTGTTACTGTGTTTAAATAGACCATTGACTAAATGCTTCTTGTAAATAAAAGCACAATGTTTTCTAATTTAGACTGCATTAATTTCATTTTGGACCCCCCCCACTCTTCTATAACAGCCCCCTGCAGACTTGGTGAACAGAACAAGAATTTTCAGGCTTTCAGGTTAAACTGGAAGGAAAAAAAACCAAAACCGTGGAAAGTTAGTTCTTTGTGGTTTTTTTTGTTTTGTTTGGTTTTGGTTTTTTTTGTTGTTGCTGTGGGTTTTTTATAGGATTTTTGTGTCTTTTTTAAGCAACAGTGTTCAAAAAAGCCTGCTCTTTGTATGGCTCACTCTGTCTCTCTAGCCTCAGCAAGCACTTCTGTTCTCTTTATGTAAACATGAAACAAGTAACTTAGTGCATTTCTTTCCTTCAAGTCCTAGAGACTTACAAGTTTTGAATTTTTCAATGCAGGTGGATTGTTGCTTAAGTATATTCATAGTGGTAGTTTTTTACACAAACCTATAGCAGCTTGTTCCCTCCCACTGCCCCAAAGTTTGCAAAGCAAAGTTAACCATATGTAAGAAAGGCGATAATGAGTAATGGAATATTTAAGAACAAGCTCTATGATACATGTAATTTTTAAAATGGATTTTTAAATTGATTAAAAAATAACACGGCCTGGGCATTTTATTTAGAGTTGATTGTGATTGTGGGACAATAAGATACAGGGAGCTGTTACCCATGTACAATATTAGTCTTATTATTTTTCCAACGTGACTTGCTTCAGGCCGATGTTGAAAAAACGTAATACTATATTCATAAATTCATAGGCATTGTTGCCTGCTAGTGCTTGTAGCTCCATTCTACACTTCATGGGGACTTGTTGATTTGCAGGTGTATGTGCTAAATATGTTTTTATAAGGTAAATGATGTTTTGTAGCATGAGGTGCTACAATCTTCACAAGGTGAAGATTACATTTGTCTCAATTTAAGCATACAAGAAAAAAATGTACTGTATTATTTTTTCTGTAATACATAATATAGGAAATCTTTGGACTCCTAGTTTAGTATTCCTTTTATGAGATTGCTTATTTCTGATGAGTTTCTTTTCCTTAAAGTATGCTACAGATAACAGACAACATTGGGTAACTCGAGTGGTGGACCCCATGATGCCCTATGTTCTTAGCTATATCTTAGATTATGGAAATAAAAATGTTGCTTGTTGCAGATGACTAGGAAAGTTAAGCCTGGTTTAAAGACTGACTTTTAGTGCCTGTAAACTGATTTTGCATTTTTGACTGGGCTGAGTTAAATCCATATCAGCTGGTCTGTAACTGATATTCAACAATACTATACCTACCCAGCATCTTTTCTTTTGTATTATATGAAATAATAGACCGGAAAAATCTTTTTTTTTCTACAGAGCTTGTGAGAGAATCTGCTTCCTTGTGATGTTGTAGGTTTGGCTAAATGCCAATCTCTGTGTGCTGTTTATTGTTTTCTTTTTTCATATCTGGTTCAAACTGATAAAACATCCTCTTCCTTTTGAATCTGACAAATGACTAAGAAAGAAGTGAGCAACACTTTGGAGAAACTTGGGAAAGCAAAATCTTCATTAATTTTTACAGAAATTAAATTTCCGCAAATCAGGTACTCTGCTGATTAAATAGGAAGATGATGCGGTTTTCTGGTACCACTAACTACTTCTGTGTCCCATTGACTTAAGAGGAGAGAGAGCTCCAGAGAGTTTTAGCTTCTTTTAAAGCTTCTAATGAGAGAGGATTCTTTCTAATCTTCTATTTACAGCATGTCAGCAAAATGTGAGCAAAGTTCATTTTCTTTTTAGATTCATATCAGCTTTACGGTTGTGGTGTACCTGTTTTGTGACTATAGGGAAGAGACACGCATTTGCAATAAATTGGATACTTTCTGAAGCTGTAGTATATGGATCTTTGGGTTTTTAATTAGCTGTACTAAAGAAGTGATTTTTGTGTGTCCGTGTGCATTCATGAAATAATTTAGTTATGCTGGTTTTCAAAGTAATTATTTTCCTCTATTTTTGCGGATGAGAGCAGCCAGATCTAACTGTCTTCCAGTCTTCTCCTGTGGCCTTCACAAGAGAATTAACAGGAGAATGGATGTAGCTCTTCAGCACCAGAGAGAAAAGGATGAAAAAGCTGCTCATGTGCAGGACCAAACAAAAATCCATTACCCATTGACATGACAGCTTTCCCTTGCTACCAGTTAGTGGATTTGTACTGTGATCTATCTGCTTGCTAGTTCAGACAGTAAATGTCCTGATATGTGTACCTTCTGACTGTATTAAACATTTTTATGTTTCTTCTTTCCTTCAAAAGGCTTCCCAAACTTCATTTTCAGTATATTAGAATATGTGGCCTGAATTAATTTTTTTAGGACACTTGAAAATTTTGAGCTGCACTGAAGCTAAGTAACAATTAAAAAATGCTTTTTGCAATAGCTCTTAATGGCAGAGTTTCATATTCTGTTTAGTAATCTGAATCTCTCCTGCTTCTGAAAGGGTCCCATCAGCTCCCATCTATTGGCACAAGTTGTCACACAGCCATCTGATCTGCATTTTGCAGGGCCAGTCTGTCTGAAAGCAGCCTGGTTGGGGGGAACTCTCTAAAGCCAGATCACTCTAATCTGTATCAAAATCTGACTGTTCAGTTGCTGTTACTAGTGTGAGGAGGCTCAGATCATGCCACGATAGCATCTCTCCTACTTACTTCTTTGACCCAGTTTAATTCAGAATGTTTGGGTTTTTTCTTCCTATATCGTATCATCCTGCACTGCACTCAAATCAACCTGTCTCTACAGCACATTGCATATAATTTCTCATGACAAGCTCTTCAGAAGGAATAGTCACATGATTAAGGCCAACTGACCGAATGGACTAACTTGGCCATAGTACTGAAGTCATCTGTAAGCCTTGTTTTTACAGAGTGTAATGCCCAAGAGTGACTGACAGGTGATCATCTTCCTTACCCTGGGTAGGTAGATAGAAACTTGCTACTTACCTTCAAAGTAGGAGAAAGGTGAGGAAAGGATGTTTTGCTTTCTGTATGGTAAGTGGTGTACTTTATTCAAAGAGCAGTAAAGTTTGAGGGACTCTTCATACTCTGTGTTATCCCTGTCCCATATGTGTTAGGAAGCAACTTTATACTGGCCAGCTACTGCCTTGTTTAAGATTTGGAGGAGTAGGTGAAGTTACTGGAATTTCTTTGGAATCAGAACTTGTTATGACAATCTGGCACAGTAGGATTGTTCAACCTGAAATGTTGTGAAGGGGTAGTTTTGTATATCCTACATATAGGAAGTGTGTCAAATTGTTGGATGTAAAAGGTGCTGGGACAAGTAAAGAAGGGCCATGAAGATGATCAGAGGGCTAGAGCACCTCTCCTTTGAAGACAGGCTGAGAGAGTGGGGGTTGTTCAGCCTGCAGAAGAGAAGGCTCCAGGGAGACCTCATATTAAAGGGGGCCTATAGGAAAGGTGGAAAGGGAGTGTAGTGATCAGATGAGGGGCAAAGGTTTTAAACTGAAAGAGAGTAGCTTTGTTTTAGGTATTAAGATGAAATATTTTACTGTGAGAGTGGTGAGACACTGGAACAGGTTGTTCAGAGAATCTGCGGATGTCCCCTCCATGCAAGTGTTCAAGGCCAGGTTGGATGGGGCTTGGAGCAACCTGGTCTAGTGGGAGGTATCCCTGCCAATGGGGGAGCCTTGGAACTTGATCTTTAGCCCAGCCTTCCAACCCGAGCCGTTCTGTGAACATGCCATCTGACCTTCTGAGTACTAAGGAAGCTTGGAGCACACCATTTCAGTAGTTTGAAATTCATTCCAGCAGTCTAAATATTCAAAGGGAGACTTAACAGAAAGTTCTCTTGCAATCAGAATATTTTGTGTAATTAGTCCATTAGGAAAAATGTAGCTTTTTCTTATGCTATTTTTATGTGCTTTTCTTATACTTTTCTGAGCTAGGTCAAAATGGTCCAACCACTTCACCTACAGATGAGCACATGAATGTAAGCTTAAGTCTTTTCTTGTGAACACTCGTTTTAGTTCTTGGCTTTGTGATTAGTTATGTTTATGAGAGATGTAGCAGCAGCTGTGGCTCAAGTGCAAAGCTCTGATAATGTGGTACACTATACAGCAAACTGAACAGCTGTTCTCTATCTCCTCTGAGGAGAAAGATGGCAAGCTTAGAATACACAGTGCTGAGCATGTTAGATTGCTTATGAACTTAAAACAAATCCTTCCAGTGTGATTGTAAATGGTAGCTATTTTTGTTCACAAAGCTATATTTTATTCATAATTTTTGGGTAGGTTTGTTTTCCATATTTTGCTTTTTTGCCCATTTCAGCTGTTATGCTTTGTTGTGTTCTTGCATTTTTCTTAACAGTGGAATTACCATATGGTATAAATGAGGGAGTCCCAAGTAACTTTTGAGTAGTCTATGAACTAGGCTTAATAACTTCAGTAACCTCTGGCAAAAGCCTTCCTAAGTCCTTGAAAGACAGTTTGTTTGGTTCAGTTTGAGATGAAGAAAAGACCTGAATGGTTTCTCAGGAATATTATTGATATACTAATGATTAGAACAGAATATTACAGAATCAGCAAGGCTGGAAAAGACCTCCAAGATCATCAAGTCCAGCCTATGACCTAACACCAGCACATCAGCTAGACCATGGCACTAAGTGCCACATCCAGCCTTTCCTTGAACACATCCAGGGATGGTGCCTCCACCACTTCCCTGGGCAGTCCATTCCAATGTCTAATCACCCTCTCTGTAAGAATGTGCTTCCTGATATACACCTAAACCTCCCCTGGAGCAGCTTCAGGCCATGCCCTCTTGTCTTGTTGCTAGTTGCCTGGAAAAAGAGCCCAGTCCCACCTGACTACAACTTCCCTTCAGGTAGTTGAAGAGAGTGATAAGGTCCCCCCTGAGCCTTCTCCAGGCTAAACAACCCCAGCTCCCTCAGCCTGTCCCTATAAGACTTTCCCTCTAGTCCCTTCACCAGCCTTGTTGCTCTCCTCTGGACCTGCCCCAGCACCTCAATATCCTTGAAGTGAGGGGCCCAGACCTGGACACAGTACTCAAAGTGAGGCCTCACCAGTGCTGTGAACAGGGGGAGAATCACATCCCTACTCCTCCTGGCCACACTATTCCTAATGCAAGCCAGGATCCATTGGCCTTCTGGGCCACCTAGGCACAGTGCTGGCTCATGTTCATCTGATTGTCAACCAGTACTCCCAGGTCCCTCTCTGCTGGGCTCCTCTCCAGCCCACTCTCCCCCCAGCCTGTAGCGCTGCCTGGGGTTATTGTGGCCAAAGTACAGGATCCTGCACTTGGTCTTGTTGAATTTCATGCTGTTGGCCTCTGCCCATCGATCCAGCCTGTCCAGGACCCCCTGCAGCTTCTTTCTACCCTCCGGCAGATCGACACTGCCCCCCAGCTTCGTGTCATCTGTGAACTTAAGTAGAATAGAACTGTTTCAGTTGGAAGTGACCTATAGTGATCATCTAGTCCAACTGTCTGACCAATTCTGGGATGACAAAGTTAAAGCATGTTGTTAAGGGCATTGTCCAGATGCCTCTCAAACACTGACAGGGTTGTGGCATTGACATGAATCATGTGTGACATGAATTGTGGCATTCTCTAGGAAGCCTGTTCCATTGTGTGACCACCCCACCCTCTCTGTAAAGAAGTGCTTCCTAATACCAAGTCTAAATCTCCCCTTGCACAGCTTTGAACCATCCCCATCTATCCTACCACTGGGTCCTAGGGAGAAGAGCTCAGGACCTCCCTTTCCAGTTCTCTTCTTCAGGAAGGTGTAGAGAGCAATGAGGTTTCCCCTCAGCCTCTCTGCAAAGTAGACAAACCCAGAGTCCTCAGGCTCTCTTCACAGGACAGTCCCTCAAGCCCTTCCACCAACTTTGTTGCCCTCCTCTGGGCACATTCAAGGACCTGCACATCCTTCTTAAATTGTGGGACCCAGAGCTGCACACACTACTCCAGGTTAGACTGCACCAAGACTTAATACAGCAGGATAATTGCCTTTTTTGACCGGTTGGTCGTGCTGTGTTTGAAGCACCCCAGGATGTGGTTTGCCCTCTTGGCTGCCAGGGCACTGCTGTCTCATGTGGAGCCTGCTGCCAACCAACACCTCCTGATCCCTTTTTGCAGGGCTGCTCTCCAGCCACTCCTCTCCCAATTTATACTGGTGTCTGGCATTACTCTGTCCTAGGTGCAGAATCCAGCATTTTAACTTTTAAAATTTCATCCCTATAATCATAGCCCAATGTTCCAATCTATCTAGATCTCTCTGTAAGGCCTCCTATCCCTCAAGAGAGTCAGCAGCCCCTCCTGGTTTGGTATCAGCAGCAAACTTGCTAATGGTGCATTGAACTCCTGCATCCAGCTGATTGATATTCAAATATATTGAACGGGAGTAGCCCTAGAGGAACAACCACAGGTGACCAGTCACCAACCACGTGTAGCCCCATTCACTCTAACCCTGTGAGCTCTAATAGACCTAAATATATTTATTCTGTGCAGTAGAACTGAGAGGTTATTAACGTAAGTTATGCAAATGTAAAAAAAAAATAAAATCTCCTCTTGTCTGATCAGCTATGATGACATAAGCTGGCCTTGCTACTGTTCTTTGAAACTAGTACTGCTGATCTTAAGTTATCAATTAGAAAAAATCTCTTGTAATTGCCACTGGTAAAAAAGAAAAAAAAAAAGTTAATTTTGTGTGGTAATTTAGTTTTGTACTGTGATACACAATTTTAATCACAGAAAGTGCAATTTGGATTTTAATGGATTTTTACTCCAGTTTTGCATTAGTTTGCACACTCTGAGGTAGTGCTGCCTCACTGAGAGCTCTTCGAAACCTGCTTTGCCATCTGACCACTCAGTGCAATGCTTGGCAGGGTGAAGGTTTTTCTCTGTCTGATTGTGCACAGCCAGCTGTAATGCCTTGACTTCGGTATAGGGTTTTTATGTTGAGTCAGTGCATGAACTGGTGAAAGTTACTCATGCAATTGAGAGGAAGCAGATGGCCTGTGGAAATTTTGCAGTATCAAGCAAAGGTAACCACCAATGTAAAAGACTAGTAATTTATTTTTTTTTCAGTGACAATACGTACAGTATTATTCTGATAAGCTATGACTTAGTGTGTTTTGTGAAAAAGTTCTGGTTTTCCCATCTGAGGAAAATAGCATACTTGCCTCTGTAATTATCAGCTGCACTTATCCATACAGTGTAGTGTGACATAGGCTGCATTTTTAATATTTTAATTTTTTGATGTAGATGAAATCTCAGACTGCCAACTTTTTAAAGAGCAACTTCTTAAAATGAGTCAACAATTGTATATTTTCCTCAACATACCTGAATTTATTTTCCTTTTTTCTTTTTTTCCCTAGGCAAAACCAAAACTTATAGAACCCATAGACTATGAAAATGTCATCGTCCAGAGGAAAACGCAGATTTTGAATGATGGTTTACGTGAGATGCTGCTGTTCCCTTATGATGACTTTCAGGTAATTTAATCCTCCCTTTTTTTAATTATGGATTTTTTAGCAGTAGTAGTCATGAGATGATAACTTCCTGTTTCCTTGTTTAACTCTCTTTATCTACCAAAAAAATTTAAAATACTTGCCATGAGTCCCTTTACACTGCTCGATTTGTTCTGTCAAGTTACAGAAGAAGAAATAGCGCAGTTTCCTCATCTGTTCAGATTATAAAGTTTGCAGCTCTGCAATTTTACTGCCTTTTGAAGTAGGTCATCAGTCATTTTTAGGTTTTTTCAACCCCTTTCTGACGTAGGAAATCATATGATATTTGTTAAAAAAAAGCATCTGCTTTTTGTCCTGCAAAAACGTGCCTGAAAAGCTGAGCAGTTTATTCAGCCACATAGTTGAAGCTGTTTACATTTATAATGGGGAAAGTTGGTGATGAGTTGATGTATTTCTACTACAGAAGGGTATATAAAAATCCCATAAATTACACATGTTGATTTTTTCATTAATTCTCTCTAGCCTATCAAAGTCTTCACCTGAGTGCACCTGGACTCTGTTTTTAATATAGTCTATGTGCTTATCAGTGTCTCTTACATGAATAACTCTACTCATAACCTTCCTTCTCTGAGCTAAAAATTCTAGCAAGCTGCAGGTATTTAGAGAGTACTTTGGGCATCACGTGAAACACATGAAAGTTTTGAGGGACTGCAAGTAAGACTTCTTACAAAGGGAAATTGTACTGCTTATGAACATTAACTGATGATGGTAATGTGGAAATGCTCGACCACTCACAATAATGCCCTACACCAGGTATTGGCTTTGAGACTTTGAAAAGTGTACCTGGGCTTTATCAGCTGGATGCCCTTTACAGTGTGGCCCTTTCATATAAAGAAGATAAAGAAGAATCAAGGATACTTCTGCTAAGCTTACTCTTACCTAATTGGCTGGTTCAATTGCCTGGGGTCATTCTGGTGAACAGCTCTGAATTATCGATGGAGAAAGAGAAAACAAATCAAGAATGTCCTCAGACCTTTTGTTTTTCAGCAGTCTGAGGATGTCTGAAGTGTTAAACTACTGTTTCAAGTGGCCTCTTCTGCAATTCTTAACCTCAGGCCTATATGACTGAAGTTAGTCTGTAGTTCTCAGTCTGATCCTTTAAAGGGAATAACTGAATTTGGTTCACAAACTGGAATGCCTTTTGTCATCCTTTGCTTGGATTCTATCGTCAGATTTTCATCAAGGTCGTCATTACAGTATGTGCTACATCAGAGGATTTCCTTCATGTAGTCACAGGTTTGGAATATAGTCAGATTTCCTGCTTCTTTATCTCGCAGCAGTGTACTATCTGAATATATTCTCTGGGTTTCCCCTACATCATCTTTGGCAGAGTCTCATTTTATATTTGATTTATCAAACTTTATTATTGTGTGATCAAACTGTTATTTCCCTCTAGGATTTGTTGGCACAAGCTTACTCCAAGTATTCTATTGTACACATGACAATCCAATGCTACTTCGATCTATCTAGCTTATTTTCAGCAACACAATGCATTTGTATGTGTCATTCACTGTATTAAGAAAATGGTACCAAGTCAGAGAACAGAAATCATAATGTGCTTTTTATTTTTTGCAAGTTAAGCCTTGTAACCCTGAGCAGTTTTCCATAATCATATTTACAGTTTTCAAACCACTAGATTTGGTATGGTTGCCAATATAATTTGAATAATTTAAATGATGGCATATTTTCTGTATTGGCCATTCTGCTTCACATATTTACTTTTAATTCCTATCCCTAACTTGTTGCTGTCAGACAATATGTGGGCAGCTCCTGGGTAAGCCTCGGCTCAGATGTTTGGTACTGCCCTCATCCCCCACATTAATTTAAAATAGTGAGCTAGAGTATTTGGAACTACCTGTATACACACTTAAAAACAGCTTATAGGTGGAAACTCCTACCATTGTCTAAAAACCTGTTTCCTCTTACAGCATTTAGTTTTTATTTTTACAAAGTTTTTCCTTGTGCTTAGGTTAAACTGATTACAATCTAAAAAACACTGGTCTGAAAAGGAAGCCAAGCCCTGGTAGTTTATAAAGACATTAAGAGTAAAGTTATTTTCTTACCAGTATGACCTTAAAATTAGCACTTAAAACAGCACTGAAAATACTTACTTTTCAGCACTAGATATCACATCCACAATTTTCGATAGGTAAGAAAAGTAGTTACGTAGTTTGAAAGAGGCAGATTGATAAAACTTTTGAAATTGTGCTAAAGCTGAAATTTCTGTGGAAAAATTGGAGACAAATGTTTGTGCATCATTTGGATAACTTTTTTCAGGTAATACAGTTCGATAACTGAAATGTAATTAAAGTAGTGTGGTTTTTTTGTACAACTGTAACAATACTTACAGAAATTCAAAAGCAAGATTTTTGTAGCAGATGTTTTACTGTCTCATTCTGTTAGCCCCACATTCATTTTCTAAGTCTTACAACCTCAGAGAAGCTAAATATTAAAGGAAAATGAATTGTTAGTCCATATCAGAAAAGAAAACTTGCAGAGTAGTTGGCTTCTTTGGACCACATATAGCCTGCTTTTCTTTCTTTCTCCTGCTGAAAGTAGTCACCTAGGAAGGAAAAAGGAAAAAATACCCAACATCAAATAACTTTTTTCTGTTCAGTTATGAATGCTCCCAGAACACCCAGCGAGAAGTAGCTCTAGGCTCAAACCCCTATCAAAGATATATCTCATTTGAGCAAGGATGGGACAGAAGATGCTCTGCTCTGGGAAAACTCAAAAGGTTGAAGGATTATTCATCAACAAACTGATAGAGTTACTTGAACCTTTTCCATATTTCCACTTAAATGCATTTGCCATCATTCTAAACTTGGTTAGTTGAGGTTATGAATCCTATTTTCTCTCTCTCTTTTTATACATGTTCGGTAGCAGCTCATTTACTTTTCAGAAAAGCATGATTTGTGTCCTACTTTGTGCTGATCTTCAAATCCAAATGAGTAGGCTTGTAATTTTTTATTTGGGTTTTCTACATTTTCCGTGGTGCCATCATACTCAAATAATAGCAAGCTTTGTTTTTCTCTGATTTCCAGAAGAGGTCTTTATCAGCAACTTTTTCTTTACACATCTTGGGTAATTTTATAGTTTATCATTTCAAGATTGTTTAATTTGCTTTTCATACTGAATTCACAATTAACCACGTTATTCCCTAACTTGTTCTCACCAAAAATATAGAGTCATTCATGTTGTGTCTGGAGATCCTTTTTACTGTTAACATGACTGAGTTTCCTTTCATTCTCAGTCATTGGGCTGGCTGAACTTTCAGCACCCTTTGTGTCTTTTTATTTACAGTGGCTTATTTGATGTTGTTTTTATTTCATTATGGTCCCCATATAATATGTGCATCTTCATAACTTGTATTCAAAGTCACCTGAATTTCAGTAATTTAATCAATGGTGAAATGGCTTCATAACTAAATAGAATTAGTTCAAAACAGAGTACGAGTGGATCACATTAAAATAATGTACTCAATGACTGCAAAACTGGTATATGTTACTGCATAGTAGGTAAATTATTAAAAGAAAACGTAACTCAAAACAATAGCAGTGATTCCTTTGCAATAAGACACCTTGTATCTAAAGCTTTTCTTCCAGAACTTTGGAGTACTACCTCCATTCTTATCCCAATACAGGATAAGTTGGTTAAAGGTTGGACTGGATGATCTTACAGGTCTTTTCCAACCTGAATGATTCTGTTTTCTGTAAGTTTACTTGCAGCAAACACAATGTGGATACATTCCTACCCAAGTTAACTATGCCACTACAGAGTTACCCCACTCTTATTTTGAAGATATTCTGGTGCTTAGTTTAGACCTTGTTTCACCTTTGCTACTTTTGGGCTTGAGCCATGTGGATTTACCACACTTTAACTTAAAGCTCTTGGCTTTTAGTTAATGCCAGTTAAGTATCTCTGAAAATAGATAATATGCTAACTTTGCAGAAATAAAACTAAAACCAGATCTTCCTACAGGAAAGCACATCTTGAGTAGAAGTAACAAGCAAGAGAAATGTTTTAAATAATGTCCCCACTTTAGACAGCACAAAGTAAGCTGGTAAAAATAACTTATTTTGAAATGTTTGACGAAATTTCACTGGGACTTTTTGACCTTACAGTCTCTTCTGTGTTTTTCATTGAGTCTATTACAGTACTATAGTTGGAGTGTTGAGTAAATTGTCCAACTATTCTAAATCAAGGCTTCAATTTAGTTTGGAAATTATTTTATAATACAGATTCTGACAATTCCCATACAACTGATAATTCTCTCTTACACAGTAGCTTTAAGGGTATGATTTGTCAGACAGCATGCCATCTTTTCCATAACTTCTTTTAAAACTGTTTCTGTCACTGCTTTTTGAACATTTGCTTCTGTGTAACATCTTTTCAAGTAAGGATGGCCTGGATATGTGACTATCCAGTTGTTACCCAGTAGTTTTCTCCACATTTTTTCTGCATTTTGCACAGTCCTTACTTTACTAGGTAAGGTATGAGACATTACTAATAACCTTAATTGCTTTTATATATATATCTCTCTTAAAATATTATATATAAACCATTTGTACACTATTGAGGCTTTTTTCAAATTCCTTCCCCAGTATTTTGAATAATTAACTGTTAGTAACCGTAATTTCAAGCATCCTAAAGGGATGTGGAGGACAAAGTGGTTCTGGGGGAAAATTTTACTGACTCGTATTCTACAGCCAACAAAAGAGCAAACAAGAAGACTCTGCTTATGCATCTCTGATGACCTAAGCTGTAAGATTCCTTTCCACATGGTGCAAAATAATTTCTGTTGCTGTGTAGCTGTTTTCATTTGTGGACCAGAATATTTTGTAAAATGTTCATCTTTTACAGTTACAGATTTAAAGTACCATAAGGCTGACTTAAGAATTTTAGTTGATGTGGGTTTATTATATTTTCAAGAGTGACAATTGTTATATGTAGTAATAAGGCCGCCTTAATGCCTGTCTTCAAAATACTGAAGTTCTTTTGTCAGGGTGGAGTTATTTTTACTAGTATTTTCTTGCCCATGTTAACAAAATAGAGGAAAACACTTTTCTGTGGCAACTGTTTCTCATGGATTCCAATCTTGCCCTTGCTCTGAAAGAAGGAACATGTTGCTAATCGTTGAGTGAAATAATATTCTCATTAATTTGCTGTTCTGAAACAATGCGTTCACAGAATGTTTTCTGTTGAGCTTTTGTCTTAGTTACAGTGATATAATTGAGTGTTGCCGTGAAGTATCATCTTTCTTTTAATTGCAAGTTTCATTAATTGTTTTTGTTGCTTATCAGACAGCGTTACTGAAGCGGCAGAGTCGATACGTTCATTCAACAGTTCCTGAAAATGCAGAGAAGGAAGCTCAAAGCTTGTTTGTAACTGAGGTAATATTGGAATTGCATGTGGCCATGTGTAATGACAATATTATACCTGATTGTTTTTATTCTCCTTCATTTACCATTTAGAAAACAGGGAAAAAAGCCCTTTAAAAAACAATTTTATACATATTGCAATTTACTTGTCAGTGATTTCTGAAAATCTTCCAGAATAACCTAGTATTTTTTTTCCATTTGTGGCTGGAAAAGAAGGATTACAGGATAGCTTAAAAGTATTTTGTTTGTGTAATTGGCTTTTGCAGATGCTTTTCCCCCAACTTCTTCATGGTTTTAGCTTTCCCAGATGAACATGGGTGACTTCCACACATAATATCAGAGCAATAGTAAATCTGGAATAAGTCATTGTGATTTGTTTTTCCTGATGAAGTGTTTCACACCAGTCCTTCATAATAATTTTTACAGTTTGCTGGAACAGAGGTATTCAGAATTTATTATGACTGCTCAATTTGTACGCTATATGTAGAAGAATCGAGAGCGTTGTTGTCGGACCTGAGTCAAACGGTGACAAAGAAACATCCTCAAACCTAAAGTTTCTCAGAACTACTTGCTGGTGTTGACATTCCTTTGTTTCTGACTGTGAAGTTGTGTTTCATTTAGTATCTTGTTGAAGCCTTTTAGGAATGAAAGGTTTAAAATTTTAGTCTTCTTTTATATCTTCTGGTTTTCTACTGATATACTTTAAACTGATATTTTAACATCTGAAACAAGCAAATGTCTATTGTGATTCCAAGAAAACTGAAGGAGCTTCAAATAGCTGAATCTACCTTGAAGTGATTTATCTACAGTTATACATACCCTTAACACCTAATGTAAACAGCTCTGAGATAAATTTGAAGAAGGTAGACTGGAGAAAGGAGTGTTACAGGCAATTAATGAAGTTTAATGAGTTTCTAAAGAAACAATTGCTTGGCAAAGAGTAACTTTGCCTTTTGAAATATAAAGTATTTTTTAATTATTAGATGCTATGTTTGTGTACATGCAAGTCTATTTGTGTAACATATAAAATTTTGTACTGTATGGTTTCTGGCAGTCGATGTTACCAGTTTTATGTTACTTTGCTCGAAGCCAAGACAAATCAGTACATTCTGTGTTGTAGCAATATGGGTGGAGTAAAATGGTATTTCCTGTCATCTAGAACAGAGCTTAATGATATAGTTGCTTTTCAACAGTTGTAAGCATGAAGATTAAATATTAATTTAATTGCACTAGAAATATAAATTTAAGAAAGGGCCGGATTTGGTTTCTCTGTATCAGTCTGTGTGAAATTGAATACTCTTTCAGTAGCTTATGTGTATTTTGATGCTGCATTTTCTAAAGACTTGGTCATGTTTTAGGTTGCAGCGAAATGCTGCTTTAACTTTTCTAAAACTAAAGGTGATTAATCCAGATGCTGAGTGTATTAATCATTTTCTCATTTTATGAAATGCACGTCCTGTTGATACATATCACTTGTTGCAAAGAGCTGTATTGTATTAGACTTAATTACAAAAGAGGGGACGTGCAGAATTTTCAGAGTTCAACAGGTAACCACAGTAGTTTATAAACAGCCATGTCTTAAGAGTGGGTTTTTTTGTGTGTGTGTCTAGGGAATGCTGTTAATACTCTTCCATTTTAATACTGATATTTGGTTTTCATTAAAACAGTGCATCAAAACCTACAATTCTGACTGGCATGTTGTTAACTATAGATATGAAGATTACTCAGGAGAGTTTCGACAGCTTCCAAGGTAAGTATGTCAACTACTGGCATAATAAAGATTTTGAATTTGTGGAAGAACTTCAACTGTATTTAATGTAAATGTATTTCTTTCAGAAACATATTAATACATGTAATATGTAACTGAAAATATATCAGTGTTTAATAGTCAGTAGAGATTATAAATATTTGTTGGATGTTATTTATTTATGAACTCGAAGGTGTAAAATTTTGTTCAGGCTTTTTCTGGAATGATACCGTAAAAAAACTGCTTGATTGACAGGCAGATCAAAAAAAGAAGTTGTCTAGTTGACAATGTAAGTAAGTATAACTAGTGTTTAGGTGAAACTAAAATGGTGATATCCTGTTTTTTCTAGCTTCAAAGGCAGCTTTTGGAACTCTCTTTAGGAGTGAGTGTCAGAACTAGTGCAGATTTTCACAGGATAATTTCACTGGATGATTGAAAGCAAAAGCCTAATCTGTATCTACTACAGGTTTCAAAATCACCTGCTAGAGAAATATTTTCCAACTTTTTCAAAATTTTGCAGGGAGTGTATAGAGATTAGATCCTTAACTTAAATACCTGAGGATGGCTGAGTACTCTGAATTCCATAACTCTGGAAGAACTATGCCTTCCCTACCTACTCCCCTGCATCTGTTTTCATTCCCTTTGAAAAGTTTAGATATACTCACAGGTTTTTTAACCTTTAAATAAACACATTGTCCTAAAAAAGAACCAATTGTTGCAGTTATGAATTCTTGCTCCTAAGATACCAGGAGTGCAGTGAATGAGAAAGCATTTGCTTTTCTTCAGTTACGTGTAAGGGTGGTGACAGGCAGAACAAAGAAAGACTGGGCAGATGTGTAAATTAGGAAAATTGCTGGCTAAAAAATATAGTTCATGAAAAATACATGTTTTTACTGCGTTACTTTTTTCTCTTCAGTTTGGAAAATAACATCTTTTTGCAGCTAGAAAATATGTAACTAATCACAAATTTTCTAGTATTTTAGAAACTTTTTCTTTCCTAGCAAAGGGCCAAAATCAGAGAAGCTTCCAGTTCATTTATATGAAGTGGATGAAGAAGCAGATAAAGATGAGGTGAGATAATAGTAATTCCTTAATTTCTATTCCTTTCAGTAAAGAATGTTGACTAAGAAGAGGTTACAAGTTGGGTTAAATGTTGATGTCAGTAAATGAAAACAGAGATTGGCTTGAACAGCCTGACTGGAAAAAAAATGCAGTTATTTTATCTATCTCCTTTTAAATAGCTTTGTTCTCCTGTGATCTGCCATGTGAGTAGAACAACTATTGACAGATGGTGAAATTGAAGTTATAGTACTTGATGATGTATAGTACTTCAGCTTTCATAAAATCTGTCTTGTTTTATACTGTTTCTGTGTATACAGGCATATAGGGCGAAATATTTCATGCAGTTTGATCACAAAATTGAGTAGAATCATAGGTGAGTCTTTTCCAACATGACAGTGTGCACACTTAAGCATGCATGGAAGTGTAGCTATACAGTGTGAGTTAAAATTAGTTTGTCACAAATTTGAGTATAGGATAAGACCTGGAGATCTGTCATTGAAACAAAAACTAAAATATTGAACTAGAAGTAAGGCATTTTATTTTTTGTCATTGGCTTAGAGACAACAGAGATCTCTATAGCCTCACACAGTTTTCAAGTATGATTCAAATGTCTAAGACTTTTTTCAGTAACTGCTTCTGTTATTTGTGTGATTTCCATTTTTACCACACCCAGTTTCAAGACAGTATTTGAATGCCAGTTTCTTTTCATACAAGCACTTGAGCTCTTGCATCAGAGAAGATAATTGAAATAAAATTATTTCTGGGTTTTCTTTTAACTTTTGACAGTTACTTGGCTTCTAAATCTGTTGTATTCAGAACTGCTGCATACGAAATAAAAGTCATTCCTTAGAAGTTTTCCAGGATTAAATGTGAAAAAATAGTCAAGGGAGTGCATCTAAATAGGTTGATTCCTGATGAGATAGTCTCAGGATGCTGTTTCTCCAGTGCTGCTATTAATCTGCTATTAATCTGCACTGTGATATTTGAACAAATAATTTCATGCATCTGTATCCAAATCTTCCTATGAGATAGGAATAATTTTGTTTTCTGTTATACTGCAATTAAAAGACTTGGCATTATTTATAGTGATAGTATTTCTGACAGTAGGATTGTTTTAGAGAACAGTGAGTTAAACATGGATAGAATTGAAATATAATTGAATGTGTTTGTTACTAGGAAAAATATTTGTGGTTGGAGTTAGTTAAACACTGAAAAACTATAGCTTGACTATTGTCAGGTGGTATGTTTTTTGTTAGGAAGTTTAAGTAGGGAGGACTTCCTGTTTCCTTCTGCCCAGTTTCCTGTTAAAGCAGGGATAAATGTTGTATCTGTTTCAGAGGTAGAATCACTGGAGAAGTGGTCTTTTACCCTTTGAGGAACTTAAAATATAAACACAAGAAAAAGCAGGCTAGGAAGAGAAGGGAGCTTAACGGGAATAAGGTGGGGGAACGATAAACACTTTCCGCAAGAGAAGAATTAATGCAAGAGGTTTTCCTTTCAAGCATTAACATCTTTGTATGCCAAAAATCATATATGCAAATGTTAGATTAAAAGTTGTTTGGATTTCTTTTGGTTTTGCTTTTGTTTGTGTTGTTTATTTTTTAAAGGAAGTTGATTTATTAAGAGAATGATAGAAAAGAAAAAGCTGTAAGATATTAAAAATCAGAGGAAAATCAGATAAAGATTAGTTTAATCTTGCACATTGAAAAGGAGAGAATTACCTTTCCAAAACTAGTTTGGCCTATCAGGCCATCCCATTGATGTTTGTAAATGGAATTTTAAAATCAGCCTGGGGTATGGGATCAAGATAAGGAATTGTTTTTGTTGAAACAGTTGCTGTTGAAGTAAATTTTTGGAGCAGAGTTGGTGGGAAAGAGCATTAGAAAAAAGGTGAACCACAGTGTGCAGCAATAATAATAAAACTGAGGAAATTAATTTAGCAGCTGGAAACAGGAAGTATGTTTTCAGTGTAAAAGTCATGTGTTAACAACTGGCTTCTGGGTTCCTTTGTATTAACAGGTGGCTGGCTGGAAAGATTCAGTAGGGTTTTGGCTCTGTAGGCAGGAATTCTGCCTGACAGAAAGAAACGGTATGATTGGAGAGGCGCAAATGACAGTCAGTTTTATTGTTAGGAAGCATAGTTCAATGTAGCTGGGGAGCAGTGCACCTCAGACTTCGGACTGGAAAAAGTCATAATAGAGCTAAATCTTATTTTTTGTTAACAGAAGTAAAGAAGGAATTGTTTTCATGCCAGGTGGTCCTGTGTACAGTTTGTGAAAATATAGAAAAGAGTTGCTGGTTCTTTGCCAAGTTTTGATGATAACTTATAATCTGCTAATAATTTTAGACTTGTAAGGGTGGTTTTAAACCATTCTTTCCTTGGAGATAACTCCCACCAGTGGAGGTGCAGAAGCATAGTTGGAAACCTAGTGGTTGAGGTTTTTGCCTCTGTATCCTGATTGTATACGAGGAAAATGGTTACTTGGGTATTAGAACAGGAGTGAGGAGTAATGAATTGAAAATATGAGACAAGTAGACTGTACTGCTGGGATGGTGAGGCTCATTTGGGCAAATGGAAATTTACTGAGTATTTCTGGTCTGTGCTTCTGGGGCCTTAGGTGGTCTGATAGCTGGTAAACATATCCTCCTTACCTGACCTAACTTCCATAGCATCAAGCTGATTAGAATTTTTGAAGGAACAGAATGACGCATCCTTTGCCCTCAGTTTGCAGTTCTTTGAAGTTCACATGTGCATATGCATAGGAATATGTAAGCTAGACAGACTAATAAGCTGTAAATAAATGAATTAGTGACTTTTTTGCAGGAAGTTTCTTGATTTAGTTCAATGAACTTAATTCATGCTATTCCAACATTTTGTTTCAATGTTTTGTTGTTGAACTAATGATGCTGTCCCCCATGCGCAATCACTTTTTGTTGTATGTTCTCTTAATAGCTAACAAAAAGAATTAGAAAAAGTGGTCGAGGCACTTGGGGAAGTTTTGAGCTTTGTTTTCAACTGAGTACTCGGCTAATTTTGAATGTTTGGATAATAAATTATCTGGATTATTTCTCCTCTAGATGGTTGAAACTCTTCTTACATGTCTGGTTTTATTAATGTTTTAGTTGTGTCAGAATGGGGAAGTGGAAAGTCTACTTGATACTGCTCTAAAAGATTAATTGAACTGGTGATTTAATATTTATCCTGTGGCAATTAGAAATCTGTCATTTTGATTAGTTTTTATAGTAGAGTATTGGTTTTTTGGTAGTTGTTAACATCCTGTGGGTCTTGATGTAGTTAGTAAGTTCCATGAACTGGCATATGGAAGAGATACAGGCAGTGGGTGTGATGTGTGATACATGTATTGGATCTGCTGTTTGTGAACTTGCCATTACTGCCAAGTTTGGTCTTGTTTTCTTTAGAAAGCTTAGATTCTGATCTGTAAGAGGGCAGATGCAATTCAAGAGTTCAAGGCTTAATTTTCTGTACATTCTTAAATAAGTAATGTGTTTGAAGTAATACATACAAAGCAAAATGATTTGAGAAGTCTGGATTGAAGTTTTGGATGTGCATGAGTTTACATTGTTTTGGTAATAGAAATTGGGAAAAACACTTGCCCTGTAAGATGAGAAGATACGAAAAAGCTTACAAAGTGAATGTTTTGAGATTTTCCCTATTTCCTCTATTTTAGTGGGATTTACCTTGATTAATACTTAGCTATCTAAAAGTTGGATCATCCTGCTGGCTGTAGAGAAAGCCTGTTATAAGTGGCCAAGTTACCTGTCAGAGTACATGATTATAATTACATTTTGAGCATAGCTATTCAATCTTTTAAAAATGACTTCTGAAATTTTTAATAAAAGTCACAATTTCAGACTGTGATGCAAAACTGAACTTTTTTTTTTCTCATCCATTTCCAGGATGCAGCATCTCTTGGGTCTCAGAAGGGTGGAATAACAAAACAAGGATGGCTCTACAAAGGCAACATGAATAGTGCGATCAGTGTGACAATGAGAGTAAGTTTAATAATGTCTTGCACATGGTAAAAACTGAACACCAATATTAAAATATCACTGTGCCTTTGAGAAGTCAATGAGTGTGTGTTTTACTTCTATGAAAAAAGTAGTGTGAGATGAAGGAGGGAAGCTCGTATGTAATCTATAGCTGTGAAACCTTACTTTCCTTTTATTATGCTTAAATCAGAAAAAAAATGCATTAAAAATTCTGTATGTGACATAAGTCCAGCACATTAAATAATTTTTTTTAACTAGACCCCAGTCTGTCAATAGTAGGAAGGGGACTATATAATACAAGTTTTCATTTGTATTGCCTCTTTATTTAGATAACAAAACAAAGGTTCTTTTATGGTTAACATAGTAAATATCTATAATGTGTAATATTGTAGAGTCACTTTTAGATAGCTTTCAATGGGTCAAAAATGCTTTCAAAGAATACAATACAATCTTCTGCAGGTTTTGAAGTTAGTTTTTAATTTAGTTATTTTTTTAATTAATTATTTCTGTTTTATTTTCTGAGGATTCAGGTTAGTTTATGTGGAATTTAAAGCTTTTTTTCTATAACCTACTGTGTAAATAGCACCTACATGTTTTGTAATATGAAGCTAATTAATGCTAGAGTTGTAATCATTTTTATGTCTTCCTTTTCACTAGTCATTTAAGAGGAGATTTTTCCATTTAATCCAACTTGGTGATGGATCCTATAATCTCAATTTCTACAAAGATGAAAAAATATCAAAAGAACCAAAAGGATCTATATTTCTAGATTCATGCATGGGAGTCGTTCAGGTAATTATAATTATTCTGCCTGCTCTTCAGTTAGTTCTGTATTTGATAGCAATTCTGTTTGTTTTTTTTAAAGTAAATTTTGTCAGATGTAGATAATTACCTATTATGCAGAGGAACAATTAGACACACTGCGTCTTGCAAAAACAGTGAAAGATATTTTAAAGGGTAGGAGACAATTTTAAAAATCTTTCTGAAAAGGGCATAAATTACTAGTTGCTACCAAGTATTTATCAGAAATATCCAACAAAATTTTAAGGCAAACACACAAAAAACATCAACCTTAAATCATGGCAAAGCAGTGACAGCATTAAATTAAAGTTTATTTCAGTTAGGTTTTGTGCTTATGTGAGCTGCAAAATGTTTTGCATAGCTTCTTGTGTGGGATTTTTGTTGTGGGAATTGTATTGAATTCAGTCACCCTTCCAGATGCTTTCATTTGACCTTTACAATGTTACTTTCATGTGTTCTTCTTTATTTTAAAAAAGTTAAGGGCTTTGGCAAAATGTTTGTCAGTAGCAAGTGCCAAAGAAAAGAATTTATTTTTTTTTCCTTGTGATTCTCTTATGTATTTACAGTACAGCATGTAACTGTTTTGTTAGGCACAGCATACCTGGAAAAAAACCTCTTGGGCTTAAGGGTTTTGTTAGCTTGGCTAGGAATAGTCAAAGTTTTAATAAAAATGTAATTCTTAAATACTTTATTTAGTATGAAGTTTGAAGATTTATGCAGAGAGATACAACAGCTTTACAGAGGATTATTTTTTTCCAAATAATGTCATCATTTTTTTGGATACACTTTTAATAGATGGAAAAAAAATATCTTATAACTGTAATAAATTTACTCATATTGCAAGTTATATTTAGAGATTGCCATAGATTGTTTTGCCTTAGGGGTACAATTCGGGCCAAATCCACTGAAACCCGTTTGTGTTTTTAGAACAAACCAACAAATGAAGTGGTTCTTAAACACAGTTGTAGTCTTCGTCTTCCACTTCAAAATTTATCTTCTGCTCCTTAGCTTCCTCTGCTTTGGCACCTCTCTCTCTGATAATATAAATTCTCCTTCTGGGCTGTTTCTTGCCTCTTTTGTTGTCCACTCAAGCAATGGCTTGTTTCTGGTTCTCAGCCTGTGGATCCAAGACAGACTTCAGTGGGCAGTACAGTATTGGTTTGCAGCATCAGAAAACATTACGGTTTTCAGAAATTGCAAATTGCTAATTCCTGCAGCTAGGGAGAGCAACCCCAGACACCAATACGTGTTGAACAGGTTACCCAGCTGGGAGGCAGTTGGCAGAAGAGGACCTGGTGTTCCTAGCAGGTAGGGGAAGATGATCCTTCTCCTCTGAACAGCTGAATAGCAGTGGTGAGGCCAGAGCTGGAGTCCTGTGTCCTGTTCTGGGCTCCCTAGTAAAAGAGAGACATAGACATACTGGAGAGAGTCCAGCAGAGAGCTACGAAGATGATTAAAGGAGAGAGGAGGGAGCATCTCCTCTGTGAGGACAGGATGAGAGAGCTGGGATTGTTAAGCCTGGGGAAGAGATGGCTCAGGAGGATCTTGCTAAAGAGAGGATGCAAAAAGGATGGATACAAGCTCTACTCAGTGGTGCCCAGTGACAGGACCAAGGACAATGGATACAAAGTGAAACACAGGAGTTTCCATCTGAACATCAGGAAGCACTGTGAGGGGGACCCAGCACTGGTGCAGGTTGCCCAGAGAGGTTGTGAAGTCTCCATCCATGGAGTTATTAGAAGACTTACCTGGATATGGTACTGGGCCAACTGGATCTAGTTGGCCCTGCTTGATCAAGGGCTTGGACTAAATGGCCTCCAGAGGCCTCTTCCAACCTCTAGCCATTCTGTGATTCTATGTTTTTGTGGTTTTTAATCCTGAAAATCCCCTTTTTAAAATTATCTTTTCATGCTGTCTGTTCCATCCGTTCAATTCAAGTAACCTGAAATTTCCTCAGACTCCTATCAGAAGCTTTTCATTTTTATCACTGTTCCTTTGTTCTACTGGAAGTAAGGTTTTGGGCTGATACAGTAGTATTTAAGTTAAACTGTACTTTGGATCCTTGAAATTTATAGTGGTCTATTGTCTTGAACACTATGTTGTATTCAGCAGTACCATCAGTGTTCATCTTGTCACCTGGATGTTAAAAACTGCATGTAGAAATTTGAGACTAGTTATGGATCAACATCAAGTGCAAAACCAAGATCAGTTAATGTTCACTTCTTCAAAGCCAAGAAGTTATTAAATGGTTAGAATACAAAAAGTGTTTGAAAATAGCTGTTTTCTTCACTTGAATTGTTGATGAGGAGCAAGTAAATGAGATTTTTAACTATAAAATTTTATACTTAATGGCCCCATTCCACATGTGTGATTTTTTTAATACTATGTACTGTATAGTGTCTGGCTGTTGTTATTTTTATTCATTGTTTTACTGTTGTTTTTTTTTTATTGTATTAGCATCTGAACCTAAAATTAGCAAAAAGTGGTCTCTACATAGTTAAGTAAAAGTTAAAGATTACTGTTCTTAAGATTTTTCAACTACTTAAGTACTGATTTTAGTTGTTAAGACTACCTTGCCTCTGGAGTCCATGGATTTGTTTGTATCCTCCTAACAGAAATTTACCTTTGGTAAAAAGCTGACTGCTTTGCCAACCAGTAGTTAGTCTGTTAATTAAAAAATCTGAGGTATAGTGAAACTAAAATGTAATTCAGCATTTAATTTAACTTAACCAAAAAAATCCCTCAGCCATTAAGTCTGTCTTATTGTTTTATCTAATGAGTTGTAATTTTTAAAAAAACAAATTGATAATATGTACAATTTTCATTTAAGTCTTTTCATTCCCAGAAACATGAATCAAGCTAAGTAGCATTTGAAGCCTTGATTTAAATTGTGCAAAAGGCATGACAGTAGTGGTTGAGGAACATAGGAGGAACTGATTCCCAACTTCGTGTGTATTTAAATGTATAGCAATATCAGAGCATTCAGGGTTGAGGTTGGTTATGATTTAATTTCTGGTATAGAATTCTAATGTGCAAGTGATTCTCACTCAAATGTTAATAGTTTAATGGGTTTTTTAGTCACTAGATCTAAGCTTTACTTTTAGATTATCTGAGTACACGAAGGCTTGATATTTGGAAATTAGATTTTTCTGTTATAAAATTACTACAACCAGAATGATGAGGGGAAATTGAAAACTGATCCCCCTTATCTTCCCCTGGGAGAGTAGTGGTACAATAACAGAGAGCATCTGTCACTTGTTTGTTGGCTAAAACTTTGACAATGGGCTGTGTTCTTTCACACTTCCACATGTTGCTGTGGTACAAATAGCTTCAAAAGGTCAAACATCAGAAAGGAAGTAGTATTAATTGTAATTTACAGTTGTTCAAAATACCAAGCTATATATTTTTGTTAGAAGATCTGAAATATTTTCAGCTTCCTTTGGTTGTGATTCAACAGCATGTAAAGGTACTGTAAAGACCTTTTATTTTCTTACAGAACAATAAAGTCAGACGTTTTGCATTTGAGCTCAAGATGCAGGACAAGAGTAGTTACCTTTTAGCTGCAGACAGTGAACTTGAAATGGAAGAATGGATAAACACTCTGAACAAAATCCTTCAGCTTAACTTTGAGGCTGCAATGCAAGAAAAAAGAAATGGAGAGTCTCACGAAGGTAAGCAGGATTTCTAGCAATGCAAATACAAGTATGTGGCAATGTGTACATACATGCATTTGGAAAGAAAGGCTTTGTTATGTCTAAATTGTTTTCTTTGGCCATAAAAAATTACAGACCTTTTCATTGTCTGCCTGAACTGATGAGAGTTTTGACCTTTTGGCATTAAAATAGCACTGTTCTGTATTGATTCCAATTGACTTAAGTCGAGAAGAGAATAATGAGACTTATCAGAAGTCTAGAAAAATAGAAACCACACAGAAAAGTCAAGACTGAGGCAGTTAAAGGGAAAGA
>NW_009970720.1:488621-627284 GCF_000747805.2 Chaetura pelagica
GGAAAGAGAAAACTTAGGAGGGGCTTTTTTTGACTTCTGTAAAATGCTGCTCAGAATGGAATAATTCATTCTGTGGTCATTGTAGGTAGAAGAGTAAGAAACTGTGGTTGCAGTGAGGGACTTCAAATTTAGATATAACTCCTCTGACCACAAATGTTTCCTTCAAGTACTGAAATAGACTGTTTGGGTGTAGAATATTTTCTGTTGGAGCCCTTTAAGCCCTTATCAGGCAGATATCTGTAAGGAATGGGATGTAGATTATCTAAATTTTGGTGGTGAGAGGGAAGTCTAGATGTCCTCTCATGTTTTTCTGCTTGAGAGTGTATGGGCAAGGCAACTGGTGTGACATCAAGTGAATGCATACCCAGAAGAACCTGGAGAATGTTATAGAAGAGTGTTCTGCTTATAAATAGCACCATATACCCAAAAGGTTCATTAAAGTTTAAAATTAGAGCTTGCAGCCTTTGGTGAAGATTGCCAGAATTTAACACGATGTTTGCAAAAAAAAAAAAAAGGCAAATTGGCAGAAGAGATACCTGTAGGATTGTGAAAGACATTTCAGTCAGTGACCCCCGGTTGACCTTAGAACTGTAAGATGCTTTTACTTCACTGAATGGTTGCTTTGTAAATCCAGTAACCATTGGAGAGTGGAGCTGGGAACCTAATGAACAGAGGGAACTTGTTTTGAAATCAAGTTAAATTGCATAGTGGAAAAAGTACTGTAAATCTGTGTATTAAGTATCTTTTGTCCCCATGCAGATATCAACATCAATAATAAAGTTTATTTTCTTGGTAACATTATAAATAACTGTTATTTTACCAATTTATGCAGCTGGTTACACCCTCCAAGAAGTCACTGCAACAAAATGAAATGAAGGAGTTATCCACAACATTTTTACATTAGCAAGTGTCATTTTTAGGGAATAGGAGTTAGAAAATAAAAATAACTGTCAGAAATATTTTTGCTCTAGTGTTTTGTGAGTAGTTTGGGTTTTATTTGGGTCTTCTTTCCTGATTTTTTTTTTTTAAATGTGGTTTTATGTTTTCAGATGATGAACAAAGCAAACTGGAAAGCTCCTCAAGTAGTTTTGACAGCTACTATCCTGAAATTGCCAAGGTAATATATATTGTAAATGCTAAATCAGGATATAAATTACTAAATATAAGAGTTAGCCACATGAACGTGAAGGTGAGGTATTGGCTTGTAGCTTCACATCTGGGGTGCTTGGAAATCTTTGAAGTGTTTTTATGTAATAGATGTTGGTATTGAGCTTCCTCATGCTCTGCTTTTGGAAGCAAACTATCTACTCTCTTGAAGTTGCTTATATAAATCTTGACATGCTGTTGAAAAGCAGCATGTTTTATTTTTACCTTATTGTATTTTGAATGTTTCGTTTTATTTTATGACATGCAGGTAAGTACTAGCAAATTTCTATGGATACGTAGTTAGACTAAATTCAAGTTTCATTTTTATAGTTTGGAAGTCCAGAGAAGCTTAATAGTAGTGATGATGTGAATGTATTTTAAGATGCTTGTGTTTTAACGAACTGGAAAACTCCTTGCTATGATTCCCTTACTCTTTCTTCTGTGTGGCACAACTTGCAGTCCTGAAATGCTTCTGCTTGACCATGCTCTGGAATATTCTGCCCTTCTTTTCTGAGGGTCTGTCTGAACTAGCCACTACTCCTGAAGGGAGTGCATCTTAGAAACTGAGAACAAGCACTAAAATCTATTACAATAACTAACATCAAAAAAGATGCTGTCAGAATACATTAACAGGCTTTTAGCAGCCAAATCAGTTGGCTGACTTAGTTCTTTTACTCTTCTGTTATCAACGTAGCACATTTACCCAAAAAGCTATTGCACAAAAATCTAACTCCAGCTATGGCTGTATTTGGAAATGAATTTGGATTGAAGTGCATACAGTCAAGTGTTTCCCTTGGAAGAACTGTAGGCATGAAACAGCATAGTTACATGACATTATGAAAGTTTATTTCAGAAACAAATATAAAATAAGATGTTCTTGTATATGGAAGATTTTCCTTTCTGGTCAGAATCACTGGAATGCTTAGGTTCCATATGACTTCCTGGGAGGACTTGCATTCAGGGCTGCAACACCTGCATATAGTTTTAGTACTGCAAATGCTTCTTCCTGTTGCCATTATCTTCTAATTGGAAGCATGCAGCTCTTGAAGCTAGGTATTTTTCTAGCATGTTCTTTTTCTCAGCTCTTTAAGCACTGGCTTTTTTTTTTTTTTTTTTTTTTAATTCCATGTCTATAACCCATTTAAATTTCTGTTTCCTTCAAAGTAAGTTTTTCTGTTTTTCCCATTCTCATTCATCTTTACTGAATGCTACCTTCTCATACTGACTCTAATGTATTTTTTTTGCTCTTTTTTTCCCTGAGGAGAAGTCTAGGAGCAAATCTGTGCCTTAACTTGATTACTTTATATAAATACTGCTTGTTTTGAGTTTTTTTTTTTATTCTCTGTTCTTTCTTGCATTGCCTTTTCAGTTGTTACTTAGGTTTGGATTTGTTGGGTTTTTTTCCCCCCAGTAAAAGAGTTACAATGCATTGAGCCTTCTTTTAGAAGAGTTTATAGTTGCTCTATTATTTTTGCTGGTCTTAGGAGGATATTTTCACAATAGTTGACCTCATATCCTTATGAGGAAAAGAAATTATTTCAGAGGGTAATTGTGGAGCACCTGATAACTGGGGAAAAAACTGTCCTCTGAGGAAAGGTTTGACCTTTGTGAGCACATCTCCCAACCTTTCTTTTTCTGTCAACAGCTGTTAGTTTATAAAATAAGCTAAACAAGATGGTATTGTGTGCTTCAGTACACAGATGTGCATATATATATCTCCATCTGTTTGTCTCTCCTGCCTACTTCGTGTTTCTTTTATCTGTAACTGAAGTACCAAGAGTGAATGTAGGGGGTTTTTTTGTTGTGTTTGTTGGGGTTTTTTAACCTTCAGAGAAAAGAAATTAGACTTCTGTTTTAAATAACTATTTGACTGTCATGATCAGTGTGCCCAAGTACTTATTTAACCCTTTCTGGTCCCAGTGTTCCCTGCAGTAGGAAAGCATTGTCCCTGTTTTATGAGATGAGGAAGTGGAATTAGAGCCACTGATGTGCTGTAGACAGGGCTGATGGCTACATACATTTTCAGTTCCTGACTTCTGATCAACTCCTCCTCAATCTGTCAGTCAAAAAATACATGTTGTTGTCTTGCCTATAGTGCATAAAAAAGCAAAGGATCTAAAGGATCATCTTCCTTGTCAGCGCTTGCTACTGACTGTTCTCTTTCTAAAACATGTATTTTTGCCATCTGTTAACTTTTTTACAGTTTAGTCCTGTATTTCTTGATCATACTGGCTGTTGAACAAGCAAATGTGCTGGTATCATGTCTCTGGGTTGTGTCTTTCACAGCAGTTCTTGTCTTTTCTCCTGTGTGTGTTAAAGGTAACTAAGTGAAGTAAATTAAATCCTTTAGAGCATGAATTCTCAAAACCACATCTCAGAAGTTCCTTTTCTGTAATGCATCCTTTAATTAAAATTCTTTTTTATCGTTTTTAACCTCAAATAGAGTTTTGAGCTCTTACAGCTGGTGTTTTTTTTTGTGGGAGTGGTTTGGTTGGGTTAGTTGGGTTTTTTTGAGGCACACTTGCACTTCCTTCAGCCTCCAGTAAAGCAGATGTAGCTGGGAGATCACTTCTAGCCAGTGCCTAGTTATGAGAATTTTGGGTTGGGAACTTCTTCTTCTAACCAGTGTAGTCTGATCCAAGAATAGACACCTGTCTGTAATGTCTACCTCTGTTTAGCCAGCTGCTACTTTGGGAATGGCAACTGTGCTACATGGGTAATTTTGGTGTGTGCATATAGCCATTTGCCATGTCCTGTGACTTTTAAAATCACAGAATACTCCTTAAATAACACTTCGTTTTATTTTATTTTATAAAAGAACTAACCTATGCATACCACCACCAGTTTTCACATTCTGTTTGTTCCATTTTACTTTTGTTTTTTCTGTTTATAGGTAGGTAGCCACAAATCCCAGGCAGGATCAATGTACCTCCTACCTCTGCAAAGTAACTTTTTAAGTCTGAGGTGTTTGGGTTTTTCTTCATCTCTACACAGGAATACCACTTATTTGGCAGGTGGGCTCAAAAAGAAGCAATTTTGCAGTCTTGGGAGAGCCCTGAGCTTTAACCTACATTCATACAATTTTCTATTTTTTTTCATAAAATAGTGTTAAGGAAGTTATTTTTTAAGGAGGTGAAGCTCTAATGGAGAACACTTCCCATGAGCATGGAGGGTTATGTGTTACGTTTATTTGTTTTGAGGCCTGGAAGAGCCTTTAGGAGAGAGGAGCTTTCTTTCACTTTTTACTCGGATTTCAACTTAAGAAGTTGCAAAGCTTGGTTAGGGAGAGAAAAATTCAGGAATTAAAAACATGTGAAGCACTGAACACAACAGAAAAAGGAATGAAACTGAAAACAACTTTCATGTAATAAACTTTTTTTCTTACTTTGAACAGAGTACCAGAGAAGCAGAAATGAAGTTGAAAAGTGAAAGCAGAGTTAAACTTTTTGCCTTGGATCCAGATGCACAGGTTATACTTTTTTTACAAGGAAATATTCTATTTTTTTTTATTTTTATCCTTTTGAGATTAAAACCAGCTTACATTAGTTTTTCTTTTCTGTTTTTAAAGAAACTTGACTTTTCTGGTATAGAACCAGATGTGAAGCCATTTGAAGAGAAGTTTGGGAAGAAAATTCTTGTCAAGTGTAATGATTTATCTTTTAACTTGCAAAGCTGCGTTGCAGAAAATGAAGAAGGACCAACAACAAATGTAAATAATTATTTTCTGTTAATACTGTAATTAATGCCTTAATATTTTATTGGCAGTATTCTTAAAGACAGGATTTCCTTACTGTCACTGAGAAACTTATTTTGGGATTAGTTTCTACTCCTTTAGGTCAAAATGAGATCCTAAGTATCTTTGATGCTAGTATTTTTTTTTTGTTTTGTTGTAGAAAATGCAATTTTTCTTTTACCGTGTTTTACACCTTGTCAGCAATATCTAGAGTGACAACCATGTGTAACCTTATAAAAATGTTGCTCATCTTCCTTTCATACACATCTTTGCAGTAATAGAGATGCCAACAATGATTCTTTTTTTGAATGTCTAGGTAGAACCTTTCTTTGTCACATTATCACTATTTGACATTAAAAACAACCGGAAGATTTCAGCAGATTTCCATGTTGATTTGAACCACGCCTCAGTAAGACACATGCTGTCTGGTGCTTCTCAACCAATGATGAATGGCAGTGGTGACAGCTTACACAAGGTTCAAGACATTCATGAAAATGTGTTACAATACCCAAAACAGGTAAAGGACCTGGGAGTGTTGAAGGCCAATAGCATCCTGGCTTGTGTCAGAGATAGTGTGACCAGCAGGAGTTAGGGAAGTGATTATCCCTCTGTACTTGGCGCTAGGGAGGCCACACATCCAGTACCGTGTTCAGCTTTGGGCCCTTCACTATAAGAAGGACATTGAGGTGCTGGAGCGTGCCCAAAGCAAGGGAACAAAGCTGGTGAAGGGTCTAGGAGCAAGTCTTAGGAGGAGAGGCTAAGAGAACTGGGGCTGTCTTGCCTGAAGGAAGGGGCGCTGAGGGGAGTCCTTATCACTCTACAACTGCCTGAAAGGAGGTTGTAGCCAGGTGGGGCTCGGTTTATTCTCCCTAGTGACAAGAAACAGGACAAGAGGAAATGGGCTCAAGTTGTGCCAGGGGAGGTTTAGATTGGTTATTAGGATAAAATTCTTCACTGAGAGGGTGATTAAACTCTGGAATAGGCTTCCCAGGGAGGTGGTTGAACTGCCGCCCCTGAATGTGTTTAAGAGACATGTAGATGTGATGCTTAGGAACATGATTTAAGCACTGGTCTTGGTAGAGTTAGATTAATGGTTGGTAGAGTTAAGTTTTGGGTTGACTTGATGATCTTAAAGGTCTTTTCCAACCAGAATTCTTTGATGGTTCTGTGAAGTATTAGTAGGATTTTGGATAAATATAGATTTTTCTAACATGCTTAGGATGGCTTTCTGTTATGTGATGTAAAATGTGTGTGCATTTGCCTTTTATATTCATCTTGTTTTATTTCTAGGGAATATTCTCAGTTACGTGTCCTCATACTGACATTTTCCTCGTGGCTAGAATAGAAAAAGTATTACAGGGAAGTATTGCGCATTGTGCTGAACCATATATGAAAAGTTCAGATTCTTCAAAGGTATGTTATCTTCTTCTGTGCCATGGAAAAATACTGAGGTAAAACAGGTTGATTTGAAAGTAAGAAATATCAGTCAGAAACTTAGTTCTTTTACAGGAAATTCCAATAACTGGATGATTTCACTTAGTAAGTTGTAGTTACTACTAGTAATATTATTAATTGAGATGTTTTAGATAGTCTTAACATGTTACTGGGAAGCATTTACTTAGCAATTTATAATTGTGACATAATCTATAATAAGCTTGTGTTTTTATGTAGAAAATGCTTTGCAGATTTATTTTTTTTCAGCACTCTAAATTACTTTTTGGAAATAAACCATTGAAATATGTTAAGTTTGTAGGAGTCCAGGATGACAAAACATTTTAATGTTTTTGGAAACATATTTACAAGAAACTTTGCCAGTTGCTGTGTCTTGGCTGTCACTGAAAAAATAGGGTTTTCATTTTGTTGATTTACAGAGGTACTGGGATACTAGGAGCTTTTTGCAGGCAATGTCAGTTAACTGTTGACATTCTTTCTGTTTTCAGAGAGTGAATAGGAAGAAGGAGGGGTTAACTTTCAGACTCTGCAGAGAAGCAGTGTTCTTTCCTACTGATTTAATGCTGGCTAAGCTACATATTAAAAAACCTGTATTTTTCACTTGGTCTTAATATAGATCAGACTACTGATTTGCTTTTCCAGGAATACTTGAGACTTTTTTTTTCAGCTATGATTGGAAAACAGCAGCTTTGTATTTTAGGAGTCTTATTTTGAAGTTTATACTGTCTGGTACCGAGTTAAAACAAACCTGCACAGAGTAACTGATTTCAGTGGTCTTGGGCATGAACCACATGGGAAGGTTAAGTAAGCCCCAGTGTTCTTCAGTCTCATGCTCAGTGCAAGACTTGTGTTGCCCTGAACTGCAGGAGTAGTCAATAGGAATATTTATGGTTATAATAACTTATCCTGTCTATTTCTGTTATTCGTTTCCTTATAATTTTATACAATTGAACACTTAATTTGAATATTTTCTTTTCTTCTTCTCTGGGATTAGACTGTATTCATGTGAAATCAGAACACAATCAGCTATACAGTCCTTTGTGTGAGTCAGTGCAATGAGCAAGTTCCAGTTCCTTGTAAAGTTACTTCTCTGGACAACAAAAAGGAAAATGGGAGCAGCAAATTCTATAGCCAAGATATCACTTGTTCTCCTCTGAAACATTTATTATAGTTAATTAATGATGGTTGCTTATCAAGTTTCTGTGCTTCTGAGTGCCATTTCCCTCTTTACAGGAAAGGATAATGGAGAGTTGGCTCAAGCAGCACACTAGTAGGGACAGCTCTTCATAATGTCAACAGCATAGATCAGGGATAATATTCAGGCACGTTTACTTTGTGTTTTTCCGGCTGTGGCAAATAATTTTGCTCTGTGTAGGCACATAAGAGAAGCTGGTTTCTGGAAAAGAGAAGTCCACTGTTCTGTCAGGAACTTCAGCTTTATTTCAGGGTGATGGTGGAGGCACCATCCCTCGAGGTGTTAAAAAAAGGGGGTAGTCATGGTGTTTCAGGAGATAGTTTAGTGGTTAGGGATTGTAGGGTGGATGGTTTGACTTGATGCTCTTGAAGGTCTTTTCTAGCCTTTATTCTATTATTCTAAGTAGTTCAGCTCAGTGTTGAACATCTCAAACTAGTGGGTTTCTAGATCTGATTGTTATACATGCTGGTTCAATTTACTGGAATTGTTTGTACACTTAAAAGTTAACAGAACCAAAAATTTAAAGTTTTAATTAAAACAGTGTTGCAAAGTCCACATATGATCATTATACAACTCTGTGTGTACTTGTAATGCAAGTATTGCAGAGTATTTTACTATTTACTGTGCAGTGATGTGGTCTGGTACATAGAGTAGGTGAATAGGGGAGCAAGTGGGAGAAAAATGTTTTTACCTGGAGTCACAATTTTGTCTTAAAAAACAAGCTGAATTTTTGCTGTAGCTTTGATATGTGTTTTGTCTATAATATGTTTTTTTCTGAATTAAATATGTATTGTTGGGGGTGTAGATGGGTTTGTGTTTTCACTCATGAAATGCTGTGAGATCAGCAGGCCCTGCTTAACCCGAAATGAATTTTTAAGAGGTAACTTTAATTTGTCTTTAGCTCATATACTTAGGATTAATCTTCTTTAGAAGATCTTCCAAGTCATATCAGTGTTAATATGGGTTTTTTTCTTGTGCATTGTCAGTGCAAAAACATGTAGCTTTTAAAATGTGACTATTCCTCATGTCCCTTGCAGATTGCACAGAAAGTTCTGAAGAATGCAAAGCAGGCATGCCAGAGGTTAGGTCAATATAGAATGCCTTTTGCCTGGGCAGCTAGGTAAGGACAGATCTGGTCAATCTGTACTTTTTCCTAACTTTTCTTTAACATTATTTTCTGCGTCTCAATTCTTGTAAAACTTAATGTGCTGTTTAAAATACTTCTTGTTTTACTTTCAATTAACCAAAGGTTTCTGACAACAAGGTTACATTTCAGCTCTACAGTAAGAAAAAAGTTAGAAACTTTCATTATATTGTTATTCAAACCATTTAATAATGCCAAAACTTCTCTATTGTAAGTATTTTTTATTTTACTCAGAGTGAAATGGTTCACACTTGTTATGTTAGGATGAGCTATTTATATGTTAAAACTTACCTACAGTGACAAAAGTAGAAAATGCTTAATACGAAGCATGGTGCAGTCTGCTCTAATTTGTAGTAAAGGAATTTCCTGAAGTGAATTCAAACACTTCCATAAACTCAGCTGAAAGCAAGTTTTCACTTTCAGGACACTGTTTAAAGATGCCTCAGGAACCCTGGACAAAAATGCAAGATTTTCTCCTCTCTTCAGACAAGACAGTAATAAACTTTCAAATGAAGACATGCTGAAATTGTTAGCAGATTTCAGGAAGTAAGTCTCATTTCCCCACTTGAAAAAACAAACCAACCAACCACACCCTATCCCTCCCCTCTCCACACCCAGGTCCTGTGATTTTTTTGTTAAGGTTTTGAACTGCAGCATCTAGTCTTTTGATATATGTATTTGTTTTTCACTTCAAATGTCAAAGTTGTATAAATACAATCAAGGCCTTCAGACAAGCTACAGATCTTTCCGTTGCAGGAGAGTTATGCCATGTCTAACCTGCAGTAACCATCATATACTGAAGTAGCTCTGTGTTAGGAGTTAGGCTTGCCCAATACACTCTTCTGGGTCTCAGTGGAAAATTAGTATGAGCATAAATCACATGTTCACTGACCTTGGACAGAGAATGCTAGCTCTCAGGGAAAGATATTCAAACTAGTATCCAGTTCACCTTTCTTGAGAGTGCACCTGAGGCTCAGAATGCCTAAATACCAGAATACTGGTCATCCTTTTTTAACAAAGTTTTAAAGACTGTGTCAGTTTGTGTGTAAAGCTTAAGAATCTCCTACTCTCATATGACCTTACTAATAAACTAGTTTTAATCCCCTATATTGTTAAATAGGATATAAAATAATAGAGCCATCTTTGCTGCATTGCAAAGGCATTTCCACTTCTGTTATGGTTCAGTTAGCTGGAGTTGTATTAATTTGCTAATTGCAAAAGGCTTGGGCTATAATTATTCTTGCTCATCAGATCTGATAAGGAGATGAGGCACGTTATAGATACCTTAATTTGGTTTTAGCAAGCTGCTAATAGGATGAAAAAAATTAGTAGATTTGTTTTGTTAACTTACTGGTTTCTCTCCCGTTTTGCTCTTCCCCCTCTCCAGATTTAGTCTGTTACCTTAAATGCTTATCACTGGCCACTGAGATTTAAAACACACACTTATAGGTCCCCTCTTTACTGCAGAGGATAGTGAGTGTTGCATGGCAAACAAAACCTATCTTTAACAAAGTTTTAAATGTTGATTTAAAGAAAACCAAGTATTTTCCTAACCTTTTCAATACTTTTGATTGGCACCTTTTTTTTTTTCCTTTTTTTTTTTCTTTTTGAGAATTTTAAGAAGAAAATAATGAATCTAGATAAAAAGACCAAATCAGCCATCCATCCCCAAACCACATTTCATCTTGTACTCCTATTTCAGGATATTACTTATGCCTCTGTTTCCTGTTATCTCTGTCAACTGATAGTTTTGTGTTGAGCCTGACTTTGAGGTGTTGGTTTTTTCCTTCCTATAGACCTGAAAAGATGGCCAAACTTCCTGTTATTTTAGGAAATCTGGATGTTACAATTGATAATGTGTCACCAGATTTTCCAAGTAAGTGTTACTAAATGCCATTAAATGGACATTCAGGATCTTTCTCTTCAGTTTTTTATTGGTTTTTGATGTATTTTCAGATTATGTTAACTCATCCTACATTCCCATGAAACAGTTTGAAAACAGTACCAAGACACTAATAACGTTTGAAATAGAGGAATTTGTTCCTTGTATACCAAAACACACTCAGCCTTTCACCATCTACAACAATCATCTTTATGTTTATCCCAAGTACTTGAAATATGACAGTCAGAAGTCTTTTGCAAAGGTGAGTACAGGAAAACTGTACATTCTTTCTCTGGATTGGTTAAGATTGTTTACATATTATACTTCTGTGAAGATCCTTACAATTGTTTGGGTTCTTGTTTTTAAACGCTGCTTTAGGCTAGAAATATTGCAGTATGCATTGAGTTCAAGGATTCAGATGAAGAGGATTCTTTGCCTTTGAAGGTTAGTCTTTTTTATGATTTATAATATAGTGAATGGTTAGCTAAGTAACACAGTAATACTTGATTCATTTATCTATTCTAGGATGGCAGCTTTCTGTCCTTTTGCATTTGGCAGAACAGTAACTTCATAACTTCTAGATGACCTGCTTGTTTTTTGATGTAAAAGATTACTAAAGAACACACTCAGAGCATATTTAATTTATTTATATTAACAAAAAATCCAATAATAAACTTGTTGCTAGCAAAAATGGTGGCTTCTGCATACTCATAGGAGTGCTTCTTTAAAACAGTAAAATTTTAAATCAACTGCAGAGCCAAGCTCTATGTTATTTGTGAACTATCACAGAGTATAAGAGATGCCTGGAAAAAAAGAAGCAGAAAAATATATTGGAATCCTGAGGTCGGATCCCATTGTCAGTTCTAGTGCACAGCAGGCAGACTATATGTCATCCTCTGTCTGTGCAAAGGAACCAAGTTAAATGCAAGTGAAAATTCTCAAATTCTAAGTGAAACATATTCTAAGCTGAGAGTGAAAAATAATCACAGGGTTATGCTCATTCTTTTTTTCCTTTTTCCCATTATTAGTGTATTTATGGTAGGCCAGGTGGACCAGTATTTACTAGGAGTGCATTTGCTGCTGTTCTGCATCACCATCAAAACCCAGAGTTTTATGATGAGGTAAGCTTTCTGAGTAACTCTTACTGGCTTAGGTATTATTTAAGTTTCAAAAATACAAGAAAACATTTCAGGCTTGCGAAGTTCTTGATTATTATTTCAGTTAAATCAAACCCCCTGTTTGACTGCAAGTACATTTTTTCTAAGTTGGGATGGGGGGGGTTATCGATCTTGATTCAAATAACATATAACCTGAAATTGCTTTTAAGTCAGTGTGAAACCAGTAAGGCACATCATTACTCTACGTGAAGACTTATACAAATGTTGTGATTCTTTGCCTTTCAGATTAAAATAGAATTGCCCACTCAGTTACATGAAAAACACCATTTGTTGTTCACCTTCTACCATGTTAGCTGTGATAATTCAAGCAAAGGGAGTACAAAGAAGAAAGATGTTGTTGAAACACAAGGTTTGTACATTCATGTTTTCCTTGCAGTAATTATTGGAGAGATGTTATGAAGGATGCTTAACTGGTAACCTGTGATTTTGTTGACTTGATCCATACACTGTTTTCTAATAACTTTATATTGACTGAAAGATGTCCTTTAGTATTTATTTTAATTTAAATTTTTCAAGTGTTGTATTAGAATTTCTATCAAATGTATGGTTTTTTTGAAACTCGATAACAATTTATTTGCCTTTAAAATTATTTCTGTTTTAGTTAAAATCATTTGGCTCTTACAGTAATACTTTCTTATGAATTACATATCAGAAGTATACAATAAAACTTTTATAAAGGTTTATGTAAAGACTCATAATTTAAATTACTTATCTTTCATCTTCCATAGTTGGATATTCTTGGCTTCCTCTAATAAAAGATGGAAGAGTGGTGACCAATGAGCAATACATCCCAGTGTCAGCAAATCTTCCCTCAGGCTATCTTAGTTACCAAGAAGTGGGAGTTGGAAAGGTATGTTATGTCAAATTTTTCTAACATAAAAAAAAAACAGTAGAGAGAAGGTTTGGATGTAATTCCCCAGTCTGATAAGCTTTAAGTAATTTTCTAGTAGAATTTCTTTTCTTTTATAGTTGAAAAGGAGTGATTTGCAAAAGGTAGACATCTGACTTAGAGGAAACAAACAAACCCAAACAGAAATGGGAGACAAAGCTTACAAATAAATTCTGACTTTTACAAGAGTTTGAATTAACCTGCCCTAACATAGTTTATTAATTTAAATTGTTAAGTAGTTCTGTTATTATTTAGCTGATGTGCTTAGGAAATGTTTGTTTCATATTTGTAGTAATAATTAACTACAAGTTACAGTAATTTTAAAGTATGTTAAACTGAGATTATGAAGATATGTAAATAATCTGAAGTCCTCTACTAAATTTTTTTTAGCATTTCATGCTGTCTCCTTTCAGTAAGTCCTTTATTCCTGAAAAAGTCTTATTCTCACATCTTGATTTTTGTGATCTTTATCCTTCACTAGTAAAATTTATGGTTGTATTTTCCAAAGCAGAAAGCTTGCAAAATTGTAGTAATAAAAATTATACTGAAGAGGACACAAAATGTAAAATGTGATAGAGGATTTGACTAAGAGAATGAAATGCAGAGACAAAATTGACTCATTTTGGAGGAAGAGGCCTAAAACCAACAGCAAGATATGTTGCTCTCCTCCTGTTCTACCACCTTTCCTTTTCTAAACTCTACTGTAAGCTTTCCAGCCATTGTCTCCCTCACATATTTCATCTTTTCACATTGTAGGTGTACTCTATGCCTCTGCTGTTTGTCTCTGCTCATGCCCATGGGGTAGAAGATTAGGACCAATATGAGTAGTTGTAGCTCTAGCAGTAAAATCTCCCCCTTAACTGATTGTCGGAGTAGACAGCTGAGCATTCCCATTCTCAGTTCTTTGGAAATGGGATGGGAAGGAAGCACTGGCTGCTACCTGTCAGTGACCTTTGTTAAGGTTTAAAGGGGGTCAGTATCTGTGGAAATTCTGGTGTTATTTTTCTCAGAAAAACTGGAAAACGTTTTTCTCTAAACAAAAGTTTATTTGAGGAGTTGTAGGGGAAACATTAAATCTGTGACTTACAGAAAAGCAATTTTGTTAGCCAGTGAGGAAACTATTGTGGGACTTTAAAAACATATTTTAAGCTTCCTAAATGCTTTTGGTAATATTGCCTGCATAATTTTCATTATTGTATGACTTTATTCATTGCACACATTTCTTCAACCTGTTTTTTTTTTAAAAAAGGTGATGTTTGTGGTACTATAAGCAAATTGTTTTACTCTGGTATACGGCTACATTATTTTTCTTTGCTTGTGTGTGCAGCATTCTGGTCCTGAAATTAAATGGGTAGATGGAGGCAAACAACTGTTAAAAGTATCCACTCATCTGGTGTCAACGGTGTATACACAGGTGAGTTATAAAACAAATTAAATTAGAGAAAGTTTTAGGAATAATGTATACTTGTAGTATGTAAATACAGGAATTGGGAAGATTCTTCAAGTCATTATGCTGTTCTCTTACTGTTTGTCTCTTGAGCACTGTGTGGTATCTCCCATATCAGCTGTGACAAACAGCAGATCTTCAATGGAAGCTGAATCTTTAATCTAACATTGTCATCCATTCCAGTCTGAATTTTCACGTTAGATAAGAGGTTGGAGTTGTCTGGTAGTTATTCTCTGTGGTGGGCCTGGTCTGGCAGGGGGGTTGGACTTGATCTCCACAGGTCTCTTCCAACCCCTACCATTCTGTGATTCGGTGTATCTACAAAGCAGTGAGTCCTGTTACAGCTGCTCATAAAATACATACTATGATTGGTTGGGATAACTAGCATGAAGTATGCTATTTTCTGCATGTCAGTTGGTTTCAAGCAAATATAGGTGGTGTTTTGTGTAAAAGTTTTCAAAAATCACTGGAAATTTCTTGTGTGGGTTAAAAAAATCATGTGGAATAAATCAGTCTTCAGAATAGCGCACTTTGGTTACTTTTACAAATTGAGTCTGTGGATGTGTATCTGGATTTCTATACATAAATATTTTTAAAGTGTTCTGTGTTGCATTGTGGATAGTAATGTTAGATATTGTTTAATTTGGTTTTCTTTGTTGTTAATTCTTTGTTTTTGTTAATTTGTTGTTTTTTTCTTTGACAGGACCAGCACTTGCATAATTTTTTTCAGTACTGTCAGAAAACAGAGTCTGGAGCTCGGGCACTAGGAACCGATCTTGTAAAATATCTTAAGGTATAAAATGGCAGCAAATAGCAGATTATAGTATTTATTTATAGACCTGTTGAATTAATCAAGATTCATAATACTTCGAGACACCCTTGTTTCTTACATTTACCAGAGTTCCACTTGAATCTGATATAATAAAAATCTCTCACAGAGACCAGTATGCCAGTTTCAGATTTATCTTGCTGGCTGCTGTCTGTCAAAACTGACTGTTGGCTGGAATCAAAGGCCTGATACTGTTTTTGGTTTAAGCCCATCTGGCAGATAAGTCCCACACAGCTTCTTGCTCATTTTCCCCCCAATGGGATGGAGGAGGGAATCGGAAGGGTTAAAAGTGAGAAAACCCATGGGTTGAGATAAAGACAGTTTAACAGGTAAAGCTGCATATGCAAGTGAAGCAAAACAAAGAATTAATTAATTCGTTCCCATCAGCATGTAGGTGTTTGGCCACCTCCAGGAAAGCCAGGCTCCATCACATGTAATGGTGACTTGGGAAGACAAGCACCATCACTCTGAATGTCCCATCCTCTCTTCTCCTTTCCCCAGGTTTATACGCTGGGCATAACCCCACATGGTCTGGAATATCCCTTTGGCCAGTTGGGGTCAGCTGTCCCTACTGTGTCCCCTCCCATCTTATTGTGCACCCCCAGCCGGCTCACTGGTCAGGTGTTGTGAGAGGCCTTGATGCTGTGCAAGCACTTCTCAGCAGTAACCAAAACATCTCTGCATTATCAACACTGTTTTCAGCACAAATCCAAACCATAGGCCCATACTAGCTACTAGGAAGAAAATAAGCTCTATCCCAGCCAAAACCAGCATGGATTTTCACAACTGTTGTTAGTGTGGTAGAACAAAGTGACCATCAGATATTAAAGTATTATTATAGGGGAAGCTCAAAAGAATACTTTCTCAGATCACTCCCTAATCACATCATTTACTTGAGTTGCATATGATCACATATGCTGTGATATATTTGGGTAGCTTATTCCTTTGATTAAACACTCTATTTATGTTGATATTAATTTCACATTAGCAAAATCATTAGGTTCAGGGGCAAGACTTTCCAAAATCTCTGGAATAGAGCAGTGCAACCACTGAGCCTCTTTTGTAACTTTTGCTTGTCCTCAAGCATCAGAACACTCACCACATGATACGAATGCATTCCACACCACTACACTAACACATCATACTGCCTTTATTGTCTGGCTTTTTGGTAACCGAAAACAAACATTATCTTATGTGTCTGATCTCCATTCCATTGGGCCAAATTCCTGTCTAGCAGGCCTCCCAGGGACCCAGATACTTTTAATTTATCTTGTGTTTTGCAAACTTGCCTTCAGTGTCAGCCTGTACTTACCTGTGCCAGATGTGGCCAGCCTGAGTGCTAAATGTTCTTTAAAGATAAATGTTTCAGTTTGCTGGTGCCAGTTTCCTACATGTCATGTCTATGCTATAATGACAATTAAACATTTAAATACTTAGGATTTACTTTTCTCCATGAAATCAGTGTGTAGAGCATCTTGGGTTACCTTACCAAGCCCAACAAATGTTCTCCCATTCTCTCTTCTTTCTGCTCTTTCCTTCCCTAGCAGGATTTTGTGTAAGCACCATCTTACATTTCTAATGAAGGGTTTTCTGAGGCTCACCTGACTCAAGATGCTTTTATGCTTTCTTTCATGTTTCGTGTTTCATCGTTTGGCACCTCATAAGTTGAGGTATCTGCCTGTAGTTACCTCCATTGTGGCCTGAGAGACCAGAAGGCACAGCTACTTCTGACAGTCTCATTGTAATTGAATAATCAAAGGCATCAGAAGTTGCGTTATGAGTCCATGTCAGAGTCCTACTTAAAACAGTACCTTTACCAAAAGATCTGTGTCCTGGACAACAGTGTCAGCTGAAGTTCCATTTGCATGTTTACTCAATGTTCTGAACTTCAAGGCTTATTGAAAAGGTGCTGTAGAAATCGAAAATCACTGTTAGCATCCTGAATAGTGTGAATGTGCATACAGGCAAACATTCAAAGACAAGACAGCTACTTAACACTGAGTGGAAATGTTTGAAATGTGCTGTCTGTATGCATGCTCAGCAAATATAGTCTTTTATTTTTTGTCTAACTCCCTTTAACTCCAGGAAATTTTGTGGCATAAAATAATGTAGGATGAAATTCCATGCACTGCATTTTATGTCAGGGTGGTTATGTCTGTAATATCTTTTGCATGAGATGGAACACAAAAGCATATCATGAGTGGTTAGTAATTCAGTCTCCAATGTCCAACATTACATATTCAGGGACTTTAGTTCGTTCTGTTTTTCATGCTAGTTTATTGTTTGGCATAACTAGTATAACTAGTGTTTCGCTTACCACAGGTAAGCAATCTATGTTTTTGTGGAACTTCTGTTTGGTAAACATCTGCATTGGTGGATGAAATGGCAAAGTAAGCCAGGTTGTAATTATCAGCTTGCTGGGGTGTACGTGTTTTTTCATCAAAACATTGCCTAGTGTGCATTTCAGTGGAAAAAGTACAAATAACTACTTCTAAAATATTTTTAATAAAACCTATTTTGTAGCTGTAATTTACCTTAACGTAGAAAATATTACCAAATATTTATGTTGGAAACTATTCTCCATTTCGTTCTGTGCAGTTGTATTTCAGATCATTAACACCAAATTGGGCAAGCAGTGTGTAGACTTGCAGTAAACTTTATGGTTTCAGAACCTGTGCTTTAAATGCTGTTGTTTCAAGGGAGTGACAGTATTACTGCTTTCTTCTAGAGCCTTCATGCTATGGAGGGCCATGTGATGATAGCTTTCCTGCCTACTGTACTAAACCAGTTGTTTAGAGTTCTCACTAGAGCAACTCAAGAGGAAGTTGCAGTCAATGTGACAAGGTAAAGAATTTGAAGTGATGACTGTGTTATCACATAAATCTGTAACTGAGTAGCATTTTTGGTATTGCAATCATAGCTTTCTTTGTAGGCTTACTTGGTTTCCAACTTCTGTTTAGGGTTATTATCCATATTGTTGCTCAGTGTCATGAAGAAGGCTTGGATAGCTACCTCAGGTCTTATGTCAAGGTAGGTAAAAGTAAATAAAATGTTTCTTTTTTCTTTATTTCTCTAAAAAGAGTATATTTAAATTTAGTTGCATCTGTTTAATTTCAGTTGTTTCCTACTATGTCACAGTTTCATATTATGTTCTGGTTTTCCTCCCCAAGTATGCTTATAAAGCTGAACCCTACGTTGCTTCTGAATATAAGACGGTACATGAAGAACTGACGAAGTCCATGACAACAATTTTAAAGCCATCTGCTGACTTTCTTACAAGCAACAAGCTACTTAAGGTATATACAGAACTATACTTTTTACACTATCTTCTTATCTGGTCATTACTGAAGAGTAGGAACTAATTGTATTGAAATAGTTGTTGAATGATGTGGCAATTTTACAGAACATTTTCTTTTCTCTGCAGTATTCATGGTTTTTCTTTGAAGTTCTGATAAAATCAATGGCTCAGCATTTGATAGAAAACTCTAAAGTGAAGGTAAGTAAAATTTTGCAAAAAAAATTTTCTTAAGTGAATTTATATGGCATCTTCTTTCTCCAATCGTATTTTTATTGTGTATTAGAAGAAAAGGTTTTTTGCAACTAAAATAATTACATTAAAAAATAACCTTGTGCATAAAAAGATGGAAAGAGCAAAGTGGCGGGAGAAATCAGTTGAAATATTAGGTATAGAAAACTTGAGAGCTAGATTCAACATTATTATAAAGGGATAGAAAAAGTCCATAAAGTAGAGCAGTCTCTGTAAATCATTAGACTCTTTAGTAAGATTTTTTTTTTTTAATATGTATGCTACAGTGAAGCTGAAAGCAGCAAGTAACACTGCACTTTGATGAAAGTACTATCCAAAGTTGTGTGCATTTTCCTGAGCAGTGCAGTACCTATGGTATAAAGACTTTTGAAGACAGCAAATCATGCAGTTTACAGTCCTTCTGTATGCAATGAGAAGAATCAATATTGAATTCTGTGTCATTTCCTATGCTTGAAGGGGAATGCTAGTATTTTAGAACCAGGCATTTTTCTACCAGCTTGGCTTATAATAAGCCATATTTTATTTAAATTAGTGACAGCACTTTATTCACTTCTGTGTTAAAACACATGTTTAAAATAAAGTTTGAAATATACAAATAGTCCCAGCTGAGTAACATACCAGGTTGTTCTGAAATCTTTTTCAGTATTTTCATTGTGTATTTAGAACATAACTGAAAATCTGAATTATATGGGAGAAAAAATAATTGATTGGACAACAATCAGGAAAAAAGGTTTAGAGTGCTATACTTAATACTGTTCTGTTGTGGTATGATCAGTAGAGTTTGGAGTCCCAGTTCATTTATTTTTAAGTGTCTGGACTTAAGTGTCTGTTTCATAAAGATGAAAGCAAATTTCATCTCTTTTCATAAAAATTAAATACATTTCATCTTTAAAGATGTTTTTGATTAATTTTTAATTCAAGAAACATGTGAAATCCATGTGATAACTGGTCAAATGAATTTTTCATCATTAGATACTCTCTAAAGTAACAAGTTTGATGTCCAAATCCTAGTAACCATCACTTTTTCTTAGAATAATAATACAAATATTAAAACCAAAAGTTTTTCTGCTTATGTCACTGGTTTACTTCCAGTTTGAACATTAAAATGGTATTACCTGTTATCTAGTACTAAATAAAAAAGCTTCCTTAATGCAGTATTCAACTGGACTCATTTTAGGACTAAAGACTAATACATAATTCACAGAATATCGTAACAATGAACTGTGCATTGTACTGAAGCACATCATTCAGGCTTCAGCATTAGACCCTTTGTAGAAATAGAAGGATTGATTTACTTGTTTTCCAATCTGAATTAAATATGGAGAAAAATCTGTGACACGCATAACTATTTTCCCCACCGCTCTGGAATGCAGTAGGAGTTCAATCATTCTAGGGTCCAGAGAACAAGTCCTGTGAGGAGGGGCGGAGGCAGCTGGGGTTGTTGAGTTTGGAGAAGAGGAGGCTGAAGAGAGACCTCACTGCTCTTTAAACTACCTGAAAGTAGGTTGTAGTGAGGTGGGTGTTGGCCTGTTCGTCCAAGTGAATAACAGTAGGATGAGAGGAAATGGCCTGAAGTTTTGCCAGAGAAGGTTTAAATAGGATATTAGGAAGAATGTCTTTACCAAAAGAGTAGTCAGGCACTGGAACAGGCTGCCCAGGGAGGTGGTTGAGTCACCATCCCTGGATGTATTCAAGAAATATGTAGATGTAACACTTCAGGGCATGCTCTAGTGGGTACCCTGGGGGTTTTTGTGGGTTGTGTGTTGGCTTTGGTTTTGTGGTGCATGTGGTTGTGGTTTTGTATGGGTTTTTTTGTTTGGTTTTTTTCCCTCTTGCACAGTTGGACTTGATGATCTTAGAGGTTTTTTCATGAGGCTCCTCATTTAGTAGCAAAATTGGTTGAGTATTTTAAGCTTACCTTTTCTCTACCTTGGTCTGCCCAGCTATGTTTTATTCTAATTTTCAGCTGCTATGACTAGTAGATAAAACATGTCAAGAACGTCTGACTTCATCTGGTTATTTTGCATTTGAAGAGCACCTCTAGTTTTTGCTTTGTGTCATGACATGCTAGTTACTATGTTGGATTTTTATATAAGGAAAAGGTCTTTGTTTCATTGGAAGAGTGATCTTTCTATTACTAAAAAAAAAAAGGATGAAATAATTTTATCTTTTAAGTAAAATCCCAGCTTTTAATTGGAGCAGTGGTCTTGGAAATTCTAGAACCTTTACTGGAAGATTTTTATTTTTTTTTTTTTTAACAGGTTAGACAACTGTTGTCAGGTAAAATATTTTGTGCAAGGCCAACCTGATGCACTCTTGTAGAAGGACATAAACTTTTACCTGGTATTTGTAGTCTGCTTAATCTAGATGTAGGTCTTCAGTTTGGAGGGAAGCGGGAAGTTCAATATTGACATGGAATACTACAATTTTAAGTATCTTCTGAATTGTGGAAGAGGGCAAGATTTTATCATTAACTTGCTAATCATTCTGGGGAGCTGAGTTTTTCAAGGCAGCTATGTGCACAAGGGATTTGCTGTGCACCTAGTGCAGTGCATCCTTTGGCATTTAAGGTGTCTAACTTCTTGCTTGTGTAAACTCATCAGTTTTTACAGAATTCCTCAAAATTTCTAGGAAAAAAAAGAAAAGACTAATAACTTTATCTACCACTAATAAATACCATTAATTCAAACCAAAGTAAGACAAATATTCAGGTGGACTTCACTTTTTTCTGTTTCATAAAATCTGTTCAAATAATTTAGGATCTGTAAACTTAAACTTCCATTATTAATTTGATGTTCCTTGAGGGAGTTTGTGCCTCTGTTCTCTCTGTGAATAAAGTATTTCTTATTTTACTGCATTCTGTATTTTGAGACTATTTTAATCTCTTAAATTAATTATATTAATTTAATTTATCAGCACAACTGAAATGAAAGTATAGTCTAAAGCAGAAAACACTGATTCTTTTTTAAAATGGAAATTTTCTAGAGGATTCTGGAACTGAATTATAATTTTGTCATTTAAAAATTATATTGAAAAAAACTGAAAGAATTTATGTGAAATTTTTGTTTCAGTACTTACTGACAGTACTGGCAATATTTTTACTTTACAGTATTCAACTGTGAAAAGATACAGTTTTTCTGATGACAGAATGTGGTGTGTCTGGGAAAGGTTTTTCAAAAAGTGTGGAGTGGATGTGTGAAACTTGTATAGCTTGAGGATGTTCTCGATTTGTTTTATTATGTGTTATCTCTGAAGAACACCACCATGCTGGTTTTTTTTTTTTCTTGGCTGAAGAAATTTATATAATTATTCCTGATTTTAAGAAACCTACAGAACTCCTCACAAGCTTGGAAACACCATATTGGTTTAAAAAAAAACCAACAAACTTCAAAGAAACCACTAACTTGCTGCCATAAAAACCCATTTCCTTAATTGAATTGTAACTTTCTTACAATAGGAATTAAATTTTCTAATTGAGATCAGGTGGTGGATAAAGTAAGTACAGGAGAATACAATCTTTTTAAAAGTATGAATCTATGTAAATAAGCAAAAAACAAATGCAGTTTTCTTTTCAGAATGACTCAGCCAGTGTCCAGGTTTTTAGTATCCTCTCCCATATAATCTACATCTGTTTTTATAGTAGGATATTCCACCACTGTGAGTTCTTGATTTATTTAAATGTTTATGTTTTATGATTATTTCTTTCATCTGCAAGTGCTATACTGACTCATTTGCTTAAAGCTAATGTGTCTTTACTGACCCAGTAATAATTGTAATAAATTATATTTGAATAGCCCCAGCATGCACATCTGAGGAATAAATTAAATTAACAAGACTTTCATTTTAGGGAAAACGAAGTTAAAGGAACAGTGTGTCAGTTACAGATGCCTGAAACTGATTTGATTAGCTGGTGCTATGGAAATACAGTGTGAATTGAGGAAGGCATAACCATTACTATCATTCAGAGAGGCCACCATCTCTTTGATGTCTTGATGACCTAAGTAACTTAAGAGAAGGCACTGATAATTTTCTTTTTCTAGTAGTAAGAACCAGTAGCTGAGACCTAATGGCCTCAGGTTTGCTGTACTTGAAAGACTGAGCAGTCCGTTTTGTGACTTACTATATGCTACAAATGTCATGCTGTACAAACTGTCTTCTGAGACCAGTTTCTAAGTCTTGGTGTAAGTAAGCTTAGGATTTTCATTAAAATGCATCAAAAGATGGAGGCAGGAGACAGATCAGTGTGTGATTATGTTTCTAAAGATGGTCTAGGTGTTATGACCTTTATTTAAGTGATATTTTTACATCAACTTGTTGCATCCAATTTTGTTTAATACCTGGGTATCATACAGGTATATATATATTACATATGATAATGTAAATTCTGAAAAAATATCTTGTTCTTCTTCAGTAACCTTTCTACCCTACAAATTTCTTTAAGTAAGCTAATTTTTTTCATAATTTGATTTTAATGAGTGCTTGCTCTGACTCTTAACATCATGTTTGTAAACCTGCCTTTTGTAGAAGGTGGACTGAGAAAATTCTAAGCATGGAAAGAGCATGACTTTTCAAAGAAAATACTAATTGCTAGTTGCATTTATTTACAAATTCAAGTTGTCAGCATTAAGTATATAAACCACAAAATTGTGATATAAATACTGATGACATTTTTAATTCTATAACAGACCCCATTTTTTTCAGAAAATAAGGAGGAACAGTGACATACTTGTTTAATAGATTTAGCAGGTTCTGTGGCCATAAATCTTTCTAGGATAACACTTAATGCAGAGATGTTCCTAAGCAGCACTGAAACTACTAAAATGTTGCCATGTTTTTTTGTTAGAACTTACAGGTATTGAAGCATGCAGTAATCCTACCTGAAGAGGCAGAAAGCCCCAAACAAACAAAAAAACCCCACTCCCAAAGCTCTGAGCTTGAGAATTAAAAACACTTGTCAGGTTGCTATTGATGTCCCACTCAATAGTGTTCTCCATGCTAGTCCTACTTGTTGTATAGGAACCCTATTCATGTCAGGACATTGTATGTATTAGTATCCTCAAAAGCACCCACAAGTGTGAACTGTTTTATTGTACAAAGGAAACAAAGTCTTTCGACATGGACTTCTGGATTCTTCTTTGCTGTCAGTCACCATGAACTGCTTTCTTACTCTTCCCCTGCAGTAACATGAGTTCATAGCTTATAAACTACCAGAGTGATTTTTTTATAACAGATTTCTGTTGTTGCCTCCACACTTCCTGCTAAAAAAAGGCATTTCCACTTTTAGAACTAACCTCATTGTGATCTTCCCTGTGACATGAAAGAGGAAGGAGCAGAACTCTCCTCTTTAGCATGTACCCTGATTACTAAACATCATCACTGATTTACAAGCCCCTTAAATGTAAAATGAACTATTTTGCTAGCTTTTTTCTGGCTTACTTTGTGAAGTGTTAAATAGAACACGCATTCAGGTATTTCCTACTTATGAGATGTGATAAAAAAAGGCATTTCTGGGTACAGCAAAATTATAGCAAGAATTTTGTAGTGACTTAAAAAACAATTGGTGTCCAACGAAGACTGGACAGGATAACTGGCATATCCACCACCATAATTTTTAGTTATTTCATTTATGAGTACTGTTGGTATTTATACAGGGATCATTTTCAACCTTAATTTCTATTTTTAAAAATATTATTTTAAAAATAGAAGTAGATACCTTAGGGCACAATTCCAATGCAAAGAGAGCAAATTGTTTAGTAATCAATTTATGCAGGGCTTTGACAATGACTTTCTCTGCCTAGGAGTGTTACATTCCATATAGTTCAAAAAACTTATTTGTATAACAAATATTCAGAGCACTTAGAGTTTTGAGTTCAATTTTCAGAAAGAACAGACCTAATGACTGTACAGTTAAGAGTTTTTTCAGCATCAGCTTCTTCAGCCTCATGCCACCCATCATTAAGTCCCTTCAGACAAAAGACAGAATCTTTATTAATGATTGTAAACTGTAGAGAAATAGAGGCTTCACAGTGGTAAAAAAACTAAATAAAAAGAGGAAATCTTTTGAATTAATTGGCAATCTACCTAAAAGCAAGAGGAAACAGTCGTTATTGTAGAGACTTAAAAACACTGAGAGTAAGATTTTGAAGCCTGGAAGAGCAGAGATTTTAAGTCGCTGATGACCTAGAGAAAGAAAGAGAAACATGGGTGAGAATTCTCACTGTGGTAAAAGTCAAAGGAGTTATTAAAAACAGTTGCAGAACAACAAAAACTGGCTTTTCTTCAAGACATCAAAGAAAGTCTGATACGTAGTTACTACATGTCAACCATCTGGTGTCTGCTTTGGAAAGGAAAATAGAGAAAATAAAAGGATCCCATTTATTCTTACCTTTTGTCATCAGGTTTATTGTAGTATAGAAAAATATTAATGCATTGTACTTACAAACTGTAATGCTTTTGCTTTTGTCATCAAAGACTACCTTGCTTGAATTTTAATAATAGATGCTAGTGCATGTTGTATTATTTCCTTTTTATCAACTGCTCTTTTTCCCGTTCTCAGTCTAAAAACTTCACGAAAGTCTTCAATTTAAATAAAACATTATTTGAAATGGTAAATCAGAAAATTTTAAAACTTTGTCTCCCCTCTTGCTGTCAGGTTATCTATATCTTATCTAAAGTAAGTTTTCTGATATATGTCCGTGTTGAAAACCAGATTAAATGTTATGTCTGAATTTGTTTCTAGTTGTTGCGAAACCAGAGATTTCCAGCTTCCTTTCATCATGCTGTGGAAACAGTTGTTAATATGCTAATGCCACACATCACTCAGAAGTACAGAGACAATCCAGAGGCTTCAAAAAATGCAAATCATAGCCTTGCTGCCTTCATAAAAGTAAGTACACAAGTGGCTTGAGCTCTGTGGTTACTTTTTGAAGTATACAGCTTCTTTGTGGATTTAAAAGAATGTTAAAGCCAATTCATATAAAACTGAATATGCATAACACTTTATAATTTCATGTCCTAGTTAAAATGTATTGAATTATAATTTGCATCTTCTGTAGTCAAGAAGGTACTTGTTCAAATATTTGATTTTTGGAGGGAGATTTTAAATTAATTTATTGAAAATATATTTTTATTTTGTTCCCCCCCCATCCTCAAATGTCACCTAGGTTATGTTATGTTAAGTAGCATCTACAAAAGCTTCATATGTTGAGCAGGGATTTATTTGCATTTATTTTATGCAGACAAGCTTTCAGTGTCTTTCCTTTAACAGCCAGTAAGATCCAGTAGGGAGAAAAAAGAATGGGAAATACATTTGTAGATCAGGTTGCTAGGGGCATGTTATATTTGGTTTTGTCATGATAGACTTCCTATCTTCAAACTGCTTTTTATTTGCAGTTAGTTTACATTTTGTTCTCTGAGGCAAAATTTGGCATTAATTTATGTGTATGTATATTGAATTAGCTTGGTTTATAATTTTTTATATTAAAACTGAAATATCAATAATGTGTTTATAAAATAAACTTGTTAAAGATAGAAATACAACTACTCAGCACTGAGACAGTAGTAAATCAATTCTGTCTTGGTTTTTCTTGCTTTCCCCAGAGGTGTTTTACTTTCATGGACAGAGGATTTGTTTTCAAGCAAATCAATAACTACATCAGCTGCTTTGCCCCAGGAGATCCAAAGGTACTCAGTGTTTTTAAACAAACTATTTTTACAAGTTGCTTGTTCTTGATTGATGTGGATTGAGTTCTGCATTAAGGTTTCAAACTTATTTTCAGGTATACTCAAGCATGTTACTTAGTCAGCACTGTCACTGTGATGTGCCTAGAGCATCTTTTCCCCATCAAATCACATTTTCATAGTTTGATTCCCATCTTCAGGTGCAGTTTTTACCACCCATGAGTGTGTATATTGCAGAAGTGTGTGGGGTGTATGGGGGTGCAATATTAAGCAGAAATTTTTAGTGTGAATGTGAGGAAGGCTAATGTTGGAAGAGTTGATGCCTGGTAAGCTTCTGTACATTTACTGTAGTGATGAAAGCATGTACCAGACGTCAAAATAATTTCTATTGAGTCCAAACTTTTCTTACATTAATACATGATATGCTAATAAACTTAAATAACTTTGGACAAAGGGAACAGTAAATAAAACTACATCCAATTATCAAGTGTGAATACTCCTAAAATTATTTTATACTGACATATGGAACTTCCAAAGGTCTATATCCCTCATACAGCAGGACTTGAGAGAAGTCACTCATTTGTGTTAGCAAACTGTTTTTAATGTGTTGCTCAAATCACTGCATCAGTTGTTTAACTTATACTTCAAAATTATTTTTTGCAGACTCTCTTTGAATTCAAATTTGAATTTCTCCGTGTAGTCTGTAATCATGAGCACTACATACCTTTGAATCTACCAATGCCATTTGGAAAAGGCAGAGTTCAGAGATACCAAGGTAAATAACTCCAAAGAATTATGTGGTATACTTCTTAGATGTTGCCTTTTATTATTAGACATGTAGACTGTGTAACTTCAGGTCTATGATGGGGTCAAACCTTTTAATAGAGCCTGTAGTGATAGGACAAGGGGTAGTGCTTTTACACTAGAAGACAGTATATTTAGACTAGGTATTAGGAAGAATTATTTTACAATGGGGGTGGAGAAACACTGGGCCAGGTTGCCCAGAGAGGTGGTAGAAGCCCCATCCCTGGAAACATTCAAGGTCAGGTGGGATGGGGCTCTGAGTAACCTGATGTAGTTGAAGATGTCCCTGCAGAGGGATTGGACTTGGATGACCTTTCAAGGTCCCTTCCAACCTAAACCATTCTATGATTCTGTATGTATGAAGCCTCTAAAATATTAGATGAAAGCCTAAAGTTGTAATCCCTTCATTTAAACTCAAGTAGTTTAAGTAGCAGAGTATTCTTTGAAACTATTTAGTCATTGAAAGATATGGTCTTGACTCCCTTTTCTGCTATGATTAAGTTTGGATTTTTTAAAATGAGTCAGCTTTTAACTCACTAGCTGCAGAAACCTAAGAATCTAGATTCTTCTGAAGTGCAGCCCTCAAACATATAGACTGTACCTCAGCTACAAACATGATGAGGGTGCACTCCATCTCCTCTTCTAAGTTGTTGTGTCATGGTTTGACTCAGGATCAACAACAATGCTCTTGATCACCTCCCACCCAGGTAGGGAAGGAAACTTTAATTAAACACTAATGACATCAGAAAATATATACCATTATATACAAATGTGTTCAGGTATGTGCAAAACCCTATAGCCCCCCCCCACCCCCAGCAACTCCCACAGCACTCTCCTGAGCTGGAACAGTCCCGAAGAATCCCGGAGCTGCCGCTAGAGAAAGTGGAGAGTGATGAGGGTCAGGAGAGCTCGAGTCTGGAGGTCTGTGGTGATGGATGGACGGAGTCCTCCCCAGACGCCAGCCATGGATGGAAGAAAAGGGAAGAAAAAAAAGGAAGGAAGTTGTCTTCTGTCATCTCTGACCTTCCTCTGAGCTTATTCCACGGAATGGAATATCTCCAGCCAGTTTTGCTGTCTGTCTAACTCAGCCTCCTATGAGGGGGTCACAGATCTCCCCATAGTGTCTGAGCCGGCAGAGTGAAAGTGCAACCTTGAAGTCCCAGCAATTAGAAAAACATTCCAACATTTGTTATCAGTTCACTAACTGAAACATTTACTGCTAGTTAAAAGAGAGCTTACTGAAAGAAAAATAACAAACAGTAAAAGGTAAAGTTGCTTCATCATGTCTCAAGGCAGGACACATTGATGGAGCAGTAGGAAGTAAGATAGACCCTGGGAAACTCCTCTTGTAGCTAGTCTTAAAATACAGTACAAATCGTTAATCACCAGCCTTGGAGTCAAGTGATCCACATACTTTGCATATGTAGTGTCTATTCACTTAGACTGTAATGTCCCAGTTTGGATACAATGATTCTGTGAGAGACCTTGTGGACATCTGCTATTCTCCCCTTACCCACAGACTTAGTGAGTTCACTATAGAAGACAGGTTATCAAAGAATGGTTTATACCCTGACTAAATCAATCCTGGCCATTGCCGCTCACACTCATCTCCTTTGCTTACCCAAACATAGCTTCCACGAGGACTTGCTCCATGACTTTTCCAGGGACAAAAGTGAGATCTTTAATTTCCAGGATTATTTTTGCTCTGTGTTGAAGCTGTATGCAATGTCTACCTTTCTTCAGTCATTGCGAGGTCCTGGTTATGGGGGACCTCTGATCACTGTGACTTAACACATGTGATAGTGAGTGGTCTTCTAGTGATAAGTCTCTCAGCATTGCCTCTGGTGCTGTGGATGTGCATAACTGGAGGTTTCTTGAGAGACCTCTGACCCAATCCTCATCCACTACTGATAATTCTTTCTTGAAGGTAGTCTGTAGAGTCTTAAGGCCTGAGAACCATGGCAGTGAAGGGGTAAGGTAATGAAGATACAAAGCACTTCAGCATTACCCAAGTCCGCCATCTCTAAATCACATCCCATTCAGCAAATATCCCATGTTTTCTTTATTTAGGCTTTTAATGCTAACGCAGTGGTAAAAGCTTTTCCTGTTGCCATTGATGTCCATTACGAGTTTCAAGTTTTGAATTTCCTGGCACTATTCCTGCATACTTGATGAGTGCTTCTCTATTCCATTTTTGTAGCTTGTTTTTGCTTCTACCTCATATGCACCTTTTTATTTTGCTCTGGAGCTCAGTCATGAATGCCCTGTTTAGCCCTGCTGGGCTCCTGGTGCTTCATACCTTGTGCCAAAAGAAATAGCATGTTAGCTATTATATTTGTGACTGTGAAGATGTTCCTAATTTCTTCCAGGCATTGAAATATAGCAGAGATCCATAAGCAGAGATGAGGAAGATGCTTTTACAAGTAAACCTGTCTAACATTTTTACTTTATTCCGTGATTCCATTAATGTGCTCTAGGCAATCCTGCTTTTAGCAGGGGAGTTGGACTAGATGATCTCTAGAGGTCCCTTCCAACTCTGATAATCCTGTGATTCCACTACTTTTGTAGATTATTTTTTTCTGAAATACTTATTCAGTTGACTGCTGGCTTACTAAATTTGTCTAATTAAAGCTTTCAACAAGATACCAAAACAAGATTTAAGAGTAAGGGCTGGAGAGCTGCATAGAGCTTGTGTTGTCTTTGGCTTTTGCAGCCTTCAGGAGTGTCTTGGATAATAACACTGCTGAATTCTTTCCACAGAAAAGGGATTATGAATTTTTGTTTCAATGGTCCTAAGAGAAGAGCAAAACTAGAGAAAGTAGCATTTCTCTTTACACCATGAAGAACAGTGTAAATGCTGCTCCCTGGTGAACTAGGAGTTTGGCCAGGAAAGAAGACTTTTATCAGAAGTGTTTCTGGCTGTGTTTTGCTATCTCCAGCAATAGAGATCTTAGGCAATGCAGTTGGCTCTTCTGTGCATTACAGGAAGGCTTGTCGATCATCAGTGCAGTTTTATCTATGTTTTTTTCTGACTCAGTGGATTCCCATTACTGGGAGAGTACTTAAAAAAATTGAAGTACTTTGAAATTAGTGTCTGTTTTTTGACTACTTTTCTAAGCAATGAAAGTGAAAACAAGAAACTTCTGGAACACCTCTTCAGTTTAAAATTTTAAAGTTACATACATTGTAATAAATAAGATCCTCAAGCTGAAGTTTCTCTTAAGCTGTCATATAATTGCTACATAAATGAAACGGATTGTATTATTACACAAAAAGTGCTTCTGAAGGGGAGTAGTTTTACTTTGCAGTATCAGATGTGCCACGTTTTTTGTGTCTATGTTTCTATAGAATGTCTATGTATCTCTGTATGGGGCTTAGTATAGATTTGCAGTTAGTTACTACTAGATATGAAATATTTTAAGGAAAAAAAATTGTATTGCAATGGTTTAAGTACAAATGTTTGAATAAAATGTTCTTTCATTCCAATTCTGTTGCAATTACTGTTGAATATATGAATTCTTCTTCAAAAAGAAAGGCATTGATTATAGCCAAAAAATTGCCTATTATAATGCAGGTGTAATTTCCATAGATTCATATAAATTATTTTTTTTCCTTTTGTGTTCTGATATATCAAGAAAACATTGCTGAATTTGGATATGTGTGATGCAAATGCAGTTTCTTCATTATACTTCACCACATGCTACAGATTTTTGGGAGCATTTTCTTAGATAATATCAATTAGCCAAGATCATAGTTGTTAGCAGGCTTTATAGTATATATTCATAATAGTTACATGTGTAAGATAAGTGAAGGAACTTAAAACTGCAGTAGAGATATTTAAAACTTCTTAATCCATGATTTGTCTGCAGTCCTTCAAATTTACTAACCTTGGACTGAACTATAGACCAGAAATTAAATTCTCCTTCTATCACACAAATGAATTCCTGAAAGAGAGAATGTGCACAACCTTTGTGTAGTGTGTGTGTTTTCAGTGCCTGAATATTGATGTAAAATTTGAGTTTCAAGCTAAAAGATGCTGGTCCAGGTAAATTTAGTAGGAACACTTTTAAATATTAGGCAATATTTTAAGTAATTTTTTTTAATGATATATTTAGATTTCTCCTGCTTCTCTCAACTGAACACAGAGTCATAGAATCATCAAGGTTGGAAAAGACCTTCAATATCATCAAGTCCAACTGTCTGCCCTACAACCCCTGATCACTAAACCATGTCCCGAAACACCACGCCTACCTGTTTTTTGAACATCTCCAGGGACAGAGCCTCCACCACCTCCCTGAGCAGCCTGTTCCAATGCCTCACCACTCTTTCTGTGAAGAAATTTTTCTTAATATCCAATCTGAACCTCCCCTGGTGCAACTTGACCCCATTTCCTCTTGTCCTGTTGCTGGTCACTAGGGAGAAGAGGCCAACACCCACCTCACTGCAACTTCCTTTCAAGTAGTTGTTGAGCGCAGCAATGAGGTCTTCTCTCAGCCTCATCTCAACATATACATCAGCACTGTCTGTTTAATGAATACCTTATTATGCAGTGAATTTGGCTTATGGCTGTATGAATAACTGATTAGATATGTTGTGTGTGTATATATATATATATGAATTGCTCAATAACATTGGAAGCATTTCAGTTCAGCCAAGTCAATTGATAAATTGATTTAAATAATACTGTTCCTCACATAGAACTTGACCTTTCCTTCTAGACCTTCACCTGGACTACTCATTAACCGACGAGTTCTGTAAAAATCACTTCTTGGTGGGACTGCTTCTAAGGGAGGTGGGAAATGCATTACAAGAGTTCAGAGATGTGCGGCAGATTGCGATTAGTGTGCTCAAGAATTTGATGATAAAGCATTCTTTTGATGATAGATATGCTTCCAGGGTAAGTCAATTGCTATGTTAAGTAGTAGAAAATAATAAAGATTAACTCTGCACACATACAGAAAGTTTTTTCTGTTGCCAAAGTACTATTAATTTGCACCAATGCTATTTCTGTTCAGGCTGTGGTGGAAATATAAAAAGAGGAACAAAATCAATCTACATTCCATATTTTTACCAAATGAATTCATAAAGCAACTTTTTAAATTATTACATGTGTTTATTACATTTTAGCACAGGATAATCTTAACTGCTAGTCTTAAAGTAATCAGATTTTTATAGACTGTTCCTAAAGCCCTTGTTTTCATTAAACATTACCTCTTAATATTTGGCATCTGTCCTTCTATCATCTATTATTTGTAAAATGTTTGTAAGAAAACTACAAGGCATGGTGGTAAATTTTGAGTTGTTTTTAATTTTCCTGAACTTTTTTTAACATCAGGTGTGCTGGGAAGAAGCTGTAAAATTTTAATGGAAGATGTAATTAATTAATTTATCCAGCTACTATAATATTCGTTTACTTGGTTAGTCTTCTCTAAAATCACATTAGTTTGGGGTTTTTTCTGCATTGTATTGAAACAGTAAATATAATGTACTGACCTTCAGTAAATTTGAATAAAATACAGTGATGATCTTTGCATTTTGCCATTTATGAACTTCAGAATATGGACTCTGGCAAATGCGTATCAAATGCTCTTTTATTGTAATTTAGAAGTGAATAGTTTGGGGAAAAAATCCACTGGTGATGAAAAATTCTATCTGTAATGTGTTGATGAACTGTTTATTTAGAGCCATCAAGCAAGAATAGCCACGATGTATTTGCCGCTGTTTGGACTGCTCATAGAAAATGTTCAGCGAATCAATGTTAAAGATGTGTCTCCGTTTCCTGTTAACCCTTCCAGCAATGTGAGTGGCAATTTTTATTTGATATTCTGTATTGTTTTAATCATAATTTATTGGTAACATGTATCTGAAACAATGAATACTTCTGGCAAACAAAGAATTTGATAAGCTACAGAATTCCCGGAGTTTATTCTCTTTGGTTTTTAGAAGATTGAGAGCTTAGTTAACCTTCCATGGTTTTGGCTGCAGTTTCTCTGGTCCACCTAAGTTATGCCTAACATGGTAACTGGCTACTTATAGGTAACAGTGCCTGAACTGATTTACTTGAATCTCTGAAAATTTTTGGAGAATGCTAGGCCAGACAGATTGCCACAGCATCATTCTAATGCCATGTGTTTGCACTGCCATATAATAACTTGCTTATTTTTAATCTCTGGTGTGTGTACCTATATTCCAATACAACTGTAGGCCGTACAGGATTTGCCCTACTGTATCTTTTTGAGTGCTCTACAAAGAGTGGGCAAAGCAGCTGAGGGAACAGTGCGTTTGAAATGAAAAATATCCATTCATAAATTTCTGCAATTTAATGATCTTGCTCTTGTATCTGTTACCCAGTTTTGATAATGCTTTCTGTGAGAGAAGATTTATTTAAATTATCTCTGTTTTTTAATCTAAAAAGACACTTCCCTTTAGTCTGCCTGCCAGTCTGTATACACAGTTTGTTTCTGTTGTAGATCGTGGCATTGGAGGCATTTGCACATGCAAGAAAATACTCCTCCCGATATCTAACACATAGACAATTAGTTATGTTTGCGAAAATCCCAACAAACTGAGTAGTTCCTGTTTAGTAGAAAAGATACTGTATTGGTAGTAGATTTTTTTGAAACATGTTCTTCCAGTTATGTCCAATACTGAAATAAATAGACCATTAAAAAAAAAAAAGTTAATTTTCTGGAAATTAAAGAACCGTTTAATCTTAAATGAGTGTACTTTTGGAAAATGTGAAGTGCAAGAGAACTACAGGGAAAGGAATTCAAATGGAATTTGTAATGGTAAATGTAATGTGATAGTTGCATACAATTGTTGAGTCAAAGCTTTTGTTATTGAAGTATTTTAGTTTTGTCTGTATCTTGCTCTGTTCCACTGTATTAAGAAAAAAATTAACAGTACCCTTCCAATAAGAGGAATGTTTGGATGTTTCAAATAAGAGTAATGTGGGTCTTCTGAAAGTACTGTTTTATAGACTTTAAAATTCGATGGAATACTAATTTCTTCAGTGCTTCCCAAAGCATCTTAAATCTTAGGCTATCCCAAGCTTGTGCAAATACCTGAAAAACTCGTTCCATACTTTTCAGCATATTTAATAAAATAAAAATTTAAGAAAGAAATATGCAATAAATACTGCTCTAGGAGATAAAGTGTGTCATGGTTACTAAGACCGTAATGTTGAAAAGCAATCACATTTTCCTTTCTTTTCCAAACAGAGTGCAAAGGATGATGCACTTAGTTTGCCAACTGCAAGTCAGCTGGTAACACCACAAAAATCAGGAAACACATTGGATAACAGCCTTCCTAAAGATCTATTTGGTGTTATCTCTGGCATTGGTAAGCACATAAAAAAATAACAAAATAATTTTTAAAATAACCATTTTTCTTTTTCATTTTTTACCACAAATGATTGGTCTGTGTCCAACCTTGGTTGCTTTCTGCATATGTACTTGAATGTTACTGCTTCTTTCATTCACACAGCCCTAACGCAAACGAATGTTCAGAATGGGCTGTAATTCACAGTCTGTAAAAGAGATCTTTTGGAACCTTTTTTAAAAGCTATTTCCTGGAGACAGCTGCTTTTTTTCCCCATCAGAGGGGATAGTGCTTGTCAGGCTGAAGAGAAACAGAAGACAAAACTTTACTTAGTCACTTATGGCAAGACTGCAGTTGTAAGTTATGTTAGAGACCAGCTTCTAAGCAGAATGCTGCTTGGACACATCTTTGGGCATCCTCCTGCTTGTCATCTTGGGGACAGACTTCTTAGTAAGGCCTGCAGTGGTAGGACAAGGGGTAGTGCTTTTAAACTAGAAGACAGTATATTTAGACTAGATATAAGGAAGAAATTTTTTCCAGTAAGAGTGGAGAGACACTGGGCCAAGTTGCATAGAGAGGTGGTGGAAGCCCTGTCCCTGGAAACATTCAAGGCCAGGTTGGATGGGGCTCTGAATAACCTGATCTAGCTGAAAATGTCCCTGCTCACTGCAGGTGAGGTCAGACAAGAGAGCCATTAAATGTCCCTTCCAACTCAAATGATTCTGTGATTCTTAGTGTGTTTTTCTGTTTGTTATCTGCTGTAACTAGTTGTATCACTGGCTAGTCAATTTTTAAAAAATCATATTAAAGATGAGGAAGGGAACTTTTTAAAATGTACATATTTCTTCATCTAAGAAAGATATTGGAGGTGTCTGACTAGTGGAGTCCCTCAGGGGTCGGTACTGGGACTGGTGTTGTTCAACATCTTCATCAACGACCTGGATGAGGGTATAGAATGTACCCTCAGCAAGTTTGCTGATGACACTAAGCTGGGAGGAGTGGCTGACACACCAGAAGGCTGTGCTGCCATTCAGAGAGACTTAGATAGGTTGGAGAATTGGGCGGGGAGAAACATGATGAAATTCAACAAGGGGAAGTGCAGAGTTTTACATTTGGGGAAGAACAACACCATGTCCCAGTACAGGTTGGGGGCTGAACTGCTGGAGAGTAGTGTAGGTGAAAGAGACCTGGGGGTCCTGGTAGACAGGAGGATGACCATGAGCCAGCAATGTGCCCTTGTGGCCAAGAAGGCCAATGGCATCCTGGGGTGCATTAGAAAGGGTGTGGTTAGTCGGTCAAGAGAGGTTCTCCTCCCCCTCTATTCTGCATTGGTGAGGCCACATCTGGAGTATTGTGTCCAGTTCTGGGCCCCTCAGTTCAAGAAGGACAGGGAACTGCTTGAAAGAGTCCAGCGCAGAGCTACAAAGATGATAAAGGGAGTGGAACATCCCCCTTATGAGGAAAGGCTGAGGGAGCTGGGTCTCTTTAGCTTGGAGAAAAAGAGACTGAGGGGTGACCTCATCAATGTTTATAAATATGTAAGGGGTGAGTGTCAGGGAGATGAAGTTAGGCTTTTCTCAGTGATGTCTAGTGATAGGACAAGGGGGAATGGGTGCAAATTGGAGCATAGAAGGTTCAAGGTGAATATCCAAAAAAATTTTTTTACTGTGAGAGTGACAGAGCACTGGAACAGACTGCCCAGGGAGGTTGTGGAGTCTCCTTCACTGGAGACATTCAAAACCCACCTGGACACGTTCCTGTGTGATGTGCTCTAGGTGACCCTGCTCTGGCAGGGAGGTTGGATTAGGTGATCTTTCCAGGTCCCTTCCAACCCCTAGGATTCTATGATAAGTGTGTATGCATTGTTACATATGTGTTATACACGTGCGTATGTAATTGTACCTAAGTTTGTGTGTATGTACATACCTAATTACTTTGAAACTATAGAATTAGTTTGTCTCATTAAAAGTAACTAAATGGAGTTAACTGTTTGCCTTCTAAAAAGTTATACACATGTATGCTTGTTTAAAAAGTCTGACTAAACTATGGAGTGACTTTTTTCAGTATACATATAGCTTGAGACTTTTATATTTTTGGTTTTTTAGCTTCCCCATACACTGTGTCAACTCCAAATATTAACAGTGTGAGGAATGCTGACTCAAGGGGCTCTCTTATAAGTACAGACTCAGGAAACAGTCTCCCAGAAAGACACAGTGAGAAGAGCAATTCCCTCGACAAGGTAAAACCAAACCAATAAACCTTAGTGTTTTCCTAAAACTCTATCTTAATTGTCATAGGAATTAACTTCTGTAATCTCCACTGGGAATGGGCTTTCTACAATAACTGTAGAGCAGTGTTTTGTGTAAGAATTCATTTGCAAAATAGTTACCATAAGAAGTATTTTTGTGTTGCATTTATTAAGTTGTTTTGTATAAAATACAAACATTTTCAGTATAGAAACATAAGAAAGCAGCTGTTTTTTCCTTTGCTAGAGAAAAGCACAAGGTGAAGTGTACTGAATTTTACTCAGGGGAGCTGAGTTGTTAGGACAGCTGCTTTGATTTTGTGGAGACCTTCATTCCATCCCGTTCTATATACAATATATGTAGCATTTATAGAATGCTTAAAAACACAGTTGTTATGCTTTTTATAGGTGATTTCTTGTATGTTAGTTTGATTTTTCTAATTAATTGCACTTTAAACCTGTTAGAAATCAGGATCTGTGGCTGCAGTAGCCATGAGGTATTCATTCAGTCATGTCTTTCTAGAGCTTGTGTTGATATTGATTACATTTCATTTTCTTAGCTCTTGTTGTGCAAGTCACAACATGTTAACTTTTTCCCCTTGACTCTGACATGCCTTCGTGTGGCAGAGACAGAAGCTTCTCAGAAGGCACTCTGCTCATGTTATGCGCCTTAATGGAGGAGAAGAAGAAAATTTTCACCCTGCAAAGAAAAACCGTGTTACTATGGATTTTTCACTTCTGACAATTCCTGCTTTGCCAGAGAAAATTTTGCATGCAGCTTTCTCTCTTCAGTTACAAGAAGTATTTGGTTTTTTGTGCTTGTTATAGTTAAGCTTCTGAGTGAAGTGTGTGGTCAGTAGTTTTGCCACTTCTTTGCAACAGTTGAATCTCAGGACAAATATGTACAGTGTAACCATGTAAACTGCCCTTAAATGCCAAACCTGGAATAATAGTAAATGTACATAATTCAATTTAAGCATAAAAATCAATCAGCTTAAATATCAGCAGAATCTGAGTCCTGGAGTCTTTAATAGAAAGAGAACTAAAAAGTCTTCTTTGACATTGACCAAGTAAACAAAGAAATATTCTGTGCATACGCTGTTGCTAAATGGCAATGCTGTCATCTCTTACTTAGTTGTTATGTTGTTAATTACTAATTTGTAGTGTTTTCATAAAGTAAAAAGGTTTTCAAAGGAGTCAGTATCCTTTGAAAATTCTAATCCAGTCTGCCAATTTAGGTAGTACAGGATTTATATTTTGCATGCTGTTAATATTTTCCCCAAACGATAATTAGTTGTGCCTTCTTATTTGCTGCTTTTCAAACTTTCTTTCTAGTAGACCGGTTGTTCAGTGCACGTTATGTTTTGATTTTTGCTTATTGCTTGATATCGTTACTGAAGACCCATTTTTGTTCTAATTTCCTTTCAGAATAACCTCTAGAACTATAGTTTTGGAGTCAGAATTGACTGTGAAATTACCATATTCTGCTTTAATATGTGCATACTTTATAAGTTATTGACATGATTTTAAATTAAGCTTGAGAGTACCTGTAGTCCTAGTTTCATCCATGTGCTTGTTCAGCTATTTTAGAAGGAATACTGGACAGTATCCAGAAGTCTAGGATACTTAAATTCTGTTTCTGCTCTGCCACTCATTAATTGCCTCCTCTATTTCAGCATCCATAAAGCACATCCTTGTTCACCAAAGATATATCAACGATAATAAGTTGGTGAGGTCTTTAGAATCTGCAATGATCAGCCTTATATAGGTGTCCATCTCCTCCTAAATTAGATTAACATATGGCTAGTGTTAATCATAGTTTCTCACTCAGTTTCACTGTGCATCCATTCAGTATGTGACAGATTGACACAGGGTTTTTTTAGGACAGCAGTTCTTTCCTTTTTCACGGAATGCACTAAGGGCTCAGCAGTCAGTTGATGTGTGTGCTGTGAAATGTTCCTTCATGGATTAGCAAGTCTTGTGCTTTCAGCAAGGACTCTTCCTGCAAGGGTTGTTCTACCCTTGATGTATTGGCACTTCCTGCTTTGTAAAACCAAGTCCTTTCTCCCCTGAGTCTGTTTTTATCTTTATTTTTTCCTAATTTTGACATGAAAGTTTTCTTCCAACACTGGTTCTTAAAAAGGTCATGGAGCCAAGATGATTCAACTTTCTTACAGAAACCAAAGAGTTGCACAGATATAATAAATCTGAGGCAAAAGCCTCAGGCTGAGGGTTTGTAACACTTGATGGTGTGGAAATTATTTTTTTACAGATACATCTTTGCCTAAAGTTCAGTTTGTATATATTCTCACAGTTTTATTTTTTACTTGTATGTTACACATTTTGAAAGATCAGTTATGGGGTTTTTTCTTAGTGAAGAGACTTTAGCATTGAGCATTGCTGATTAACTACACACAAGTGCGTAGGGATTGTATAAACATAAGAAGCAGGGAGAAAGAATATTTAGTTTATTTTTTTTAGGCAAGTACTAGTTACTTATCCGTAGAATGCATATTGCTGCCATTCATGTGTGGGTTTTTTTGCATCTTTAAATGAAAATAATTTTGTGGAGGCAGGTCTGTCCACAGTTCAACATAGTCTCTTCAAAAGTCAAGGAGTATGTATGTATGTATCACCTAACAGTAGCATTTATTTTTAAAGTATTTAATCTATGCAGAAGGGGCATGCCTGATTTCTACAATGTGGCTATCAATGTATAATTAACTTGATTAATAACCACTGTTAGGTAACTTTTCCTCTTACTCCTCCCTTGGGGGGAAGGAAATAAAAATAGAGAGGCTTAATTTGGTATACTTCATGTGTCTAATGTGTTTCAGTGATCTGTCTATACATGAAACATTTTTGTCTCCATTTTGAGATCCTTTTTCAGTTGCAGGAATTAATAAGGCAATTTAAAACAGTTTGTTATCAGTTTAAGAACTCTTCAACCAAAACGTGTCTGTTTTCTTTTCAGAACCAACAAAGCAGCACATTAGGAAGTTCTGTAGTTCGATATGACAAACTTGACCAAGCAGAGATCAAAAGTCTGCTCATGTGTTTCCTTCACATTCTGAGAAGTATGTCAGAAGGTAGGTAATGCCACCTATTTTTCATAAATTAAAAAAAATCTTTGGGATTTATGCCTGTGATTTTAATACTTTTTCAAAATCAGCAGAATATTTCAAGTGTAGGTGCTATGTTGTGCTATGTTTTACAAATACATGTGATCCAAGTAATCACTGTAAGCATTTCAGAAACCTTGTAAATGTTGAACAGCCATTATTGCTTCAAACTATCAGGCTAACTAAAGGTCTTGGTAAGAAATGGAATATTTGTGTCTGATTATACAGTCCAGTTCAAAAAAAGGAGGTGAAGAACAGCACAGATCAGTAGAAGAGTCTCGGGCTAGCCTATTACCTTACTCTGCAGAACTTCCTGTATGACAGGGAACTAAATTATTTGATCACTGTGTACATTTCCATTTATGGAATGGGGATGTTAGTGCTTCTTCATTCTCCTGGCATGTATGTGAGATGATCCATTGAATTTTTGAATGAGTCATATTATCCTGGAGAAGGTTGTAGAGGTACATACTGCATAGATGGCAAATCTGCTTTTTTGTTTGTTTTGTTTTTTACTGAGATCATACAACTCGGAATACTCTCTATCCTTGCTCAATATTTTAAAAAGAGAGCAAGTCCTTTTTGGTTAAAAATTTTTTTCATTTGTGCTAAACATATCAGAAGTAGCTAAGATATATTTTATGTATCTATTTTGATGTTAATTTCTAAAAATCAAGTTTAATGTATTATAGTACTTAATCAAGAATGAGAATTTGAAAGGTTAATAAATATTCAGTACCCAGTCACACCATTATATTTTGATGTATTTACATCAATATTATTTTATGTATTTTAATTAGAATAATAAAACTCAAATGTCTTTTTCACTATTTTACACTTTGAAATATGTAAAAACTAAGCAGATTTCTAGGAAATTCGATTTAAAATTTACATAAGCACAGTGGAGATTTTTTGGTGTCAATTATCCTGGGAAGGAACAAATGTCAAGTAACCTTAGCCACACATCTTTGTAATAGTTTTTAATTTGTTAGCCAGTTTTGAGCATTTTTGGCAAAAGACACCAGGAATTGTCTTAGTAACTACAAGCTTTGTAAAAAAATACAGACATATTTTAAGTCTGTCTAAATAAAGAAAAATCTGAAGACTGTGCTGAGAAACTGTCCATAGTAAAGCATTGTCAATTAAAAAAGAACTCATAAATTTGAATTTTAAAAGTGTTGGGACCAATCTGTAAAGAAGCAGGCTATAGGACTAACTCTAAAGTATTCAGTTGTGTTAAATTTTTAGAACATTGTAGTCACTACTGACTACACAATTATTAATATTTTATATGAAATATAATATTAAATTGTATGGGAATATTATGGATTAATTGACATCATATTGTAGAAACTAATTTGGATAATTGATATGTGCATTTCTATCATGACCTACAAGGAAAACTTTAAATAGTAATAGTTACTGTTCCTCACAAGCCACTTTTATATTCTCTGAATCCTTATTATCTGAAAACTAAGAACTGATGTTAACTCTTCTACTTAATACTTACGTGTGTTTGCCTTTGTCTTGTTTTTAATGTTTTTCATTTTCCTAGATGCATTGTTTACATACTGGAACAAGGCTACAAAATCTGAACTGATGGACTTTTTCACAATTACAGAGTAAGATTTTTGTTGAGTTTGTCATAAAATCATACATTTCGCCATGCTGTTAAAAACATGGGTGTGGATACACATGTGTATATCTGGTTTTATTTTTGTTAGAAAAACAATGCCAGCTTGGTCTATTTAGAAGTCCTTAATTTGATATGCACAATTGCATGTCTGTCCAATTCCATAATAGTTTCTGGAATTAGGCTAAACACAAGTGATCACAAGAAGTTCCTTAACAGTGTCTAGTGCTCAGAATATTGCTATGCTCATGGAAGAGGTAGGTGTGCTCTGGAGGGAGCCTCATGGGCCTCTGGCTGTTAATCCCAGCTTGCCCAAAACAACCACCATCTGTGACTTCAGAAAAGCCATTTTTACTTTTAAATAGCTTGGAGACTGGAAGAGAATGTTAAGGGTGGAAGAAACACAGAAGTTTTATGATGTAAGAGTTGAATAATTCCAATGTATATAGATTCAGAAAAGAATGTTTAAAGTGTTGCTTCTCTGACTTCTGTTCTCTGCAGAGTGTGCTTACATCAGTTCCAGTACATGGGCAAACGATACATAGCCAGGTACTGTGTGGAATTTGAATTTTTTGTCTTTTTCATTAAGAGTAATGCTTTGAATCTCTGTTACAAGTAAACTGCATGAGTAAAAGAGATCTTATGAAATGATTAATAACATTTGGATGTAGTTTGAAGTAAGTAACTGGTTACTATATTAACAAATCTGAAACCTGTCTAAATGCCTGCTATCTGTTTAAGAATTATGTATGTGTGTTATGTTTGTTACCAAATGCTTTAAAATCCACCCCTTACATACTATGTTTTTGAGTACTTTTTTCCTTGAAATAATGTCTTTGGGGAAGAAATGTTACCGTTTGTTTTGTTTATTCACTTGAGCATAAAACCATGCCCATTGAAATGTTTTAGAAATTTTCTGTGTAGAGTTTTTAGAGAAAGGTGAGTAGTGAACATTCCAACACTGCTGCTTGTCAGTTTGAAGTCTGAAGTACCATTAGATACCTGTGCATTCTCACTGAAGGCTGTTTAAGAGAAAATGTGTAGGAGTAGGAAACATACCCTATGTTATTTGAGTATCTTTGCATTAAGGTGGTTTTTAATGCAAAGTATTTTTTTACAGAGTAAAATCGAGCAAGTTGTTTAGGCCTTACACTATGGTTGACATGATAATACTGTTATAATTAAGTTTGTGGGGTTTGAATACTGGCCCTCTTGAACTCAGTGAGAAAATTTTTTGCTGGCTTTGGGTGGCGAAGTGTTCTACCTGTTAGCCTTTTTGGTTTTAATTTTGATTTTACGCTCTTTCTACAAACTTGACTAGACTGTCTTGGAGATTTTTCAGAAAAATCTTATCTGTGTTCATAAACCCTAAAAAAAATATCAAAGGCAAAATAAATCTGGCTTTCAGGTTTTGATGATAACTTTTGTGCTTAAATGTACTTCAAACTCGGAATTTACAGGAGTCTGTAATTTCCAGGCTTTTTGTAAAAATTCTTCAAGCTAATTTGCTTGACTCATTTGTAGAGAAGACTACCACACTTCCTTTTTGTTGACTGATCACTTAGTCTGTGGACTGCATGTTAAACTAAAAAAAAACATTATGCTATAAAAATCATCTGGTGTTCTGCTGAGATATTGAATTTTCCTAATAAATGTAGCTTTCTGGTCTTTCACATTGTCATAACGCTGAAGTATATCACAGTCAATGCACGTTCTCTTAAAATACATAAATGACAAAAAATTAGAGGGGACAGGGAATTCTGTAATTCAAGCACTGGTTTTCATTTTTCATCAGCTCTGGTGGTGGTACACAATAGGAAGTTAACCTGTACTGATTGCTAACACCAATCACTTTTCTGTTTTCTTCACTCAATTGCTGCAAGTTTAACAAAGTATATGGCTCTTCTCCCTTCCTGCTTGGGTAAGATGTACATGATAGTACCTCAGTTAATTCCTGCTCTCTTGGTGCATGTTTGCTTCCTGTTTTTACCACTGTGTGTCCTAACTTTTTTCTGAAATTTTTTGCGATCAAAATAGAAGATCCGGGTTTTGGGTTCTGAATATTTTCAGAATATTTATGTTCTCAGATATTTATGCTTTCAAAAGCTCCTATGTAAACGTAGCACTTCAGGAGCAACTGCTTGTGTGCTTTTGCTTTCATGCTTTGAGGTTTTAAGAAAGAGTTTGATGTGATGCTTAAAAGTGGCCTATTTTTGTTTTATAAATAAAACTGTAAATAGGTTGCATTACAGCTCTTTCTATAAAACTTCTTGTGCTTAACTAACACTTCCTGTCTTGCTGCAGTTTGACATGTCTAACTTTTGCTTCTATCCCATTTCACCCATCTTGCAGGAACCAGGAGGGGTTGGGATCCATAGTTCATGATCGAAAATCTCAGACATTACCTGTTTCCCGTAGCAGAACAGGAATGATGCATGCCAGATTGCAGCAGCTGAGCAGCCTGGATAACTCTCTCACTTTTAACCACAGTAAGTCTCATGACATGGTAACATTCATCATCCTCAACCAGTACCACAACACCAGAGACAGGCCCCAGAGCCACACCAGTGCATTTCAATGACTTTTTATTGTTGTAGGTCAAATGAATAGCTGGAATCAGTCGATCAGTTCCCTGCTTTATGATGGAGTAATCAATATTGGCTGATGTCATAACATGGAGTGTGGTTAACTACAGCATATTTTTAAATAATATTTTAATTAGTTTTAATTATATGCACTTCGACTTTGTGCTGCAGTTACAAAATGTGTTTGTTTTTTCAATTTGCTTTATTAAGCGTCATTTTTTCACCTCCTTGGTCTTACAAGAGATTATTCTACAAGTAAAAATGTGCACTCTGACCATATCTCCATGTTTTGACATCCCCAAAGGAAAATGATTTTCTTGGAATTGCTAGAGAGATTGTGCAGCCCATGATTTGGTTTGTCCAAAAGTGAAAAAGCGTCCAATAATGAAGTGATTTTTCTGTTTTCAGTGTGAGAAAGATATCAAGTATTCTTGGAATTTCTGTAGACAATGGTAAGATTTAATCAGGTTGAAGTCAGCTTGTATAAGACTGCTGTATTGAAAACTAAATCTGCTTGTGGCCTATCTATTTAAACATGCTGCTCTTTTATTGCAAAATATACTGTATATAAAGTATTCTGAAGCACCATTTTTCAATTTTCAGCTTAAAAAACCAGTGAAACTGGTTGACTAATCCAGTAAAATACAACACTGACACTGAAAATAAATTTTTGCAGTAAATCAATTATTTAACTGTATGTTCACTGCGTTCATCCTTTTATTTCCCAAAGCATATCTAACTGTCCCTTAAAATCTTTTAGCTCGTTATCTGTGATATAAAGCAACAGCCTAATTCCACAAGACTTACCACATGGTCTAGTGGACAACTGGAAAAAAAAATAATCCCACCAAGCTTCTGTGTTTATAAATGCATTCTCAGGCTTGTCTGAATATAAGAAGTGGAATTATTTTATTTTTAAAATGTAAAAAAACTGTATTGCTGTGTAAATTACATTTTTTCCTTGTAATCAGTCTGCTACTGCTATATCATAATAATTTCTACCTGTTTTTTTGATACACAAAACTAAGAGCTTTTACATTGTGTGACTACTCAATTCAGTAAGTTAAAATACTTTGTAGCTAAAGACTGATTTACCAAAAAAAATAACATGGCTGTTTCTAGGCCCTGTGCAAAGAATTTCATACTTCCAACTTGGCAAAGTTTACTGATTTCTAGGAGACAGTGAGCTGAAAGATTTTAATAAATGCATGCTTACATAAAAATAAACTTTCTATTCTTTTCCATCTGAAGGATATTACGAAGGAATGTTTCTCATTTATATAACTTTGCAAAAAGTGGTATTAGGTGGGTTTTTAAATGTTGGACATTTAATAAATAACAGAATGTTACACCTTGAATTGACCAAGGTTTCACAAAGTGAAAATATGTTGCTGTAAAAGCTATGTCAGATGTGAAATTAATTGTTTTTGTCTTTGATCTTCCTGTTGTCATCTAACTTACAGGGTTTTTTTGTCTGCCTATATTGTGTATCGAAAGTATTTTTCAGAACTTGAATAAAATTTTTAGGTATCCTGAATGGTATAAATGCAGAAAGGATGAATCTCGTGGAAATAGTTGCTTTACTATTTGGCAAGATAGTTGTCTACACGTGTAAATTATAAATTAAAATTTCTCTGTTTCTTGATCATTTAAGGAAGGAATAGAACTGAAGTAACGTTGTAAATTATATTTCACATCTCTTGAGGAATTTAAGTATAGTTTTGTGCTTAAATATGAAAGAATTTAGGCCTTTTATTCAAAATTCTAAAGCATCACAATACAACCTACATGAATGTAGATGTGTATATGTATTGTTGAGGCTAGAGGAGAGGAGGACACTCAGTAGAATAGTGACATGGAAATGTACAGAAATACCAGAGATATATCCTGATCTGTAATAGCAGTGTATGATACTTGTCCAGCTTGTAGTCATTAGAGATTATCCCATTTTCAGTGTTCTTAGATGTTTCAAATCCAGTTACTCTGCAGTAGTGTGAAAGTATGGGTGCATGTTCATGTGAGTGTCCAAGCAGATGTCCACGTGATATGTGGTAATTGTAGTTCCATAGGTTTTTTAAAGTTACATGTGAAAAATAGAATCCAATATGTTAGTTATACATGAAGAAATCAGTATTACCTTCTCTAAACTGGTAGCAAATTGAAACAAGGATAATTTTTAGGATATATATGGAAAACCACTGAAAAAAATCAGTATTTTAACTCAGTCACATTGACTATTCCTTTAAGTTTACATCCTGACTAAAACTTCTGTCTAGTAATAATGCAGAGCAATCAGTCAGTGATCTTTTTATTTGCTTGTTCAAATTATTTATATGAAGAACAACATTTGAACTTTTTGGAATCCTGTTCATTGACTGCAGTTTTTACTTAGTATTTTTAATAAATCTCACAGCTTTCTTCTTATCTGAAAGAGCAAACAATTATTTCTTTAAAGAATATTTCCCCTTTTGTCAGTGCAATTCTCAAGAGACATCATCTCTTGGTATCTTCAACATTACTGAAACTGCAGACTAACTTAAGGATTACTGATCACCTGAAGGTGATTGCTATTAAAAAAATAGGGTTTCTTTGAATTTCTTTAATGAAAAGAGCACTTTTACTGAAATAAAAACATTTGGCAAATGGCTGTTTTGTTAAAATTTGCTTCCAATCCCAGTCATTCCTTTCCATCATTACAGATGTGAAGGGTGTAGTTGGATTGAAACCACAGAGAAAATACATGGGAGAAGGAAGAGGTGGAGCAGAGAATGCAACTGATGATAGGAAATGGTATATGCTTCATAGCAGGAAGAATGTGTAAAAATCCAAAGACATTAGTGGTTATAGGTATGCATGTGCAGAGTTCAGCCAGGGATGCAAGAAAGTGCAGAAAAAAGTGGCCAGGTGTCACTATAAAAGAATATGTCATTTCTTTTCTTGGTCTCAACAGGTTTTTCATGCTTGTCATTGATTTAGTGGTGCTAAGTTGACTATAAATCTAAAATATAAACCATCACATCATTAAGGTTGGAAGCGACCTCAAAGATCATCAGATTCCACCCCCCTGCCATGAGCAGGGAACCCTACCACTAGACCAGGTTGCACAAAACCTCATCCAACCTGCCCTTAAAAACCTCCAGGGATGGGGCATCAGCAGCCTCCCTGGGCAACCCATTACATTTCCTCACCACCCTTATAGGGAATAATTTCTTCATAATATCTGACCTAAATCTCCCCTCTCTCAGTTTAAGACCATTAACCCTTGTGCTCTCACTATCTTCTCTGATGAAAAGCCCCTCCCCAGCTTTCCTGTGGCCCCCTTCAGGCACTGGAAGGCTGCTATAAGGTCTCTCTGAAGCCTTCTCGACTCCAGGCTGAACAGCCCATTGTTCTTAAAGATCAGTGTTAGGGAACATAAACAATGTATTATAACCAGTACTGAAGCAGCATTTTTAAAAAAAAAACTATTTAAATACAATATAGAGCTAGAAGCGATAATATATTGTGATTAAATATGGAGCTATTGCAGAATTAATTACTTGGGTCTTCACTTCATGTAAGTACACGTTTGTCCTCATTCAGCTCTTCATGTTTTGTTATTCTTTAATGGTTGACTTATGATTGACTTTGTGATCATACACATTTCCAGCTCTAAATCCAATCTACTGCAATACTTAAGAATATATATGAGAATTGATATGAATCTGTACATTTATATATATGTGTATGTATATATACATATATATTGAAACTTTAGTCTTTTACTGCTTTAACTCCTGATTAATGCTTCTGCTGTTAACATTTGTACTTAATGTATTTTATGATCTTGTGCAAATTATGTTAGGATGATATGGGCATATTTTGAAAAATATTTAAATGCTAATATTTAATATTAGTTATTTTTCTGTATTGAATGCTGTCAGACTTTTTACTTGTTAATATTTTTCCAGTTCATCAAATATTTTGGAAATAAGAAACATTTAAATAAGTTTTTCCAGCATTCACTCTTCATTTGGAATTTCTACAGGCTATGGCCATTCAGATGCAGATGTTCTTCACCAGTCTTTACTTGAAGCAAATACTGCCACTGAAGTTTGCCTTACAATTTTGGATACTCTATCATTATTCACAATGGCTTTTAAGGTTTGTTCTTGACTTGGTGTTAACATCTTCTGTAATTATCTTTCAGAAAAAATAAATAAAATTTAAAACAATTTATATTTTATAGTCTAGTAATGTAGTATTGAATTTTTAGCATTTCTAGCATTATATTTCACTGCTGTAATGTAAAAGCTGATAAACTCTCGCAGCAAAATGGTTTGGTTTTGGATAAACATCGCACACATACTCCTTACTGATCAACAGTGATCTTTGGGAAAAGCTCCTTCCTTATCCTAACTTCCTAAAAACATTTCTAGGAAGTTTGGTGTCTACCTAATATTAGTGGTAAAACTGTCTTTTAAAGGCCAGTGGGGTGAAAGATCTATGTTATGACAAAACTGTAATTCGTAATTGGACAGTGTCAGACTTGTGTATTGAACTTGGCTTCTTATATTAAGTCACTCTTTATAGTAATTTGTGTGTGTTCCTTTTCTGTAATTTTATTTCAATTGTAAGACTTCTTAGTCGTATCAGTTGCTGTAGCTCTCCTGTGGAATTTTTTCATAGCATGCTCACTTGCATGCCCCTCCTGTCTGGCTTTTTGAGCTTTTCCAAACTTTAAAGGTGAAGCTATATAAAAAAGAAATGTTAGCTCTAGCTTGTTTCTCCTCTGATTAGAACAGTGTATCCAAATTCTTGCTTGAAGATAGAAATTTAGTGTCTTATTTTTAATCTAGTCATGAAAACATGAGATTATTTATTATGAGATACCTTTTATTAATAATAGATAGAGTATTAGTACAGATAGTTTAGAACCAGTTCTGTTCACAGACTTCATAACAGAATTGAAAATTAAGATAGCTAGTTTTAAAGAGTTAAAGAAGAATTAAAACTAATATTTTGGTTATCAACTGCCCATCATGCTAGGAGTGACAGTCCTTTGAGGTTATCTATATTTAATATGTTGAGAAAGTGAGTAAGAGTATATCAGAATAGTGTACACAATCCAAAACAAACAGATAGGAGAATCAGCTTCTATTCCATCAACTGCACTAAAATACATAAAATCATGGAATCAAAGGATGGCTTTGTTGGAAGGGACCTTGAAAGATCACCTAGTCTGGTGCCCCTGCCATGGGCAGGGACATATTTCACTAGATCAGGTTTCTAAAAGTTCTGTCTATCCTGACCTTGAGAACTTCCAATGGTGGGGCATCCACAGCTTTCCTAGGCAAGTGTTCCTGTGTCTCACCACACTCATTGTAAAAAAAATTCCTCTTTATGTCCAGTCTGACCCTACCTGCTTTCAGTTTAAAACCACTGCCCTTTGTCCTGTCACTGCAGGCCTTGGTAAAAAGTCTCTCTCCATCTTACATGGAAGCACCCTTGATATATTGAAAAGCCCCAGTGAGGTGTCTCTAGAGCCTTCTCTTCTCCAGGCTGAACCACTCCAACTCTCTCAGCCTTTCTTAATAGAAATGTTCCCTTCTAAGCATTTTCACAGCTCAACCATGGACCCACTCTAACTGATGTCAGTGCCTTTCATGCACTGTGGGCCACAGAGCTGGACACAATACACCAGATTGGGTTCTCATGAGAGCAGAGTAGAGCAGGAGGATCACTTCATCCATCTGCTGTCCATGCTTCTTGTTACACACTCCAGTTTTCTGGGCTGCAAATACACATTGATTGCTCATGTCCAGTTTTTCATCCAGCAGTATCCCCAAGTCCTTTTTTCCACAGGACTGCTCTTAATCCATTCATGCCCTAGTCTATATTGATACTGGAGATTGCCTCAACCTAGGTGCAGGACCTTGCATTTGGCCTTGTTGAAGTTCAGGAGAGTCACATAGACCCACTTCTCAAGTCTGTTAAGGTCCCTCTGGATGGCATGGTACACGAAAGTCTCTACCTAATCAACAACTTGTCATCTACAAACTTGCTGAGGCTGCACTCGAGGGACATCACTTATTAGTGTTTTCAACTTGGACATTGAGTGTAACACTTTGGACACAGCCATCCAGCCAATTCTTTATCCTTCTAACAGCCCATCTGTCAAACCTATATGTTTCAAAATTAGTGGCAAGAATGTTGTAGAGAATCATATCAAAGGGCTTACACAGTAAAGACAAATGAGATCCATAGATCTTTCCTTGTCTACTGATGCAGTCACTCCATCATAGAAGGCCACTAGGTTAGTAATACCAATGTGCTTCTTTTGGTAATGATTATCACATTATATAGAAGGCCAGACAACATTTTTCTGTAAGATCGTATTTCGCTAGTGGGGATCCACATTTCTATTATCTATTAAAGCAGGGAAATCACAAGTTATGTCTGCTTCTTAGTAGAATTTTAACTGATCCTATGGCATGTGCTAGTACTCAAGGTGGTTTAGTTAACTACCTACCTCTGGTGTTGGGACATCTAAAGAAGAGTTGTTATATCAATTTCCTCATAAGGATAGGGGTTTGTAAGTCAACATCTCAGTGTTTTGCTATAAATCTGGCAGTAGTAAGCCTTTCCATCTTTTAGGACTTGCACTTAGGTGCTTGGGTTTGGGTTGTCTGCTGAGATCTGTATACATTTCCAAGAGATAAAACTACCTCCTGTGACTAAATAGGCTGACTGGCTGATATCTAACCATTTATGTCTAACTTTCTCTAAAAGGGCCTGCCTGTGGTTTCACTGCGTGGCCTTTGGAGATCTTTGGTCTTCTGCCAGCATTTGTATCTATTAATCCACAAAGCTTGAAACCACACTGAGTTCTTGTGGTCTGCAAGTCATGTTATCAGAGTGGCTTTTAATGGAGGACTGCCTCCTTCAATTTTTTAGTAGTGGGGAACACCCAAAATGCCTAGAGCTGTGCTGAAAATCTTTACCCTGAAGAATTTATTCTGCGTTTCCATGAACAGAAAATAATTCATCTGCAGTTAGACATCTCTTCCATGTTTGAGAGAACCTAAGACATGCTACACGAGCCCAGGACTGTACTGGGCCTCAAGAATCTTTTTTAAAAAAATTGTTAAGCTAGATTATTTGAGTTAATGTTACCTTAAAACTTACTTGAGTTAGTAATGGAGGTGCCTTCCAGCATACAGTATGGATGCCTGAATATAGTAATGAAGAGTGGAGTGTGCAGGGGGGAATTGCAGAACGTACAAGAGCTAGTAGAATTGTGTTGGAGGGCCAGTGGAGTCAAAGAGAGCAATATTTACCACAGTCCACTCAGTTCTGAACTCCCAGGACTGAATTTAGCAGTCCCTGAATTGATTGACTTGTTTAGGTGTTTTGTAAGAGGAGATACCTTGTTTCATCTTAAAATCCTATAGGAACCTAGTGCATATGCTCAGTGGACAATGGGAGAACACAGGTCCTAGAGCAAAACAAAAGCAATAGGAACGGTTGAGGATAGATGCACAGCCAGTTCCTGTGTTACACAAATGGAAGGAGATGAGATTTTTTTAATAAGTTTTAGTGGAAGGAAGCTGTTGTGATGCAGAAATCAGGAGTAACCCTGTGTATTGCATGCCTCAGAATGAGCTTTGTAATATTCATACAATTAAAACTCTGAAAAGTAACTAGTATTTTTGTCCTTAAGAGTCCTTCAGTTTCAGTTCTAGGGTAGTAATGAAAGATAGTAAGTGGGTTGGAGTTTGGTTTATGGGGAGGTTTTTTTGAGAGCAGTGTAATGGATGCACGGTAAGAAAATTCCACTGTCTGAGCTGCTAAAGCCAGTTGTAACCCAAGTGTTTTAATACCTTGAGTGTGCCTCTCTAAGCACTGTTAATAATAATGAATTTAACTAGCAGCTCTTAACAACAATCATGTTCTACTCGTCTATTCAGAAGCCAACACTTTCTTTATAAGCAAGATTAAGAAAGTGTTAGACATGCCAAATTATATTTCAGGTATTTTGTATTACTAACATTTTGGTAATAACATACAGATTTATTTTTTAAAAATTTTTATTTCCTGCTTTTGGATAGGTGTATGTTCTTAGAGTAATATAAATGTATCACTGTGCAAAACTCCTAAATTCTCACTCTCAATTTAAAGAATCAACTACTGACTGACCATGGGCATAATCCACTGATGAAGAAAGTGTTTGATGTATACCTCTGCTTCCTTCAAAAGAATCAGTCTGAAACAGCGTTGAAAAATGTCTTCATTGCTTTAAGGGCACTTATTTATAAGGTAAGCAGATTTAAAATAATTAATCTTCAAGTACTTACCCAGTTCTTTAGCTAACAATATACTATGTAAAAGTTTTAGAACTAAAATCCCAAATTAAAAGTTGTGAATAAGGATTGATCTGATCTTAATAATGTGTGATAATTATCCTATCCTTGGAACTGCTGTAAAAATAATTTTCTGTCATGAGCTACCATAACTGTCTCTTTTTTCCAATTTGAGATTATTAATTATGTGGTTTTTTTCTTGACATGCTTATTTTATCAAGAACTGAACCTTGTTTTAATGAGTAACTTCTTCCTTTTCTGCTTTTTCCTCAGTTTCCTTCTACATTTTATGAAGGTAGAGCTGATATGTGTTCTGCACTATGCTATGAAATTCTGAAGTATTGTAATTCCAAACTGAGTTCAATTCGTACCGAAGCTTCACAGTTACTATACTTCTTAATGAGAAATAATTTTGATTACACAGGGAAGAAGTCTTTTGTTAGGACACATCTGCAAGTTAGTATATTTTTTGTTTGTTTGTTTGTGTTGGTTTTTTTAAATATTGGTTTGCCTATATTTTTAGGTGCATAGTTACATCACAGTGTGCAAAGCCCTGTCAGATAAAGACATCAAAGTAATTCTTTTGGATTCAAGCAAGGCTGGTACCATTTTAAGAGTAAGAAGATAGCAATAAAAGTATATCCAGTACAATAAATACTTTAAAACATTTTGATGGCCAGTGTTTTGTAGGACATAATTTTATTTGTGAGTAAAAAAATCTTTACTCACGTAGCTGTAATTTTTGTTGTTAAATAGCATATCATATTGCATTTGAAGAAGCAAGGAGTGCAGCAATAAGCCCCTCAAAATTTAAAACAAAACAAATACATGGAATGCTGTGTGTTCTGGCAAAGCTGGGAACAATAGTTTACTACTTACATGACCTCTGGCTAGTTCATCTAGCACTCAGTCTTTAGACCAGAGGGTGCTTGTTCGTTAAATTTACCCAACCCTGCTTTTTTTTGATGGTGTTGCTATGAATGTAACTTTGGGAAAAAAAAATAATCAAAATATAGTTTCACTTAAGGGAATAATCTTTCCATTAAAAAGAACAAAACTTCCTTTGTAATTGCTTCATAGGTACATTTCAAGGGTATTTAATGAAATATGCACTAACAAGACGTTTGTTTCTGTCAAGGTTATTATCTCAGTAAGCCAGTTGATTGCTGATGTTGTTGGAATTGGAGGAACAAGATTCCAGCAGTCTCTTTCCATCATCAATAATTGTGCCAATAACGACAGAATTATAAAGGTCTGGTTTTATTCTTCTTTCCATACTGTAGAAAGGATGCTTGAGTTCTCTTTCATAGTGTCTTTTGCAATTATGTTTCAACTTTTGATAATGCAAAGAATAGAAAAAGAAGGTAGCAGTTAACCCAACTTTTCCATGTTTTAGCACACTACATTCCCTTCTGATGTTAAGGATTTAACAAAACGAATTCGTACGGTACTGATGGCTACAGCTCAGATGAAGGAGCATGAGAATGATCCAGAAATGCTTGTAGACCTCCAGTACAGTTTGGCAAAGTCTTATGCTAGTACACCTGAACTAAGGAAGACGTGGTTAGACAGCATGGCAAGGATCCATGTTAAGAACGGAGACCTTTCAGAGGTAAGAGAAAAAAGGCAAACTTGTAATGGATTGAGAGCAGCCCTGAGAAGGACTTTGGGGTGTTGGTTGATGTAGAAGTTCAACATGAGCTAACAAAACAAGTCAGCAGAAGAGCCATTAAATGTTAATTAGAGTAATTAATACCTCTTTTGTTTCACCTAATGCTTGAAGTACATCCCAAAAAGAGATCTGCCTGTTTTTATTACAGCATGACATTCTTACCTTGTAGTTTGTGGTCACTCAGATTGTGTGTTGCTGTTCATGCTACTTCCACACTCTGGTGAAAAGCTAGTGTTCTTGCACACTTACTGTTTTGCATAAATGAGGTGGAGAGTTCTTACACCAATCATAGGACATCTGCAAAACAGCTAAAAGGAAACCCAAACAAATTATCTTAGGCTAGGGCTCTTCTAATATACTATATTTTCAGTAGTTCCATTCTAAGATTTATAAGATTATAACTATTTCTGTTTTAGGCAGCAATGTGCTACGTCCATGTAGCAGCACTGGTTGCAGAGTATCTCACACGAAAAGGTACAATTTTGAAATCTTACTTTAATGCTTTTTGGTTTTCATTATAATTTAGGAAAAGCAATACTTTCCCTGAGGAAGTTGTAGGCATTTCAGTGCTTGCCAAGGAGAAATTTCTGACATAAACAGATAGCACACTCACGTGTTTAAGAACATACATGCATATCTAAGGGGCAGCATTTCAGATGAATGTAAAGTAAAATTTTTAGGAAAATAGAATTTTTAATTTTACATGAGTTGCTAATAGCTCAAGTGAGACCTTTTTCAAAGCAAACTTATTAGTGAATGTTCTTGTTGAACAAGTAGTCTCTGAGTCAGTGGTAGTGGTGCCACAGTGCTTCACCTGTAGTCGTGTTCTTTGCTAGCAGCTGTCTACCTCCTTAAAACAGGGTAGAAAACTATCTTTCATCTGTAGGATCAGAGGAGTTCTCAGGGATTTGAAAAAGAGAAGATTATATGTCTTATATTAAGAAATGCAGATCTCTGTAAGAAAATTTCAGAAATATCTTAAGTCTGATTATGTTGAGCTAGTGTTTTGTTTTTGTAGGCAGACAAATTCATGTTTGCAGTGTTATCTTTGGCTTTGCATGACTGTTCAAAATGAAGCAAAGTCATGGGTCTACAAGTTGCCATTTCTCTGTGGTTCCTTTGGGTGATCTGGTATTATTGTCTGGTGTCATATAAAAGTTAGTTCCTCTTGGTAATACAGGTGGTTAAACTTCTACCTGTGGTGTTTCTAGGAGCAAAACGAAACCATGCATTTGAGGTATTAAATTGAATTATCATTCAATAAAACCTCTGGTGGTCAGACTTCCACTGACCAGAACGAGTCTTTGTAGGAATGAACTGTGAAATAAATATGTGCAAGTCCTTGTGCTTCTATAATATTTATTGATTGCTCTTGAGGTTTGAATTAACACAGTTATTGGCCAAAAATCCTGAATTCTTAGTTCAGCAATCTGGTATAAGAAGAAAGAGCTAAACAGAATGGGTAGAAGAGGTAGGTTTCGTGTTAGAATATCCTAAAACCCATTTGGGCTAAATACTTATTTCAGTAAAGAAGTTATATTAGTGAGTTGTTTTTTTTTCTTGCTTGTAGTCTGACTTTCTATACCTACAGCTGAATTATGGGTATTACCATCCTCTGATCATTTTGTCTGGTTGATGTCGGTCCATTCATAGTGTTCAGACTGGGGAAGCTGATATGCCAGGGCCTGTCCATATACACAGTTCCAGCATGACTTCACACTAGTTTAATTAAACACTGTAAAAGTTACCTTGGTTACCTTAGGCTTGGTGTGGAGTAGATTAGACATAGATTTAAGATAAAATGGGGATATTCAGATGCTAGTTATTCTGGTGAGTAGGAGCAGAATATTAGAATTTGTGGGGTTTTTTAAAAACACATTTATACTTACACAGTACTGTGAGCTGTAGTATTTTAATCATGCAGTGGAAGGCTGGGGTTTTCATTTTATTTCATTTGGTGGCAAGGACATTTAAATCTGGCTTCTGCCTTATCCAGCAACACAAAATGGTCTGATGTTATCCTGGCAGAGAAAAGTAAATTTTTCTGTTTTCTTTTTTAATGACAGGGATGTTTAGGCAAGGTTGTACTGCTTTCAGAGTAATCACACCTAATATAGATGAAGAGGCTTCAATGATGGAGGATGTTGGGATGCAAGATGTTCACTTCAATGAAGTAAGTAAACAACAGTGTTAGAACTGATGCACACTGAAGTGCTGTTTATTTTTCCAAGTTTTGTGTTTCAGTCCTGAGGCTGACTACTATTATATATATTACTATTATTTTCTTAGCCATGATTCTTATCCTGAAACTGAAATAAAGAATTTCTGTGAGTTGTCCCAGCTTAAGAAAATTTACTATATACATATATTTAAAATAAAGCACAAGCACATAAACACAACACCACTACTGGAATAAAAATAAGCAAAATGGGCTTTCAAGTTAGTTGACTGGATGAACACTAATGTGGATTATTTATCAGTTGACAAGATCTGTTTTGGGTTTTTTTAAGCTGATTTTGATTTATTACATCAGCAACTGTGAAAATGTGTTTGGAGTTTCTCATAAAAATGAAAGTTATTTTATTGACACCAGATTTGAATATTTTTTTTTTCTGGCTAAAGTTTCGCTATTTGTGTCTTCACTGATCTTAATAGAAAATTTTACTATTAAGAAGCCAATGCTCACAAAGAGCTATGTTTACACTATGTAGTTGCCAGGATAGGTGGGGAAGGAAGGGACAGACCACTACTTGCTGTAGCTGTGTTGGAAAAGTCTCTGGTGTGTAAGTGTAATTGTACAACAAAAATACTTTTATTTTGTTTGTATATAGTAAAAGTGTGTGACAGAATTATTTGACTCTGCTAGTTGAGTCTATACGAACAGATTCAGGAGGAAGGGATGAAAGATGTAGTGTTTTAAACCTGGATTTAGAGCTAAGGGAAATGTGATTTACTCCAAAGTTCTGCTACTGCTTTGCTCTGTGGTCTCAAGACTAAAATTGTTGGCTTTGTTAAAGCAGGAGTTGGAATTGCTTGCAGTGAGAAGTAAAGTGCTTTTCATTTCCAAAGACATTCAATAGCAGATAGCTTTTTTTTTTAGAATTTTTGTGCTATACTCTTTAAAACACAGGATTCTTTTGATCCAGCATGGAATTTAGCACTTGACTTAAAACAAAACATAAGCTGCTCTTTTTTCTTTTTCTGATTAGTCGCTTTCTACAAAAAGAATATACTGCTTTTTCTGGGTCATTGAACCCTGCCCAGATTTATTTCCATCTCTCAGTATTTCCATGGAATGAAACGAAGCCAAGAGTGAAATTACAAGCCTGTGGAGCTTGCAAAGGGATCAAACCTTGCCAAATGTCATTGTTCTCTGCATGCAACACTTTTTAAAGTTAACCATATAGAAGATTAACTGAAATATTGAGAAAATTATGGATATATTAAGGTTACTAGTATTTTAAAGAAGTACATCAAAACAACTTAGTTGTTTTAAGAACAGGAGCATACTCATGTGGAGTGTTTCTTCAATACGTTCTTACGTAAGCAAAACTGTATTAGTCTAATTCAAAAGATCATATCAGAGATCAGTTTGGTACAAAAACTGAAAAGTAGGAACATCTCTTTCAAGCTCCACTTTACTACTACAGTGCAAAATGATACTCTGATGGGAATTCTTCTTACACCTGCTAACAAGGGTCATGTAGGATTTCTTTCTTAAAACTGGGGATGCTAGTTAAATTTAGAGTTAAATCTCCAGAAGAGTAATTACAAGAACTGGGGAGTCAGTGTGGATCCCTCCTTGTTTCTAAAAGGGGAAAAACATCTTTTAAATTCTTCACTCTATATAGTCTTCCCAATAAAAGTGAAATTTGTCTTACGATTCCATTTTAGCTTCTCATTTTTAAAATGAAATTTTGTAAATACTCAATTTAATTATCGTTTTTAAGTAATTCCCTCCCAGTCCACAGTTACCCTGACTCATTTCCTAAACTAGCCTACTGAAAAAAACATTGCAGCTGCTTTTTTTTTTAAAACAAAGTTATCGTGTGCATTTCATTAAAACAGTTGTTTACCTAGATATCTTATTCAGCAACACAAATCAGATTCTCCCTCCAGAACCAAAATCTTGTCCTGTCAAAAACTGGAAGGCAAAGCCTGGAACCTGGTATCCTTTCCATGCTAGACTTTGCTGCAAGCAGTCCCATCTGTGGGAGGTCTGAGCTATGGCTGACAGGCCTGTGTGGCAGGTGCCAGATTCCATGCAGATTAAGGCTGGAAACAGTTTCATTCGGATTTGTTGCATTTTTCCAACATACACTGCCAGAGAATATAGCCCCACCACAATCAATCTTTACCTTCCTATTTGTTTCTTCTGGTGTCTTGTTAGCTATGACTTTGCTTGAGAGGAATTATTCTAACCTGATAGTAAGTGGAAGAGATTCAGAGCTCACGTGGTATTATAGGTCTTTTAAGCGATCAGTGTAATTCAATATATTAAAAATGTTTATGAAAAACAGAAGTAAGTGCTTACCCAAGCATACAAGATACTGTAAATATGGTTGTGAAGGCTGGTATTCTTCAGAGATACTCAAGCTGATATTGTTTAACATCTTCATTAGGAATCTGGGTCACAGGTACAGCCTGGCGTCAAGTTTGTGGATGGGACTAAATGGAGGGGTTAGTGACTGTTACACTGGGGGCAGGGCTGCTATTTAGAAGTACCTCAAACTGAAGAAATATGTGACAGAAGCTTCTCAGAGATGTACAAAGACAAGTGCAAAGTCTTGCTTCTGTGAAAGAATCACCCATTGTCTCAGTACAGGCTGGGGACAGACTGGACTGGTTCTGCATGTGGAAAGACCTGGGAGTTCTGGTGGACAAGAGGTTGAATGGGAAAGCAGCAGTGTAGCCTTGTGGCAACAAAGGCCACCTGGGTTGTATTATAAAAAGTACAGAGTCTGGAAGTGGAGGGAAGTGGGTTTTTTCCCCCCCTCCTACTTGCCATTTGTGGCACCCCATCAGTAATATTGCAGCCAGTGCTCACCCCCCATAGTCAAGGGAGATAGCAACAAACTGGGAAAAGTCCAGATATTAGAGGTGCACAATAAAAGAGTGAGATGCCATTCTCTCAGGTTACATGGAAAAAAGCATATTCCCATGAGGATGAATAACCACTCACATAGGTGGCACAGAAATTTGTTTTTTTCTTGCCTCCTATCAGCTCTCCCACATGAAGCTTGTGCCCTTTTTTTTTTCCTTTTTCTTTTTTTCCATTCTCCTTTGTATTCACAAAAATTTGCTGCTTTGCTGCATTTGGGTGCCCTCTGGTGTCTGAGTTAGGGCTCTTGTCATAAAAATCAGTGTTTTGTGTGCAGCCCTTGTGATACAGCAGTGACACTGACCTTTCAGTTCTCACCACCTGGTTGCTGAAGGTAGAAATATTGGGGAGTCTATACATAAACTCCCTAATTATTAGTGGAAAGGAAGACATGGTTCAGGGACTGTTGCTGCACATGGATAAGGGTAGCATTTTTCAGTCATTTTTTGGTCTCTGTATTAAACTTGGCTTTTCTAAATTATGTCTTTATGCTATCTTAGCCCTTCCCAGAGGGAGGAGGGGAATAAAGTAGCATTGGATCCCTTCTAAGGGTAAAAGGAATTATTTCCAGCTTCTGGATTCACCGCTACAGTGCTTGAGTGGTACCAAAAGGTCTCAAGAAGCAGAAATGTAATGTTTTGTGCCACCTCTCAGTCTCAAACTTGGATTCTTGTGGTGTTTCATGGAGCTTCAGACTTTTTTGAAGAGGACTGAGATGTGTTAGGGTATGTGGATGTGAATGAGCTTCTTCCCTGTGGTTCTGTCACACTCAAGCCATGACCATGTATATATGACAGCTTCATCACAGAAGCTTTAAGCTCTTCAATAATACCTGTAAATTTATATTTTTATAACTGAGTTAATAGAGTTAGCTAGGTAACTTTACATTTATTAAAAATAGAGCAAAGTAATAATGTAATCATAGTTTTGTTACGCTTATTGAAATAGAAGAAATTAAGTGTGTGGAAAATAAAGAATCATGACAAACTGAAGGGACTTGAGGATGCAGTGCTCTATTGCAAAATGTATGCTTCCATTCTAATACATCATTTGACTTTAAATGACTATACTTTTGCTACAAGGATATTAAGATCAAACCCAACAAAGCCAAGGTGGTTTCTTGCTTGTGGCTCTATTTTGATCCTTCACAATTTCTCAGCTTCTCTTACTGTTGTTTTATTTCTCTTCGTTCTGGGTCAAGTGTACCAAATTTTCACCACTGTACCTTGATAATTACTTCTGGTTTTGGTATTGTATCTTTTTGTTTGATTGTTGATGTAATTTGTTTGATAGTTTCCTTCAGTATCATTACAATCAAGTGTTTCTATAGCTGCCTTTTAAAAATAATGTTTTTTGTGCAAAACCAAAAAACTCAAAGGAAACAGCACTTGGAAAAACATGATACAAGGTAAGACAAGTTTGAGTACTCATACAAGTGTCATTTGTAGACTTAAGAGGTCAGGAGTATCTAGAAGAAAAATACTGTTCCTGATCAACACAGAGACTACATGTCTCAGAGACACAACGCTCAGAGACACTCTCAGAGACTACTATGCTCAGCCTATTCTGTTTTGTTTTGTTTCTTTTTAGCAATTTTTGATTGCCACAATAGTTTAAATTAATATGTGTAGATAACTGCTGTGAGGCAGGATCTCCCTTTTTCGTTGGGAAGAACTTTGGTATACTTATTTGCTGTGCTTTTCATGAGTACTGAATTGATTGACTTTTTAAAATGTGTATCCAAATCTAGGATGTGCTGATGGAGTTGTTGGAACAATGTGCCGATGGACTCTGGAAAGCAGAACGCTATGAACTCATTGCTGACATATATAAACTTACAATTCCCATTTATGAAAAAAGGAGAGATTTTGAGGTACTAAGTTTACCATAAGTGAATTTAAGCAAGAAAAAAAATATCCGGTTTTTCTAGTGTAACTGCATGACACATTGCACTTCACAGAACAAGACAACTGCAGTTTTATCTGAAATATGTGTTGAAATTTTTGTTTTAATTTAAAAGAATTGGAACAGTTTTTCTTTAAATATTAAATAATTAAAAATTAATCTTACAAATTGCCATTCTGATACAAGTGCTAAGCATATTTCTGCTATTCAAGAGAACAGTGGTTTTAAGTATTAACTGTAAAGACATTAATTGTTGTTATAAGATAGGGAAATTCTATGTTATTATTTTATCCCATTATTGTTATCTTGTATTTTTAGAGGCTTGCTCATTTATATGACACTCTTCATCGAGCATACAGTAAAGTAACAGAAGTTATGCATACAGGCAAGAGACTGCTGGGAACTTATTTCAGGGTAGCATTTTTTGGACAGGTGAGTGTTATTTCACTTCATTTTGTTTCCTCTGTGCAGTAAGAAAAACCTGAGTGTATTTTGCAAGGTATGCTGTTTCAGCATCTGTATTGATACCATGACATAAGAAGCACAAGAAATATGGTCTGTAAGAAATAAACACCATCAATAATTTAGTTTAAAACGTTTATCAATTCCGATACAGTTCCTCCTTAATTTCCTCAGTAAATGTTTTGCTTTTTTTTTTTTCCTTTTTCTTCTTTTATTTACTACCTTAAGGCAGCGGTAAGTTTTCTATCATGTCAGCTCTCAGCAATGTATTGACTTAATGTCTGTAGTGCTACAGTGTGGTTTGCAAGGCTGCTTCTTAGATTGGTATGCATTAATAGCCATTGCAATTAAAAAATAACATTAAGCTCCATTTAGAGAACAAATCACTCTTCTATGCATCAGTATTGCATGCTTGAAACAAAAGTTCTGGCTGTGTATGGGGCAGCTTCACATCCTCTAATACATGTCTAGAATGCATATGTATCAGTATGGGATCACGCAGTGTCTAGTAATACACTTTCTACATGCATAGCCAGTTGCTAATTGTTCAGCTGAGCATGGAGCACTGTAAAATACTCTAAGCAGTATAACTTTACATGTATTCTGTTGTCTTTTATAACTTTATAGCAATACCAGTTTACAGACAGTGAAACAGATGTTGAGGTAATTACAGTAATTGCTTACAAAGCAAGCAATGCAGTAAAAAACTACTGCATTTCACCGTAGTTTGATGTGGGTATTTTTGTCAATCTAGCCTGTGTTTATACATGATATGTTGTGCTTTTCTATTTTGTCTGTTTCATTTATGACAAAAATATTCATTTTCTGATTTCAAACATGAACTCAAGACATGGCTTGTTGTTTTCAAACAATTACCTGTTTCACTTTCCATGTACTCAATATTATACTTAGTTTCATTTTAAAACAAATGCTTTATATAATAAAAATAACCATCTGCCAATATAGTCATTACAACATAAAACTTACATAAATAAAATTTAATTTTCTGCAATTATTTTTTTATTGTTATATGAAGAAAGTGTTCAGATTATTTTTAAGTAAACCGTTGCCAAAATGCTCACTTGTGAATCAGGTAGTCCTGTTGGACAAAAAGATTCCTGTTTTGGCAGGTGAAACAGTGTGAAAAGTTCACTTTTAAATAAAAGTGAAGAAAAGTTATCTCAGAGGCTTGGCACACCATAAAAATACAACAAACCTTTAAAGTTTTAACTGTGTGTTTCCATTGTCTTTCACTCATTCTGTAGTAGATAATTACATTTTTCTGTTTTTTTAGTTCTCTTAGGAAACTCTTAGATTTTAATTTCTCTTTATTTACATTTGCTTGAATCCTGATGTTAAATGTTTCAATTTGCTTTGAACCACATACGTTGTGTTCATCTTAATCATTGTTGTTTTCCAAGATTTTAATTGTTTCTTTTTTACAGGGATTCTTTGAGGATGAAGATGGAAAGGAATATATCTATAAAGAGCCTAAACTCACTCCTCTTTCAGAAATTTCCCAAAGACTCCAAAAACTCTACTCTGACAAATTTGGATCTGAAAATGTCAAAATGATTCAGGATTCTGGCAAGGTATTATTTTTTTTTTTCTTTCTACACATTTCTAGTCTACTTGAAATACTGTGGCATCACTGTCATTTACTCATTTGGCATGTGAACATATGTGTCTAAAAACTGCTGGTTGAAGTGCATGGGAGAGATACCATCTACTAGTAGGTTTACCTTTAAGAATGACCAAAAAGGTTAATTTTCACAGCATTACTTCTCAAAATAATAGTTGCATCTTAGACCAAATTTGGATTATGATCATATTCTATGTTGACATAAGCTGCATTTCTTGCCAGTTCAGGCAGAGTCATTCTTTGGAAGTTTTCCCTTTCCTGCACATAGAGAGCAGATTCAAACTTTCCTCTGAAGTAAGAAACAGACCCCTCTTCTGAGAAAAGTACCATATGTAAATAACATTTTAATTCTGTATCAGTTGTTCTTACTATCCTTTGCCTATGTCTCTGTGCCTGTTCAATTTTATAAAAACTTAAACCATAGAAAAAAATTCTCACATGAAGTCATTTGGTGAAATCTATCTAGATCTGTCATAGGAAGTGCTTTCCTTTGTAATTGAAGGCATCAAAACTGGTGAACTGAAGAGTACTACAGTATCCTGCAGGTGGAGAACAACACAAACTGCACAAGATGCCTCTCTGCATTCCTTTCATTCCCTTCCTCAGCCAATTTTAAACTGATTTTTAGCTTCAAACTGTATTATTTTCTTGTAATACAATTTCTTGTCCCTTCTGTTCCCTTCTGTTCTCTCACTAAGATTGCAAAGTGGTGGGCTTCTCAACCTGAAAGTGCAGCAGTGGTGGGGTTCTCACTGCTCCTACTCAAACTTGAAAGGGGGGGAGGGCTTATGCAAGGGCTAAGGTCCTTGCAGTTGAAGGCAAGAGAATTCTTTACAATTAATTAAAATGCATATGTTTGTCAGCATTTTTAGGGAACATTTCTATCAGCTGTTTCAGAATGAGTACATAAATCACCACTTAAGTTCCAATAGAATAATCTGAAAGCTGATTTAAAAAAAAAAAATCAAGCAGCATGTTCCATTAAAAACAGATAACAGAAAAGGGATCCTAGCTCTGTTTGTAGTCTGCTCCAGGACTTACTTGGTGACTTCATGTATGCATTAGCATTGGCATTTTTCACACCTAGGTTATGGAACTGAAGTGGCTCAACAGACAGGCAAAGATAACATGCATGTTTGACATGGTACTAAAATGGTAGACAAAACTTTTAGAAAGATGCATGGGTTTGCAGTACCCTCTTTATCTAATGATTGGGGGATTTTACATTAAAAAGAAATTAAAGTCCTCGGTACCGGAGATTAGTTGCCAGTTTTACCAAATTAAAGATCTGCCCGTCCCTAAGGCTCTCACTCATCCACTTCTAGAAACAACTTCATCAAATAGTGAAGCCTTCATTTGGGTATGCTTCCACCAGTATATTCTTTGGGACCCTCATAGGGTGTCAGAGTTGGGACAGACAGGTTGGGTGGGGTGCCTTCTGAAGGTGGTATCTGAACTATTTACAATATAGGTGTTTATTTTTAATTGTTAATTTTTTAAACATAATTCCAATATTTGGGTTCCCATCTACTATTGTGTCAGCTGTGGTGGAAAAGCAGTGTTTGTTTCTGGGCTTTCTGTTTCTGAGCCTTCCCCTGTTAAGCATGTGCTAAAAAAACCCAACAAACTGTATTATGTTTTTGTTTGCTGTCTCTTACAGCAAATACCGATTTTTAAAACAAACGAACAAAGCCACAACATATTTTAATGCATCTAGTGGTGCTGTCTTCCTAATAGTGAGCAAATGAATGCAGGGAAGCATTAACATTTACTGTGTTTTCAGCAACTAGCACGTTGAGACCAGATTTATTTTCTCAAAGCTGTGTGACTACATTTAAATCCTCTTGATTCGCTATGTAGCTATTTGGGTTTTTTTGTCATATTTTTAAGGTAAATCCTAAGGATTTGGATTCAAAATATGCATATATTCAAGTTACACATGTCATTCCATACTTTGAAGAAAAAGAGTTGCAAGAAAGAAAAACAGACTTTGAAAGGACTCACAACATTCGTCGGTTTATGTTTGAGATGCCTTTTACTCAAACTGGTAAAAGACAAGGAGGAGTAGAAGAGCAGTGTAAGAGACGGACTATTTTGACAGGTACTGACTGGGTGGAAGTTTCCTTCAAAAGAAAACTTCTCATTTATTGTGGTTTTTATTGTTACTTTTTTAATACTTAATTCTTAGTACTAGATTTTTCTATATCTTGCATATTTTGTCAGGAAAAAATCCTTTAGAACATTTCACATGTGATGGTTGGAGATGACAAGGATTGCGAAGTATATAAAAATAAAGTTAGCCAAAGCAGTCTTTTAAACAATACCTACTTGAAAGTAACACTAAAAATGTGTTATGCAAATCCACAAATTACCATCTGAGAATACATATATCGGTGTGTGATAGCCACTGAGTATTAGAGTAAAATCTCACATTTGACTATATGCTAACTGCCTTTTATTTTGTTGTTTGGGGTTTTTTTAATAATGGAGTGTTGGCAAATCTGCCTTTGCCCTTTCCTGAGTTTACCTCTCTTTGTTATAAAACATTCAATAATGTTGGTATTGTGCTTGCTGGCTTGAGTATTGGGTCTTTCAGCATTTTTTCAAGCTTTGGACATGGAAAACACAGCATTGGTTCTTTCGGCTAAGAGCACTAAAAAAGCCTGAAAGGCTGGTTCTGGTTTGATTTCTAGCCTGTTCTGTGTGGGTTTTTCCACTTCACTTACTTTAAGTCCTTTATAGCTCTCAGCTAAAATACTTTTCATATTTTTAACCAAAACTAGGTTCTCAGTTTGGTTTCTTCAAGGCCTAATTCTCCAATAAGTTTTCTGTAAGCTTCAAGACATGTGAATCTAGACTCAAGCTTTGCTTGCTATTAGACAAAGACTATTTTGTATTTTGTTTCTGTTAAGTGTGAGCTTCTGTACCACTGTCTTAATATAGTGGTTAAAAAAAAATAAAAAATATTACTTTATAATGTCTGCTGTTCATAGCTAATATTTGTGAGGGAATCCAATATATGACTTTGCAGGTTTTGATACTTGTCTTCTTTGAGATGTGTGAAAGAGAAGCAATTCTTTTTACAGTTCTTGTATTAATTAAATTCCCGTGGTTTCTTTCTTGGATATTATTAGTAGCAGTAATGACAATTATCATTCTTGCTGTGATACATGTAAAGCTATGCATGCTTACATTTTCAGTATTTTGGTTTGCTGTGCATTTGGTATGATTTCTAATTATAATATTGTATGTTGTACATAGTATGTATTATTTAGTGTGATACTAAATTGGGCAACTCATTACATCAGAATTCTAATTTAGGGTAAAAGTCTCTCAAAACTCAACTTATTAAAAAACTTGTTTCTAACTGTGTTAAACTTGCTTCCATCCATAGCTATACACTGTTTTCCATACGTGAAGAAGCGCATCCCAGTGATGTACCAGCACCACACTGATTTAAACCCTATTGAAGTAGCAATTGATGAAATGAGTAAAAAAGTTGCAGAACTTAGGCAGCTTTGCTCTTCAGCTGAAGTAGACATGATCAAATTGCAGCTGAAGCTACAGGGAAGTGTCAGTGTTCAGGTAAGACTGTAAACTTTGTCGTTCAGCTGTTTCACTTGCTTCTGTCTCTGAAAAATTTACATCTTATCATTGGTTTCTATTCTGTATATTCAAGAATGTCCTAAATTAGAAATGTGCTCACTGTTTGCAGTTATTTCCAGAGAACTAAGCAATACCATACTTCATATAAACGTTGATCATGGACAGTTACATAAAAGGGTTAAGATTTATCTCTGGAATCTGTGGTGGTCTGATCCCACCAGGTTTTGTTGTGAAGCTGAAACTAAAATAAAAGAGTGCCTTCCCATATGGGGATGAATGAGCATATTTTGCCTAGATGTAGGTTTGCTCACAGTAGGTTCACTATGGTCATTATTGCTTTTGTATTTTGGTAAAAGCCCTAGGGAGATGAAGATGGAGTGCTGAAATATAGGAGCAGGGCAATGGTAGAAAAGCTCATTGTGCAACATTTTGTTTTGCATATAAGGCAAGCAAAAACTAAATGTATAAAGAAACCATCAGATTCACCAAAACAGGGTATGTGAAGCAGTTGCAAGATGTATAAATCAATATAGTAAGATAATTAAGATCGTAATGACTAAACTGCTGCTGTGTTATTTTCACCTGATGCAAATATTGTCAAGTTGAAGAGAAAAGAAAAAAGAAACAAACCAAACACAACAAACCAAGGTTCCAGAATCAGGGAGTTGTTAATCTACCATTTGGGATGAGAACAGAAGGGCTCTTACTCTTTATAAAAAATAATAATAGGGATGAGCCAGAAGTTGTTAAATCCACTTTTCATGTAGGTGCCACAATCAATTAAGTTTATGTTAATTACTGCAGAATTGTCAGCTTAGAATAGTGTTTTCAGTAGATGAGCATACCAAACAGCTCATTTTCCCACTCTAATTCCATAAACAGATAAATTAGCATATCATTCCATGCACCAATATAGGTTCGGGGTCGGCCTGCTAGAAAGCAGTTCCAAAGAGAAGGATCTGAGAGTCCTGGTAGATAGTAAATTATCCGTGAGCCAGCAATGTGCCCTTGTCGCCAAGAAGGCCAGTGGAATCCTGGAGTGCATAAGGAGGAGTGTGGCCAGTTGGTCAAGAGAGGTTATTCTGCCTCTCTACTCTGCCCTGGTGAGGCCACAGCTGGAATACTGCATCCAATTCTGGGCTCTCCAGTTCCAGAGGGAGAGAGAACTATTAGAGAGAGTCCAGCAGAGGGCAAAAAAGATGATTGAGGGATTGGAGCATCTATCTGCCTTATGAGGAAAGGCTGAGTGACCTGGGACTGTTTATCCTGGAGAATCACAGAATCACCAGGGCTGGAAAAGACCTCTAAGATCATCAAGTCCAGCCTATGACCTAACACCACCACATCAGCTAGACCATGGCACTAAGTGCCACATCCAGCCTTTCCTTGAACACATCCAGGGATGGTGCCTCTACCACTTCCCTGGGCAGTCCATTCCAATGTCTAATCACCCTCTCCATGAGGAAGTACTTCCTAATATCCAACCTAAACCTCCCCTAGGGCAGCGTGAGGCCATGCCCTCTTGTCTTGTTGCTAGTTGCCTGGGAGAAGAGCCCAAACCTCACCTGACTACAACCTCCCTTCAGGTAGTTGAAGAGAGTGATAAGGTCCCCCCTGAGCCTTCTCCAGGCTAAACAACCCCAGCTCCCTCAGCCTGTACCTATAAGACTTTCCCTCTAGTCCCTTCACCAGCCTCAGAGAAGGCTGAGGGGAGACAGTATTAATGCCTACAAGTATCTACAGTGCGGGTGCAAGGAGGATGGAGCCTGACTCTTTTCAGTAGTTGCCAGTGACAGGACAAGGGGCAATCGGCACAAGCTGGAACACAGAAGTGCCATTTAAATATGAGGAAAAACTTCTTTACAGTGAGGGTGACAGAGCACTGGAACAGGCTGCCCAGGGAGGTTGTGGTGTCCCCTTCTCTGGAGATATTCATGATCCTCCCGGATGCAGCCCTGAGTAATGTGCTCTAGGGGATCCTGCTTTAGTGAGGGATTTGGACTGGATAATCTCCAGAGGTCCCTTCCAACTCTGACCATTCTGTGATTATCAAAGTGGTTTGCTTGTGCCAGGACAGGTTCATATAGCTTGCTGTAGAGACTTCTCCTGCTCTTAATGTTCGAACTCCAGCAGTTTGTTTATTTCTTAAGTCCAGCCTTTTTGGAATCAATGTATTCTGAGAAAAGTAAATCAGACAGACACCTGTAGTACCTGTTATTGCTAAGGCAATATGTTGGAAAGTGACTTTATTTTGTAATCCTTGTTCTTTTTAGGTTAATGCTGGTCCATTAGCATACGCAAGAGCTTTCTTAGATGACACAAACACCAAAAGATATCCAGACAATAAAGTAAAGCTACTAAAGGAAGTTTTTAGGTATGTTTTTTTGAAAAGCAGAAAAAGAATCCAAAACTCTACTTTTTTTCAAGATTGTTATTGTAAGAATTGTTTTAAACCTTTTAACTTCTATAGTGTTTTATAGTGTTCAATTAATCTTTTGGATTTTGTATTCCTGATTGAGGTTTTCTTATTATTTTATCTAAATCAGGCAATTTGTTGAAGCTTGTGGGCATGCTCTGGGTGTAAATGAACGACTGATAAAGGAAGATCAGTTGGAATATCAAGAAGAAATGAAGGCCAACTACAGGGAAATGGCAAAAGAGCTTTCCGAAATAATGCATGAACAAGTATGTGCTGAAATTAAATTATACATACCAGCATTCAGAATGTAGATGTAATGTGAACCCTCTACGAAAGTATACGTAGTGCTTTACATAAAATTATTTTCTCTTTTTGTTTACTCTGTTAGAGTATCATATAATGGAATTGTGGAACATTCTCTTTTTTTTTCCTCTGTGAATTTTCTGCAGATGCTTTCTTGACCTTCAGAACTAAGTCTTCCCTGTTAAGAAAGTAAATCTGGTTGGCACTAGCCTATTTTTTGTAAGAGAGGAAGACTACAGTAAAGATAAAACAAATTTAATAATATTACTATATGTCTTTTATACATAAGATGTGTAGTTAGAGGGATCTTTATTCAGTGGCCCAAAAAGCTTATTTTAGTCTGTATTTCGTTGTTAACCATAGGGGATTTGATCAGCAAACTTAGCCCTTTTTCTTTAGATTTTGGAGAAAAAGCATTTATTTTTGCAACGAAGAGTTAAAACATCTTCCAAACGGTATTTTCATGTTTTCCCAAGGGGAATCTACTAGAGACAAACTGGAGGTATGGGACAGGGGAAACCAGAAGTCTTGTGGAGTGATATGTAGGACCTTGCATCTGGTATCTATTTTAGAAATGTTTCCTGACTTCAGAAGCAGGGATATTATTTCCAGGAGAACAGAAAGGAATGAAGATTGATGCTTGATCCCTACCTTCTTGATATTTTTATTCATCATATTAATCATTTCAGGGTCCTTTTCTTTCACCCACTTATTTGTATAATCTTTTCCCAGAGCCATAGACTGGCTCATAGTTCTTACCCCTCAAAACTTCAGTATTTCTGGCACACAAAAAATACCTGCGTTTTCTGATAGTATTTTTTACCTTTCAAATGCACGTGTCTCTGAGACTTCCTTGGATGTATGACCATAATAACAACTTTCCTTAGTCTAGGAACCATTGCATCCTAGTCTGGATAACCAGTTGATACAAAGAGCAGCTCTGAGTTCCTCATGTCCATAAAACAAACAATAAGCTTCACTCAGAAATCAAATTGTACCAGAAAAATCAAACTTGAGACCTAGCCAAGGCATCCAGTCTGACATTTAAATGCTCTGTTAATCTTCCACATTTTTTTTCAGGATTTCATCCCTTGGATTTATTATGACTTTACCCATTTACTATTTTTGACATCTCTAAGTTACTCTATTGTTATCCAAGAAATACTTGCTCAACAAGCTAGTCAGCTTGCTGGTGTAACAGCTTGCCCGAAGGCTTCTCTTAGAAAGATTTGTCTTTATTCTGCCCTTGCTTAGAAGGCATCCAAAACTCTTACGGTGATTTTTTTTTTTCTGTTCCAAAATGTGTCAAGTGTCTGAAGTTCACTTCACATGCTTTCTTGCTCTCAGTTCTTTTCTCCATTCTATTATGGAGAATATAGAGAAACAAAGTTTGTAGGGGGTGATAACATATCGTCAGAATCCGTTATTTGTTTGAGGGTTTTTTTAAATCATAGAATCATAGAATCATAGAATCTTAGGGGCTGGAAGGGACCTCGAGAGATCATCTAGTCCAACCCCCCTGCCAGAGCAGGGTCACCTAGAGTACATCACACAGGAACTCATCCAGGTGGGTTTTGAATGTCTCCAGTGAGGGAGACTCCACAACCTCCCTGGGCAGTCTGTTCCAGTGCTCTGTCACTCTTACAGTAAAAAAATTTTTTCGGATATTCACCTTGAACCTCCTATGCTCCAATTTACACCCATTACCCCTTGTCCTATCACTGGTCATCACTGAGAAAAGCCTAACTCCATCCCCCTGACACTCACCCCTTACATATTTGTAAACATTGATGAGGTCACCCCTCAGTCTCCTTTTCTCCAAGCTAAAGAGACCCAGCTCCCTCAGCCTTTCCTCATAAGGGAGATGTTCCACTCCCCTAATCATCTTCGTAGCTCTGCGCTGGACTCTTTCGAGCAGTTCCCTGTCCTTTTTGAACTGAGGGGCCCAGAACTGGACACAATACTCCAGATGTGGCCTCACCAATGCAGAATAGAGGGGGAGGAGAACCTCTCTTGACCTACTAACCACACCCTTTCTAATACACCCCAGGATGCCATTGGCCTTCTTGGCCACAAGGGCACATTGCTGGCTCATGGTCATCCTCCTGTCTACCAGGACCCCCAGGTCTCTTTCACCTACACTACTCTCCAGCAGTTCAGCCCCCAACCTGTACTGGGACATGGTGTTGTTCTTCCCCAAATGTAAAACTCTGCACTTCCCCTTGTTGAATTTCATCATGTTTCTCCCCGCCCAACTCTCCAACCTATCTAAGTCTCTCTGAATGGCAGCACAGCCTTCTGGTGTGTCAGCCACTCCTCCCAGCTTAGTGTCATCAGCAAACTTGCTGAGGGTACATTCTATACCCTCATCCAGGTCGTTGATGAAGATGTTGAACAACACCGGTCCCAGCACCGACCCTTGTGGGACTCCACTAGTAACACACCTCCAACCAGATTCTACCCCATTGACTACAACTCTCTGACTCCTTCCTTTCAACCAGTTCCTAATCCACCTCACTTCCTGGTCACCAAACCCATACCTGATCAACTTATCCACAAGGATGCTGTGGGAGACGGTGTCAAATGCTTTACTGAAATCAAGATAAACCACATCTACCGCTCTACCATCATCTATCCACCTAGTAATTTCCTCATAGAAGGCTATGAGGTTAGTCAAACATGATTTACCCTTGATAAAACCATGCTGACTGCTCTTGATGACCCCCATGTCCTTGATGTGCCTGGAGATAGTGACAAGAACAAGTTGTTCCATCACCTTTCCAGGGATGGAGGTGAGGCTGACCGGTCTATAGTTACCCGGGTCCTCCTTCTTGCCCTTCTTGTAGACTGGAGTGACATTTGCTATCCTCCAGTCCTCAGGCACCTCACCTGTTGCCCATGATTTACTGAAGATGATGGAGAGTGGCCTAGCAATGACCTCCGCCAGCTCCCTCAGCACCCTTGGGTGCATTCCATCTGGACCCATTGATTTATGGATGTCCAGATTACTCAACTGATCCCTAACCCAATCTTCATCTACCATGTCAAACTCTTCCTCTATCTTGACCTCTTCTGACCTTTCAGATATGCATGTAGAGGAAAACAGTTTTGAAAGACCCCTGTAACAGGAAAAGGAATAGCTTAGCTGACAAAAATGGGACAGTTTGACTATTTATTTGACTGTGATTTACTGAAAAGCAAAAAGCAGTGGAGAGTTTTAGAAAGGAGAATAACTGATTGGGCAGCTGATTAACATAAACAATATATATAGGAGAATTAGGCAGCTGTACAGAAGACCTCTTTGGAAAAGAGGAAACATTTAAGTCAAATAATTATAATAAATAAAAGATTAATATTCCCCTGTTACAGGAAAAAGTTAAAGAATGTAATGACAGTTTGTACACAAGAAAAATTACTTTGAACTCAATGCAAGATATGTATGTTTAAAAAATGCTCAGGTGTGTGTGAGTTTTCAGAGATTGACTATAAGAAAAAGCGCATAATGCCAGAAACTTCAGGAGTTGATCACATTGCCTAATAGTAAACAGAGAAGGGGCAGACAACTGGTACCTATAAGATAGTTTAAAGAGAATATGAAAATACAGCATTGTCTGCAGTAATGTGTACTATTACCCTGCCACTGTGTTCTTTTTATAGAAATGTAATTAGTTGTAAATAATTAAAACACGCTCTATTGGGTTGGTTTTTGCTGTGTTTATTGTTTGGGGGTTTTTTTGATTGATCACTCCCTGAAGGCTTAGAATAATGAGGCCCTTCACCGAAATCTTTAAAAATGTAAACTTTCTATACCTGCTCATTTCTGTATTTGGAAAAAGAGCTTCTCATAATGTTTATTCTAAAGTCATTGAAGAAACTGTGAGCTGTCTTATAATAGTGTGGGTTTTTAACAACTGCAAAAAAATTGCTATTAAAAATATAGAAAATAATCTTAACAGATTTTTCTCTTTTCTCCTCTGATGCTTGCCAATATGATCAGATGGGATGGTAATTACTTTTCTTTACTTCTGCTTCTAGTTTGTCTAACCTTTATGTAGTACCTCTTTTTGCGATATTTCTGATCTTAGCATCAGTAAATTTGTACCTATTAAGAGTGAAGTCTTGATGGTGCGTTGATAGCTTTTGATAGGAAATGCTCAAATCATACCTCTAAGTCAAAAAAACAAAACAAAAAAAATGGCCAAGCCTGTTGTCATTGTGAAACTCTTTTTGAAAGTTAACAAGATAAATGAGAAAAGTTATTCAGGCTGCCCCTAGAGAGGACCTAAATAAAGTAAGTTGATGTCAGAGAAATAATTGGTGCCCTTCTAAATCTATTAGAGGATGTCTGAAAAGAGTAAGCATCCTCAGGAAGAAGTTCTATGTAGTTGAGAAAGTGCTGTCAAGCTGAGCTGATAAGCAGCAGGTTATGGCATTGGTTAGCTGTTTTATAAATGCTGAGGTCGTTTTGTAACATTGTGGTAAATACATGTTTTCCATTTCAAGATAACTCCTGTTGAAGAAAAGGCCAGTGTTATGCCTAATTCGCTGCACATTTTCAACGCCATAAGTGGGACTCCAACAAGCACAACAGTTCACGGGATGCCCAGTTCTTCTTCAGTTGCATGATTGATTTGTAGAGGAAAGTATGTTCATTTGTTTTGGTTTTATTTTACGTATATGGATTTGCTTCACTGTGTGCAAACTCAGGATGATTTTGAAGCTAAGTGTTGGGCACGTGCAAGCAGCATAATTAATACAAATGTCTGGGCACACTTTTAGAAAATAGCAGTTACTGGTAATAGTCTTTTAGAGTAAGGGAGGCACACATCCATCATTTGATCCTGCTGGTAACATTTAAAAGTATTGACAATGTCATTGCAGAAGTGCGTGTTGGGAAATTGCAAAGTCGAAATTAATTTCTCTTTTTTGCTAGAAAGTATTATTAAAATGAATTGCACATAACAAAAAAAAGTCTTGTGGGATGTAATTTTGCAGATATGTAACATTCAGGTGTTCTTTTTGTGTATGGCACATAGAAGTTGATTCCAAGTACAAGAACTATTTTGGGGCTAGACAGAGACACTAGTTTTTTGGGTTTAATGGAACTGACAACAGTAGTTTTTGTACCATTTGGCAAGTTGTGCTTTATTTTATAACTAGTTGCATTTTGGAGATCTGTGAGCTTACATCTTATTAAAACAACTAAATACAACCAAAGGTCTGTATTAATGAACACTGAGTCGTACTAAAATATCAAGTAGTAAATTGTTATGTACATATTGTTTGTTAATACAGTCCATACAGTCTGTACATAAATGTATTACATTTCTAAGTATTTTTTAATATTCATACCAGCTCTTATCCTTCTGCTTTTAGTTTCTTGTGAAAATTTGCTCATACCAAGTATATGCAAACTTTACAGTTCATTTATTCCTGTATATAAATAAGTGCAATATAAAGATGTATACAGTCTTTGCTATGTTAGGTTTATATGCAGTTATTAAAAGAAAAGAACTTTTTTGCCAAAGCAATGGAGTATGTAATCGGTGATCATGGTTACTGTGGTAAATGGTGGTATAATTTAAAGCTTTTTCCATATTCTTTTAAGACATTAATTTAGTAATTTTATATTTGGGGGGAAATAAAGGTTTTTAATTTTATTTAACTTGAAGCACTGTCCTGCTGTAATTAAACATTCTGTACTACATCTATATTAAAAGGAAAAAAGTAGTTAACTTTTCTCACCGTGTGCTCTGGTTTTTATTTTAGGTATGTCCTTGAGAAAGTTGAATGCTTGATATAAAAAAATAGGCTTTTTGCAGCTTAAGTATCAGATGCAGACACTTCTAGGACACTTTGTATCCCTTGTCAACAAAGAGAATTTAGGTTATTATTTAAGACATAAGTTTTGGATGATCCTGGTTTAGCAGGGGAGTTGGACTAGATGATCTCTAGAGGTCCCTTCCAACTCTGACAATTCCATGATTCCTTGACAGGAAAAATAATGTTTTCCTTATGACATAAGGTTTACTGTCTGTAGCACAGCATGAAACTCCTATGTTGTCATTACTCATCAAAGATTTTTTCCAATACAGCTTCATCCTGGCAGTGAAATAACTGTGCTTTTTCCAATTACATTTCTGAAACAGAATTCCTGTTTGTTTAACATTATTTTCCTTAAAAAAAAAAAAAAAAAAAAAAAAAAAAAAAAAAAAAAAAAAAAAGGAATGTAAGAAACCAGATTAATACTTCTAGACAATGAACCATAATGCTCTGATAAGAGACAGTCCCCTTTTTCTGCCTCCATCCTACACACTTTCACTTTTTCTTTTCATTTGTGGAAAGGGGTGTAGGAATAGCTTGTTATACATCAATGTAGTTAGTCTCAAAAGGTATTTAATTATTAGGAGAAAATATCCTGTAAAGTTGTTTTGCCTCTCAGGAAGATTTCTATATCATTATATTAATAATGTACATGACAGTAACTTCTTGCAATTACTCCAGTTTTTCTACGTTCCCCGTTGCCCTGGGAGCAAATCCGAGTTTTATACAGTTGCACAACACTTTTTGCACTGAGACCTCAGTTTGATGGAGTTTCATCTGCTAACCAACCTATAAATGTAGTATGTATTCATAATGGAATATGTATCTGTGTACATTTAGATAAATCTGAATCTATGTGTAACTGTTTTGCTTACTTGCTGAAAGCTGGCTTATGAAAAATAGTGAAATGTAGTTGACAAAACATTGATGGAGGTTTACATTAATGATTAACATGTTCAGTTCCAAATCTACAGACATTTTATGTTCTCACATGATGCATTTATATGAGAGAACACACTCTCTAATGTATTGTTTTGCTTTTAGATATGCTAATATTATAATTGTTGGGTTTTACCTCCTGAATAATTAATTCTGGACCAGCCTCCCTTTTCTGCTGTCTTGCTGCAACATGTAAATTAAGTATCTAATACGTGTTATTTTATTTGTGAAGACTTAGGGGCTCTGTATTGGTTTTGGCTGCAGCAGGATTATGTATAGTAGCTGCTATGTCACAATAGCAGCTTTGCTAGCTGCATGGTTCTGTTTTGCTGTTTGGATTATAAAAGATGAGCTCGCTGGTAGAAAGGCAGGGAAGAGGAGGCTGAAGAGATTTAAGTAGATGATCTTTCACTGAATCCTTAGAGCACCTATTTTCTGGTATTTTATGGGTTGATTTAACTGCTACTTTGAAGCTGGAGGGCTTGGATGACTTCAAATGCCACGCACTTATGGCTAAAAGGGAACTTTTAAAGCCAACACCTGGGTGTTCTTTTATGTCTTGGGTTGATATGTCTGTTATTTCTTTCCCCAAATGTTGGACAGTGCAGCCACAGACTGCAGGTTTGCTGCATCCATTTTAAAACAATACTGAATGAATTCAGCTAATGCATGCTTCGTTTTAAATTGCTTTTTTGTTTTATCAAGTTTTTTTTAACCCTCTCTCTGTTCTGTAAGATTCATTGATACTGGATACCTGAATAGCTAGGGTAGTTTCTTGAAATGGTGGGTTTTGCAGCTAGTGCTATATAATCTCTTTGTTTGTCACTGATATCATACTCCAAAAAATGTGAATGTGTAACTTGACAAATTAAGATGAGAGACATAGAAATTGTGATCAAAATTGACAGAACTACAGCTGAGATCTTTAATACAAGCTCATGTCCCAAAATAAATATTATTTTAAATTAGTTTATTTTCCATTTAATATTTTAAGCATTGGTAAAAGGTTTAACCAGCTTCACACAGACATAATTTTCAAATTAATGAAAGTAAAACATCAGACTTTTTTCAGGTGTATCAAGAAAAACAGATGCCTACCAGTCTAGAACAGTCAACAGACTATAAACAAGAAAATGCTGGTAAATGTTGAGTAAGGTCAAACTGGTGTTTAAGGTTTGAAAAAATTGAAGCTTGAAAGAAATCTGAACAGAAACTGGCAGCATAATTTTGCTCTAGTCAATGTTATTAGCACAACTACCAAGAGAGAGCTGAGGATTCTGATGGAGCTGTTAAGGGACATGACGTTTTTCAATGGCATGAACTGTAAATGGAAGAGATAAGAAGCTCCCAAGAAGGAGCAGTAAGAAAAGAACCTTAGTTAAGTAAAATAGTTCAATCCATTACTCATTCCCTAACTCTCAGAACTCCATGAATGTTGCTGGGGGAGAGCCCAGTACAAAGCTGTATTTCATTTAGTCAAGGTTTTAGTAGCCTCCTTAACCACAGTAACAAGGCGCGTAAGGGCACAAACACCTTTTATAATTGGTCTAATGAAATGAAAGAATTGTCAGCATACCTATTTAGGCTTTTGAAAGGCCTGTGACAAGAAAAGAAAAATTCTGTTCATTCATCAGCTGCCTGATGGGGGTTTTTTTCAGATTCCTTAAAACTTTTTTCGCTCATCACCACCAGTGATGGATCCTTGTTTTGCATCTGTAATTTGAAACAGCTGAGTATTTTCTCATTGCAGTGTGCTAGTAGACTGCAAAAGTACATAATAAAACCTTGAAGCATTTTATTTAAATGTGCCTCAAGTAACTCAGTGTCTGGGAATTCTTATTTTTTCTTCAGTATCACTTATTTACTTGAAAAAGATAACTCAGGAGAGGTGACACCCTACACTAAAATTGATTGTTTCTTGTTTTGGAGATAATGATAACTCCAAACCATAGGAATTGAGAAATGAAGGAATGCACTGGCAGGTAAAGCATGAGGCAGCAATGTGCCTCAGAACTCAGCACTGGATGATTAACTTGCAGTACACATCTGTGGGGAAAGATGAGTCACAGCCAGTAGTAAAATATGCTTATTGCAATGTGCTTGTGGAAAACCATTGTACCTAGAAAATACAAAGCTGGCTTGGATTCATTATCATTAAATAGTTACCAATACTGGGTTTTAGTGCATGTCTAGAAACAAGTGATCAAAACTTGACAATATATGTTACCAGCCGGCAGAGAGAACCTTAAAATGAAATGTACATTTTATTACAAAAAGAGTATGTTCAGCTTGTTAATTAAATAAATTGGTAACAACTAGAAGTTGTAAAAAAGAGTTGACCAAATGGGTACAAGACTATGACAGCAAGAGAGGAAATGTTTTGATTTTTTAGAAACTGAGGACAATGGTTAAATACTGACACTTTAAAAATTCACAAATATTATGCGGAAAGAAAATTAAATAGAAATTAAAGTACAGGAAATTGTTAAGGAATTTAAGATGTTGAGTGGAGAAATCTGCCTCGTGCAGATGAGGTTATTAAGGCATTTTGCTGAGGTTTTTGCTAGCTGCAATATAGCCTCCTCACTAGGCAGGTTGGTCAAAGGTCAGATTGTTAGGTGTGGAGATATGTTCAAAGTGTTTATGTTCTATCTTTAGAAACAGTCACAAAAGCATGTTTTTGCATAAAGATAATGATATCATTCATTACTCTCTTATAATCCAACAGGAATTTTACTTCTGTCAGGTATTCAGTATCTACAGGCCTAAAAACTGGAACCAGGCATAGTAAGAGTTGACTGAAAGGTGCTGGCCTGCTGGTGCTCCTTCAAAAGAGACCCTTGAGCACAGTCAGTTTGCAATAATGTTCACATTGCCCCAATATTCAGAGAAAGTGTGTGGGATGATGATATTCTTGTTGCCATGGTATTGGTGAGAAACACCACACTGGGAGGTCTATCACAAGATTCAAGTAAGAACTAAAATAGGCTTATACAGAAAATAGGTCTGGTCAAACAGCTGTCCTTCTTCTTTGCAGGGACTGTAAATTTAGAGGCTATTTTGTAGTTCATTGACAGTGTGCAGTAGGAAATCACTGTGACAAACTTCAAGACCAAATGAAAGGGAAAACAGTGTGTATTTTAAACAAAACTGATCTTAGTCACTCATGTTGCCTCTCCTTATAGATTTCACCCAGTTGTATTCTCACCCTCACATGCTCACAAGCACCAAGAAGCCCATGTTCAAGTAGCCAAGCAAGGCAGGTTGGAGGTCCTCATGGAAGACAAGGAATGATGGCTCATGAGTAAATACCACATTGCCAAGGGTCTTCCTTGGCAGTGGAAAACTTTTTCAGTGTGCTGGTTTTGTCAGATAGAGTTGAAGTTCAGCAGCTGGTGTGGGCTGTGGTTTGGATTTGTGGTGGAAAGAGCCTTGATAATGCAGAGATCTTTTGGTTATTGCCAAGCAATGCTTGCACAGCATTAAGGCCTTTTCTGCTCCTCACATTACCCCCCTCAGGGAGCAGGCTGGGGCTGCACAAGGAGTTGGGAGGAGACAGAGCCCCAACAGCTGACCCCAGCTGAGCAGAGGGACAGCCCAGAGCATATGATGTTGTGCTCAGCGATCACACTGGGAAGAGAGAGGTTGGCCAGGGCAGCAGTTTCTTGGGGACTGGCTGGGCATCAGTGGATTGATTGGTGGTAAGCAATTAGACTTTTGACAGCACTTGTTTTTCTTGAGGTGGTTGTTGCTGGTGTTCTTTTTAAACTTTGGTTGTTGCTGTTTCGTTTGGGAAGGGTAGGGAGGTTGCTTTGTGGGGTTCTTTTTGTTCTAATTATTGAAATACCTCAATTCACAAGTCACCACACTTACACCTTTCTGATTCTGTGTCCTGTTCCACTGGGTGGAGGATTAGCCAGCAGCCGAGGGGCTGACTTGCTAGCTGAGGTTGAACCACAACAATCATCCAGGTATTTGTATCCTTCAGCTATTAGAAAGTGATTTTCCATCATAATCTTGCTTACCTCATCCTCCATAAACCATCAGGAAGGTTTCTACCTGTTGTTTGTGTTTTCTTCTTTTTATGGCTGCAGCCTTTCTTCCTGCTGGGATAAGCAGCAGCAGACTGGCACACTGTGTGCTGCAGCTCAGCTGCCATCCTCCTGTTGTTGGAACCGTAGTCCTCTGCTGACAAGTCATCCTGATGTGGCCTTATCAGAGCTCAGGCCTCCTGGTCTTGATGTAAACAGCACATTCCTTAGCACTTACCAGTTTAATTGCTGTTAATCACATCCTTGGTTATCAATTAATGGTCTTCCTTCAACACGTGCTGCTCCTCGTGCTTTCATATAAATTATTTCCGCTCATATTTCATTCAAGCAACCTTAATGTTTCTGTTCCAGCTCCCTGCAGCACCACGTGATAGTTTGATGGGAGTGAGCCATTATACCAGAGCTTGTGTCCAGGTGCTGAAGTGCTTTTAGAGACCTGTTGTGGTTTGGGCCTAATGCGACAACAAAGAAACATCCCTGTGGCCGCTCACTCAGCTTCGCACACACACTCTGGGATGAAGAGGACCAAGGTCATGGGTTGAGACAAAGGACAAGGAGGGTTCTTCACCGATTAAGGTCCCAGGCAAAACAGACTCAACTTGGGGAAAAATAATAATTTAATTTCACACTAATCAGACACACACAGGACACAGACACACACAGAGCAGGGCTTGCATATGTTACCCCACCCTCCCTTCTTCCCAGGCCGAACTCACTTTGTTCCTGGTTTCTCTCCCTCCTTCCCCTCAGCGGCACAGGGGGACAGGGGATGGGGTTTAGAGTCACTTCACAGGCTGGTGGTTCTTCCGGCTCCTGGTGTCACAGTGGTACTAGTCAGCATTTTCACTGGTATTCCAGAGACAAATCTTTTAAACCCCTGCCAATTTAAATTGACTTAAAACAAAGCTCAGTCTCTCCTATGTTAATTGCTCCAAACTAGACCTTTAAAAATAGTATGTTAGTGCTATTGCCTGCAAAGTCACACTTATAGAAAAAAACCCAAACATGAAATGTACACATTCTCTCTTGGAAAATAGTGCTAGTGAAAAGGATTTAAGGGTTGTTCTTAACATGGAGCTTCCCACAAGCAAACTCCTAATGTAATTTGGTAGCAAACAGGACTAATGCAGCAAGTGGATGTATGCAGAGTGTATTGTGATGGTTTTACCCCTATGAAACAACTGTGCTACTGGACAGACATTGGGGCTGTGGTTTTAAAAAGATGAAACTTAATGTATGCAAGAGTCACAAAAACCCAAGTTCAAGGAATAGAGGAAAATCTTACATGGTAGGGGGCCTGGAGTAAAGTGTTTTGACTTGTCAGGTAGGAAATTGAGAAGGGGTGTACAATGCAAAAGCAATCTTACCAAAGAGCATCGTGGATCCTGCTAGGCTTTTTTACATGGTTAAGGAAGACATAAGAGATCAGATGCTGATGCCAAGCAAATTCAGATTAGAAATTCAAATCAGGCTCGTAATTCTCATTAACCACCACACTGAATGCTACTGATGGTGCTGAACTCCAAAGGTCTGGGAAGCTGGAAGCAGCCTCAGGTCACATGCCCTGGTGCTCATGGGTGACTTTAATCACTCTGATATTAGTTGGAAAGATCACACAGCCAGGCATTATCAGTCCAAAATGTTCCTGCAGTGCATTGATGACAACTTTCTGCTGGGGTTTGTATTAACAAAGAAGGTCTGGTTGTGGATGTTAAGGTTGGGAGCAGTCTTGGCTGTAGTGATCATGACACGTTAGAGTTCAGTATTGTTAGGGAAAGAAGCAGGGTAATAAGTGAAATTTCTACCCTGGACTTTTAAGAGGGCTAACTTTGTCCTCTTCAAAGATCTGCTTAGAAGTATCTGGTGGCCTAGGGCTCTAGGAGGTAGGGGGCCCAAGAGGGCTGGTCAATATTCAAACACTGCCTCCTCCAAGCTCAAGAAGAATGTATTCCCTTGATGAAAAATCAAGTAGAGGACACAAGAGACCTGCATGGATAAACAAGGAGCCTCTGGAAAAACTCAAATGGAAGAGGGAAATTTACAAGATGTGGAAAAAGAGTCTGGTTAATTGGGAGGATTATTGAAACTCTGCCAGAGTATGTAGACACTGAACAAGAATAGCCAAGGCTTTCTTGGAACTTAGTCTGGCTAGGGAGGTGAAAGAAAACCAGAAGATCTTCAAATGCATCAGTGAGAACAGGAAGAGTAGGGAAGAAGTGGGTCCACAGCTAAATGAGGTGGGAGATATGATAACAGAGGATGCAGAGATGGCAGAATTGCTGAGTTCCTTCTTTGCCTCAGTCTCCTAAGACCAGCCCTCAGGAATCCCAGTCACTGGAAGTAAGGGAGCAAAATTGGAGGGATGAAGACTCTCCACTGGTCAGTGAGGATTGGGTTAGAGATCGCTTGAATGAACTGAAAACACATAAATCCATGGGCTCCAATGAGGTGCATCCACGTGTGCTGAGAGATCTGGCTGAGCTGCTCTTCATTTTTGAAAAATCATGGAGAACAGGAGAGGTGCCTGAGGACTGAAAACAAAGCCAATGTCATTCCAGTCTTCAAAATGGGCAAGAAGAAAGACCCAGGCAACTACAGACCAGTCAGCCTGACCTCCATCCCTGGAAAGGTGATGGAGGGGCTCATTCTGGAGGCCATTTCTAACCACATGGAAGAAAAGAAGATTATCAGGAGTAGCCAACATGGATTTACTAAGGGGAAATATTGTTTGACTAATCTGATATCCTTCTATGAAGGCATAACCAAATGGGTAGATGAGGGAGAGCAATGGATGTGTCTTGGTTTGAGCCAGGATGAAGCCACTTTTACTGATTTATTTTTTTTTTCCTTCAGTAAGTGTTCCAGCTTGGACTAATAACGAAGGCTGGAATGTTTTTGTAACTGCTGGCTTCAAGGTCACATCTTCACTCTGCCAGCTCAAACACTACAGGGAGTTCTGTGACCCCCCTATAGGAGCCTGAATTAGACAGCAAAACTGGCCAGAGATATTCCATTCCATGTATGTAACTCAGAGGAAGGTCAGAGATCACAGAAGACAACTTCCTTCCTGCTTCTTCTTCCCTTCTCTTCTGTCCATGGCCGGCGTCCGGGGAGGACTCCGTTCATCCATCACCACAGACCCCCAGGCTTGAGCTCTGCTGACCCTCATCACTCTGCTCTCTCTGGCAGCTCCAGCACTTTTTGGGACTGTTCCCAGCTAAGGAGGGTGCTGTAGGAGTTACTGGGGGTGAGGGGAGGCAATAGGGGTTTGCACATTCCTGAACAAATTTGTATATAATTGTATATCTTTTCTTTTATCATTAGTGCTTAATTAAAGCTGCCTAGTTTTGTTTTCAATCCAGAAGAGTCTCTCTCTTACTCTCTCTCTCCTTCCCCACCTGGGTGGGAGGGAGAGGGGATCGAGAGCGTTGTTGTCGATCGTGAGTCAACAGTGACAGGATGTCATCTACCTTGACTTCACTAAGGCTTTTGATACTGTCTCCCATAATATCATCATATGAAAACTCTAGAAGTGTGGGATAGGTTATTGGACTGTGAGGTGGATTAAAAACTGGCTCAACAGCAGAGTTTAGAGGGTTGTGATCAGTGGCACAGAGTCAAGTTGGATCCCCAGGGATCAGTACTGGGTCCAGTTTTGTTCAGTATCTTCATCAATGGCCTGGATGAGGGGACAGAGCAAGTTCACTGATGGTACAAAGCTGGGAGGGGTGGCTGACACACCAGAAGTCTGTGCTGCCTTCCAATAAGATCTGCACCAACTAGAGAGCTGGGCAAAGGTGAACCTCATGAAGTTCAATAAGGACAAGTGTAGAGTCTTGCATCTGGGGATGGATAACACCAAGCACCAGTACAGAATAGGGGTCATCCTGCTGGAAAGCAGGTTCACGGAGAAGGACCTTGGAGTTCTAGTGGGCACCAAGTTATCCATGGGACTGCCATGTGCCCTTGTGGCCAAGAGGGTCAATGGTGTCCTGGGGTGTATTAAGAAAAGCGTGTCCAGCAGGTCTAGAGAAGTTGTCCTCCCCCTCTACTCTGCCTCTACTCTGTCCTGGTGAGACCACACCTGGAATATTGTATCCAATTTTGGGCTCCCCAGTTCAAGAGAGACAGGGATCTACTGGAGAGTCCAACAGAGAGAGCTACAAGGATTATTAAGGGACTTGAATGTCTCTCCTGTGAAGAAAAGCTGAGAGAACTGGGGCTGTTTAGTCTTGAGAAGAGAAAGCTGAGAGGGAATCTTAATAATGTCTATAAATATGTGAGGGGTGGGTGTCAAGAGGAAGGGGCCAGTCTGGTTTTAGTGGTGTCCAGTAACAGGACAAGGAGCAATGGATATGAGCTAGAACACAGGAAGTACCACCTCAACATGAGGAGAAACTTCTTTACTGTGAGAGTGACAGAGCACTGGAACAGGCTGCCCAGAGAGGTTGTGGAGTCTCCTTCTCTGGGGACATTCAAAACCCACCTGGACATGTTCCTGTGTGATGTGCTTTGGGTGATCCTGCTCTGGCAGGGGGGTTGGACTAGATGATCTCTAGAGGTCCCCTCCAAGCCCTAACATTCAATGATCTTCTGGCAGTAGGGAAGAACTTAAGTAGAGGGGAGCTTATTTATGTAAGTGCTCCTTTATGTCAGGTAGAGGTAACCTGTGGTACAACACACAAGCTGTGTGCTTTAGTTCAGAGCCAATGGTCTGTCTTAATTTTAGATGCTACAGCCAAAATCTGGAAGAGAGTATTAAATCATTAGCTGTCTTCAGCTCAGTTACTATTAACTTGTCCTGTCTCATGGCTATTTTATAACAATAATCTGGAAAAACAGATGCATGTAGTCTCAAACATGATAATTTTAGGAAGTAATCTTATTGTTGACTGGGGCTTCATTCAGGGCAGTGAGTTGTTACTTTTCAAAAGACTTGTGGTCAGCTGCCAGCTTTCAGCCAGTTTTTGGGCACAGCAGAAGCTTGTACTGCAAGTGAAGCAGTTGACAAGCAATTATGTGCCAATATTTCTAGTGTTTGAAGCAATTTGAAATGCTTGTAAGTGAAGAAATACCTGGGATGCTCGTTTGAGAGAACAGTGTCGTGTATGAATGACCTAGAACTTCAGTCTCATTCCTTTCCTCTTCCTCCACCTTTCAGGTAGCAGTGAGAAAGTTACTTTATCTCAGGTTTGGGTGGTACATATCACCTTCAACAAAACAGTTAAACCATTTTGTCTGTGCAGCATGAAAGCTGGATTTTGTCAAGTCCTGTTAAAAGAAGAAAGGCCCTGGACTGAAATTCTTGTACCTTGGAATTCCTCAATCCAATTTCATACAGGAGGTGTCTTGTGTCCTAATTTGTAATTTTTAAACTGTCCTAACTTCATATAGCCATTTGCTGATGCACTGGGAACAACTGTAGGCTTAAACCATTTCCTGTTTGTTGTCCGACAGCTGTTCTTGCTCAAGTTGTGGATGTGTGGGGCTTTACTGAAAACTGAGTTAATATAAATTAATCAGCGTGTGAAAATTTCCACAATATACTTTGTTGTCCTATTTAAATGTAAAAGTAATTTTTTAGCTGCTCCTGCAGCTCATAAGTCTTTAATTTGAGGGTTGTTTCTTCCTTTTTTCCTTTTGCCAAATTCCAAGCCACTTATGTATGATTAAATTCCATTGGAATTATTGATCAAACAGTTAAATATTTGATAGAAAGCATTTCAGTTCAACCTGTTTCAACCCCCTTAATCTGCCTGACTTGTTTTTCTATTTTAATTCATTTTTATTCCTTTCAATTAAGAAAATAATGTACCTCAGCTGAAGTCTATCCTTAGCTAATTATATTGCTCTTGGTAAATTAAGACATGAACAGATCTCCATCTTTTCCTAGCAGCTTGTGTTACATTGCCACTGAAGCTTGCAAATTCTTGTTGAAAACCTGCACTAAATTGCCCTTTGCTTTCTTGGATGTATTGTGTGCAATTTATAAGAAACCTTGTAATCAGACCTGTTTTTCAGAACCTGTATTTAACAATAACTGATAGAGATTTAATTTATTTGTTTGTTTGTTGTTTGTTTATTTATTGGTGATGTTAGAGGGGAAAATCTGAGGTAATGTTACAGTGCCATCCAGCTTCCTGACCTTGCCTCAGGCCTAGCTTCTCCCTTACTGAAATCTTGCTTCTTGGCAACGTCTTCACTAGAACTGCGCCACTAAATTAAAAACTGATTATATTTTATCATCTCTATTCCTTCTGTCTGTCCTGATTACAAAATGTCAGATGCCAGTAAAAGAATATAAATTTTACTTCCTACAGTGAAAGTTAAATAGCACCTCTCTATCCCAAATAATTAAAAAAAAAAAACCAACACAATTAATATGGTTCCAACTTCACCCCGATACAAAATGCAGCAACGCCTGTTAGGAGGATGTGGCAATGGTTTCATAAGGTACAACAGAATTGTGTAACAGCAGGAGTGAAAAATACATGTTTGATCATGAGAAGGGCAGAGATAAATCAGGTACAGTGCATCCCTTCTGCCAGGACTGACCTTTAAACCTGACTTTTGTGCCAGTTAATTTTCAGCTGTTCGACCACTGAGATACTCTTGGTGCTTGGTCCTGTCTGTACCAAAACTTCCTTTAGATAAAATCTTCCCTTTAGGGAAACTGGTCTTTCTCCTCACAGTCCACCTGCAAGTCCCAGTCTCTGAACACTCATCTGTGACCATTCTCAATTCTCTTCAGGTCTGGTGGCCTTGTTCTGGCCAAAAAAAATAAATAAATAGTTGCCTTCCCTGCACTGAGCACTGGAATAGGCTCCCCAGGGAAGCAGTAATCGCCTAAGAATATTCAAGAAATGCTTGGACAGTGCCCTCAGGGACATGGTGCAAACTTTGGGGTCATCCTGTTCTGGGGTGGGAGTTGGACAGGGTGATCCAGGCTGTCTGAGGAGGTGGTTGAGCCACCATCCCTGGAGACATCTAAAAAGACAGATGTGGTGCCAGGGGACAGGGTTTAGTGGTGGATGTGGCAGAGTTAGGGTAGTGGTTGGACTCGATGAACTTGAAGGTCTTTTCCAAACAGAATGATGCTGTGATGTTGTGAAATGAGCCGTTTAACCAAAGTCCTTCACTGTGTTCATCTCCTCTTACACAGCTTGAGTTGGCAGCATTCCGGCTCAGAAAACAGCATCAGATAACATCTTCTTGACCATCATTCCCATGTCATGGTTCAGCTCATCATGTTTAAAGTGAGCCAGACACAAATATTTTGAGCTGTGCATGTGTACTACAATGGTGTCCTTAATTTCATCTCAGTCCATCCTTACCTGGGTCATCTTCCACCAGAGATCTGTCTTGCTGCCCATTAATGACCCCACACAACAAGGTGTGTTGTCATTGAGGATTTTTGGTGGGGCAGCATCCATCTCTGTACAAGCTTCCTGAAGATACTGGGGTTTTTCTGTACTAAGCAATGTTTGCCCTGTGAAAAATCTGTGATCTCAGCTAAGGGCAGTTAGACACCTTTTCTGGAAGGTTTTGCAGGGTTCCAGAGAAGCTTGTCAAGGGTTACTGGTTGGAGTATTTCAAGTCTCAAGCAGATACCCAGGATCAGCTGTTCCCCAGTGAACCATGAAGGAAAGTTCAGTGAGAATATTAGTGAAACCAGCTATAGCTGAGAGGCCTCATCAGGAGTTTGTCCTGGCTAATAACAGGAAGGAAGAGGAAGTCGTTTCAGTAGGATGCAACACCAGGAACTGCTTGTTGTCTCCAGGAACTGTAAGTGAATGGATGTGGGAGCGAGAGGATGATACCTTGTTCTTTGACCATGTTTTCTCATCCACTTTTAGAAAGTATTCTCAGAAAGAGGATAAAATGAATCTTTCTCAATATGAGGATGAATGTATCTGTGGATACTCCTTGTTGGGACACACCAAGAAGTGTTAGAGAGGTTGTAATAAATAAGCGACTTGATTTTATCGTAAAGGAGGTCACAAAGTACAAAGCTATTCAATATGTACACCATAATGAAGTGGGTATTTGTGTTTCTTACGGAGAGAAACCCTTTCTGCTTGGACAGACTTATTTTTTACCATAAGCAAAAACAGGTATTACTGCAGCAGTAGCAGGACTTGGTAAAGAAGGCATTTCTGATCAATATTACATTCCTAAAAAGGAAGGTAATAATGTTCTTGGATCTGCAAATAATAAATAACTGCTTGCTAACAACAGTGTACAAGCTTAACTTAGAGCTTAAAAGTATATTTAACTCCAGTATTGAAGCTGATAAATATGGGCTGTATTCTAGTACTTGCTTCACTTAAAGCATCTGCAGTTCTGGAGAGATAAGCCTGGATTAACTACTGGTGGACAAACTGATTCTCAACCTGTCACCATTTGACTCAGGTCTGACAACAACGTTCTTGATCCCCTCCCCCTCCCACCCAGGTAGGGAAGGACACAGAGAAAGAGAGAGACTTGGCTGGATTGAAAACTAAACTACACAGCTTTAATTATCCACTAATGATATAAGATAATATATACAATTATATTCAAATTTGTTCAGGAATGTGCAAACCCCTATTGCCTCCCCTCACCCCCAGTAACTCCCACAGCAACCTCCTTAGCTGGGAACAGTCCCAAAAAGTGCTGGAGCTGCCAGAGAGAGCAGAGTGATGAGGGTCAGGAGAGCCCGAGCCTAAGGGTCGATGGTCATGGATGGACAGAGTCCTCCCCAGATGCCAGCCATGGACAGAAGAGAAAGGAAAAAGAAGCCAGGAGGAAGTTGTCTTCTGTGATCTCTGACCTTCCTCTGAGCTTACGTAGATATATGGAATGGAGTATCTCTGGCCAATTTTGCTGTCTGTCTAACTCAGCCTCCTAGGAGGGGTCATAGATCTCCCTGTAGTGTCTGAACTGGCAGAGTAAAGGTGCAACCTTGAAGACCCAGCAGTTAGAAGAACATTCCTCTCTGATCAGCCTTAGTTAGAACAGACTGTTGCTAGTTAGAAGAAAGCTTGTTGAAGGAAAAAAAGATCAGTAAAAGGAAAATTGGCTTCATCCTGGCTCAAACCAGGACGCAACCACTCCAGCTCAAGTGATTTGTGTTGCTTGTGCTTATTTTTTCTCTGGAAGATTATTTTATACCCTGCAACTAAAATGCTCAAGTGTCTTAGAGCCTTTCCATCCCTTCCATTTTAGGCTTTTTTTTTTTTAGACTTTTTACCTATAATCAGCTAGAAATGTTTTAAAGAGCTTTGCTCTCACCAGAGAGAATTGCTTGTTTATGCACTTCATTGCAGGCTGTTCCACATCAGTTTCCAAACAAAAAGTAGAGCAATTTATTCTGCTTATGTGCCCTTTTTTTTTTATTATTTTTTTTTCCCTTTATTTTATTGCTCTGTATTGGTTTTGCATCACAAGGGACTGTTCTCATTATAGAAAATGAAAATAAAATGTTTCTTGGTTATATAGTGCATCTCTCGTACAGGTTCAGCAATTTGAAATTTTTTAAAAGGAAGATTTTCACGGACCACGTATGTGAGATCTCAAGACTTCCAATGTGCTAACCTCCATGATCTTATGTCTAAGAAGATTGACGCAATTTTGAATGCAAAGTACCATCACATGATGTAGTGTTTTTTAGAGTAAAGATGTAGAAAATTTTCTATGTGAAAATCTGATGAATATCTACATAACTGCTATGTTTTTGCAGACAGAAAAATGAGGGGTGTTTAGGTTATTCACTGAAGTGTCAGTGGGTCAACAGCAAAGAATGAACTAATGCCATGAATTCTGAATCCCATTAGACCTGTTACCCTTTAATTAATTACAACTTGTTCTGTAAAACTCACACATTAAAAAGAGATTTGCAGTACAAAAGCAACTGCAAACTCTGCGCACTTTGGCAGTTAAAAGAGCAGAGTGAAAATTAAGTACTGATCAATATATGTAGCAAGATAGAACATTTGATTAGACAGCATATTATTTTTTAACTATTTCGGGTTTTTAATAGCTAACTGCAGGTGCTTGAGTAACTTACAAAGCCTCCTGAAACTTCAGTTGTATCTTCAAACACCTTTTTTTAGCACTGGATAATCAGAATTCTCAAAACATGATATCTGTCACAATAAAAACGTTGTACACTGCTGCCATGGATATATTTGGATTTTACCTTTCACTTAATTGAACACTTCTTCCACCACAAGACATAAGTGGCTTATGAGTGGCAGAAATTGATTTACTTTTCACTGTCTTATTTTTGGGTTGTTTTTTAAGCACCTACAAACAATAAGACATACGGTTTGCAGTCCTTACCTTTTCTATACGTAACTGCCATGTCTACCAGAAGAACTGGAGACTGCAAGAGCTCAATCACACGTTCTACCTTTAATTTTTCTTCCCATTCCAACCTTCCTTCAGTACCAGGATTTCAGGCAGGAGGTTGAGAGCTGGCAATTTGATTGCTAATCTTGTGAGAGAAGGAGGGAGCAGAGATGAAGCAGAAGGTAAAGCCTCCCCCTGGAGGAAAAGGGCCCACCTCCCCTCAGTACTGTTCTTTAAAACATTAGCTCAGATGTAGAAACCAAAGATGTTTTCTCTCAAGAGCTGCTAAAAAGTTGTCTTTTCATTTACTCTTTGCAGAATAGCTTTCAGCACCAAAGCTGCAGCCAATTTCATTACAAAATTAAAATCTCTGTACTGCTGATGCTACTTCTCTGAAGAGGTCAGTGCTAGAAAAACCTGAACCATCTTTTTTTTTTTTTTTTTGTGAGTAGATTGTCAATTATCTTTCACTTGGTTGTTGGGCTCTTCAGGAACCACTTCTCATAAATGGAATATGTTTCAACACAGAAGAAAAATGCACTTACAAGAAAGAAATGGCTGGGTGTATTGCAACAAGTGTATCTAGAGCAGGAAAACAGTGCCATTTTGAACAGCACTTGGAATGGGAATGCTTCTTATTTTCTACTTCTCTCTCTGGTTCTTCTCAGAAGAGTATTGTCTCCTATTCCTTGAAAAACTCATCATGGAGAGGGAAGCAGCAAGTAACCCAGCAACACGTTATGCTGACATGCAGGACAAGGCTATTTACATGCTGCAGTTTCAGTTTGTGAAATGTATTGTGTAATTTTAGGTGGTTTATGTGCTGTTGCATTGTAACATTACCTTTGTATTGAATGCATTTACCCAGAAGCCTTTACAAGAAGCAAAAAACTGTTGCCAGTTGTGTTTTTTTTTAATTTTGGGGTCTTTTTTTAATTTTATTTTTTTTTCAAGATTCCCTGCTCTCTTAAGGGGAAAATAGACTGAGATAGTAGCAGGAAGTGTAAACAAATCCAAGTAACAGCAAATCCTGAGCTTTCCAAACCTAGGAATATAAAGAGATATCCCTGCTTTAAAAGCTGAAAGAACAAGTTCATTTAGTGGTGTTGTGCTGCCTACTGGACAGTTGCACAGAAGAGTGCCAAGAGCAAAAAAAAAACCAAAACCAAACCAAACCAAACAAACAAACAAAAAAATATATAACTGCACAAGTTAATAGTAAAACATTTTTTTCTTAATTTGGACAAGTATTAAAAAAATGAGGCCAGCTAAGAGAAGGTTAGAGGTGCTACTGGAAAAGACCAAAGAGAAGTAGAGAAGCAGGGAAGCCCTTGGAGAAACCACAGTATGGAGGCAGTGCTCTTGTAGTCTCATGGGTGAATCTATATTGGCTCAGTCTTTCTTGCTGCCATAGACCAAACTCGGTTTTGCCTGAATGGGGGTCCAGGTGACAGCCTGAGGGTGCAAAAAGGGGAGCAGGAGGAGTGAAAGGGGTTTAGAGTGGAGGCTGTGAGATGCTCCATAAGGGAAGATGACAGGGAGCTCAAATTAATTTTATTGAGGGGGTGAGCAACAAAAGTGTCTTGATTTTTATGTACCTCGTTGGCTGCTTTCCCAGGTTAATGAGCTACAGATGTTCCTGCCCCTCTTTTCAGACCCTATTCCCCCTCACTGTGGGACCCCCACTGTGAAACCCTCCTCTAGCCCTTACCCCCACCACACTGTCCCTTCCATCTGACCTCTCCTCCCACCAGCCCCTCGAAACATGGTGGGCTGAATTAATCCATTTGAGCCCTGGATGCTTGGATCTTTCAGTAGCAGCAAAACTGACCAAGATTTCTAAGATGTGATATGTAAAATTGCTTCATAGTGACCTCACAAAAGAGAAATGAGATACTGAAGTTTTAATTACATATTAAATTCTGTAACATACTGCTGCTAAAGTTTTCATTTAAATCTGAGGGAGATACAATAGAACTATAGGTAATGGGAAGAAGGAACCTTTGTATCATATGGTGACAATATGAATGTCTGTGTAGATAATGGGAAAAGCCATTGCAGGAGGGATGAGCCCATCTGTAAACTTCTAACAAGGCTGCAACAGTAAGATGGTGTCAGCCCTTACCATAGAATCATAGAGTGCCAGGTTGGAAGCGACCTCAAGGATCATCAGGTCCAACCTTTTTAGGTCTCCAGCTGCAGAATTTCAACACTAGAATATACATCTTTAGGAAATTTTATGTTCCTGTCCTATTACTTTGAACTCAAAATTTGTTATTTCCACTTTGGACATAGGTGTCATCTGAAGTCATGTATGTTTTGTGTAGCAACCCTGCCTCTTACACCCCAAAAAATTATATACACAGTCAAAGGCTGTTCTCCCTTGAAAATATGAGCATCTGCTCTTACAAGGTGATTTATTTGAGAGGGAAAAAAAAGTACATCACTTATATATAGTCGTCTAAGGATCTCCACAAGTTATATACAAATCACACTTCAGTTCTGTCATGGTTTGGGCCTAACATGACAACATAGAAACAGCCTTGTGGCCACTCACTCACCTCCTCCCCCTCACACACTGTGTGGGATGGGGAGGACAAAGACCAACTAGAATATTCTAGGTCAAGACAAAGGACAAGGAGGGTTCTTCGCCGATTAAGGTCCCGGGCAAAACAGACTCAACCGTTTTGAGTTGGGGGAAAACTTTTTGGGAAAAATAATAATTTAATTTCACACTAATCACACACACACAGGACACAAACACACACAGAGCAGGGCTTGCAGATGTTACCCCACCCCTCCCTTCTTCCCACGCCCAAATCACTTTGTTCCCGGTTTCTCTCCCTCCTACCCCCCAGCGGCACAGGGGGACAGGGGATGGGGTTTAGAGTCAGTTCACAGGCTGGGGGTTCCTGCTGCTCCTTCATCCTCAGGAAGAAGGATTCCTTACAGTCCTGCCCTGCTTCCCCACGAGGTCGGGAGCTGCTCCAGCCTGGGCTTCCCACAGAGTCACGGGCTGCTTTGGGAACAGTCACTTCCCATAGCATGGGGTCTTCCACTGGCAGCAAATCCACACTTACTGCTCCTGGCGCCTTTAGGGAATGTTCCACCACATTGCGGGGGGGCAGCTGCCATCTCACCATAGGTTGCAGGGAAACTTCTGCTTGGACACCTTCTTTCCCCTTCTTCCTCACCAACCGCGGGCTCTTCACCCCACACCGCTGTGCCTCTCCAGCTCAGCTCCTTCTAACTACTCGCCCTGTTTAGGTCTTTTATCAGTTCTTTCATATGGCAGTCGCAGAGACATCCATTGTCCCTCTCTAATGGCTCCTCAGCTGGCTGGTTTTGGAGCTGGGGGAGCTTCTTACCAGACCTACCCATGGGGCTCCTCCCCTGCTACAAAAAAAAACCCTCCAAACCAAAGCAGCACAAGTCCCTAAATACTGGGTCAGCTTAACTCCAGTCTTTTAAAATCTGCTTGAATCAAAACACAGGTTGTTCAAGAGATGACACTTGTACTTGCATTGTCGAATCAACAACGTGATTAATTTTGTAGGGCTGGTTGTGTAAGCTGACAAGATAATCCAGTCAGGCCTAGCAGCTGTTGTGGTGCTGACACTCTGATGTGCTGTTCTTAACAAAAAAGCTAAGTGCATTTTGGCTGAAAACATGCTCATGATGAACCTTCAGCAGACACAATGCGGTGAAAAGCTGAAAAGTTTGCTTGAAAATGTCTGGTCCCACAACACAAATATGAAGTTTCAGAAGAATATCCATGTGGGAGCAGAAAGGAAAACTGTGCTTTGAACAACATTCAGCAAACTTCTGTTCTATTGCTTTCACTACCCAATGACAGGCTTGAATCCTAGCTGGGTGCAGGATATTTACAGCTTTGTTGTTATTTGTTTTTTCTTAAATGCTCTCCACAACTACCCGAAAGGAGGTTGTAGCGAGGTGGGTGTTGGCCTCTTCTCCCAAGTAGGTAACTATAGGACTAGAGGAAATGGCCTAAAGTAAGGCCAGAGGAGGCTTAGACTAGATATTAGTAAGAATTTCTTTACTGATTGAGTAGTCAGGCACTGGAACAGGCTGCCCAGGGAGGTGGCAGAGTCATCGTCCCTGAAGGTATTCAAGAAATATGTAGATGTGGCACTTCAGGGCATGCTCTAGTGGGTTTTTTGTGGGTTGTGTGTTGGTTTTTGTTTTGTGGGGCTTTTGGTTGTGGTTTTGTGGTGGTGTCCGGGATTTTGTGGGGTTTGTTTTGTTTTTCTTTTCTTCCTCCAGGTGGATGCTTGGACCTGGTGATCTTAGAGGTCTTTTCCAGTCATGACAATTCTCTGATTCTGTGTGATTCGTGCTGTGAAGGTATGTGTTGCTCTGTAGTAGGAATGAATACATAAAAGCTTTGGATCAGGAACTCTTTTTGTCCTGCCCTACTTCCCTTACCAGGTGCCCTTAATACTTATGCTAACACTCCTATTTGTCTACCCCACATACCTGCTGGGAGTGCCCTTGCTTGGCAGGCCAGAATCTCCCAGCCTCAGAGACAGGTTGCACAAGGTCTGATGGTAACTCAGCACCAAAACTGGGATTACCCTGTGTGTTTTTGTTCTCCCAGTCGCATGCCTCCTGCCTTTGCACGGGCACAGCCCCACGCGTGATCTCTCTGTTTATCGACTGCGGCGCGTGGTACAAAGGTTAAGGTTGAAGGCTGGGCCCACAGAGGCATTTCAAGGCTGGAAGGGATGGTCACCTCTCTAGGTCCAAAATCGAGAGTTTTCACACTGCCTTGCAACTGTGAGCTAGTGCTGGTTTCCATACAGACCTGCGTTTCCAGATCTGAAGTTCCCTATTAAACCCAGGCTTTGCACCAAACATTGTCCCTTCAGATTCCTCGAGGGAAAAACCGTGGAGGTCAAAAGCAGCAAAGCTGTTGTCGTGATGGAGGTGGTTATAAAGAGGAAGTGGAGAAGGGGTAAATCCCATCTCCTTGGGGAAACCCCTGGATTGTGTCTACTCTTGACAGATGTCTCTTCTTTTCCTTACTGGGAATCCACCCTGAGCTTTCCTCACTGCTAAAAATACAAGTGAATGTAGTTGGCTCTACAGATAGGACAATGTTTTCAAACATAGTAAACAAACTGGAAATAAACCACTTTGAGTTATTGACATTAAGTTATGTTTTGAGGGAAGGAAAAAAAAAAAGGCAAGCCAAACCCACTTTTTGGCAGAGGTGACTTCACAATGTATCATGTACCATTATCTCATTAGGTCTATATCAGCTATGTTAACTTTGCACATTGTCACAGGTGCTGGGAACGACCCAGAGGTTTTTGGCATCAGTCTGGGACAGCTCCAGGTAGATAAAATTTACTTAGTTACTTTATTTATGTACAAGTCTCCACTCTGGCTCCTGTTCCCCTGCTTCCACCCCCACCCACACATTCAGTGTGTGTACAGACAGACCTGCCAGGGAAGCTAAGCCCCTTCTGGGCCACAGAGCATGAACTCCTTTCCTTTTTTTTGGAGGAATACTTGCCAAATGCTGTGGAGCTGGGCTGGCAGGCTGGGTTGGTAGGAAACTTTTCTTTCTCTGTATATCTCTGGTCTAGTTTAGCAAACTTCTGGAGCAGCAAGCCTGTATGTTTTTGGCTACAGTTGATCTTTGCATAGAAATCAAGTGAGCATCTCAAATACCAGAGCTGGTGTCACTTATGGCAGGGCACAACACCTGACAGTTGCATTGCTGGTGGTTGAGTGCAGCTAAACTGCTGCAGACCCCTTGTCAGAGGCCTCTAGTGCCGTCTCTCCCTGTGGTCCTCAGCTCCTTCAGACCATCCCACTGATAATTTGCTTTGCTAGCAAACTGTCTTCAAGGAGAGGAAAAACCCCAAGACGTAGTGCTAGGAGAAGGGTGACAGCAAACAAATTCTGTTTTCTTTGTTATCTGAATGCTCGGGGTTTTAGCAGAATGTCTCAGTTATGTTAGAAAGTGCAGCTCCTCTGTGGAAGGCTTTTGTATGCACCTTCTGATTCCCTAATCACTTTTTTTTTAACTCAGATTCCCTATCTGGAAGGTGGGGATAAACCTTTCCTGGAAGGATGTATTATCTTGGGAGGAGTAGCTACAGGGAAGTGAGTGGTGTTAGTGTTTGGCTACTACCATTGGGAAAGCCACATACGTTGTTACAGACCAAATCCATTAGTCTTTTGTTCATAATGGAATCAACACACTATCTAAATCAGTTTTCAGTGTCTCACCTAATGCTGGCTGTCCCATAATGAGCTGCACAGCCTTGCAATTTCTTTGTGCCTATTGTCATTTCTCCAATCTAAAATATTGAGTCAAAAACATCTGTTACGGTTTATAAAATACACACATTCCAAACAAATAGTGCATTTTCTTAATTTTCTTTAAGGTACTTCAGACTTAATTCACGTTGTTAGTCCTTAAATAATGAATACTTGTTATCCACTATTCCACATTATGGATTCACCTCACCAGCTTCTCTGAAATTGTCATGTTCTTCCTACCTAGGAGACACAGGTTAACAATCTTATTGACTTTCCTACAACCTTTAACTGAGATATATTTTGTGGCATTTAACTAATGACAGAGTAAGGTACCCATCAATTAAAATTTCCGCCCATACAGCCAAACAGTTGGTGCTAGGATATGGTCTTAGGATTATGTGTAATTTTAACTTGCACAGGTTACAGAAATCACATACTGTACTTTCTAGCCACCAACTGTAGTTTATACTTAATTATTCAAAGTTATGTGGCCTGAGTTTTCTTTAACACCTTGAAAGTACAGTCCTGCGAGTTCAGAGCTTTGTAGAAGAAAGCAAGAATTACATCTTCATCTTTATTCATAACATTATTGATGACTAACAGTCCTGCTGTGCCCTGAGCTCTGCTAGAAAGTGAGCTTCTGTGGCAAACTCAAACCCTCTGAGAACAAATTCTGTCCCTCTGGTAAGTACAAACCACAGAATTGCCCTACAGAGGTGAACCTCATGGCATCAGCTTAGTAAATGAAAGCAGAATCCAGTCCACCACAGAAGCAGCTGTGAAGCTCTTGTGTAGAGCTTTACCTCTGTAAGGCAAATTACAACATTTGTACTCACCAGGGAAAATTCTTTGCTTTCGTAGTTAGAAGATTTCTGTACATTTTTTTCCTTTTTTTTCATTGTTGGTGTAAGAAACACCTTGAATATTGAAAGATGAGTGGGAGCCAGGGTGATACAACTAAGCCATTTATCTCAAATTCCTGAGAAAACAGGTGTGGTTTTCTTAATTTCTGCTTCTTTCTTGCATGTCTCTTTCTAGGAAGAAACATCAAAGACCAACTATTTGTTTCCACCAAATGCATGGTGGTATACAAGATGTGCTTGGGAACAAACTGGAATTCCTGTACCCCACTGTTGTTTTTGCAAAAGGAATAGACCAGACATTCAGGGAGGAAATCCCATCTTTCATTTCATATTTTAACAACTCAGAAATGGTGGTAGTATCTCAATTATTTCTGCACATGAATGAGCTGTCAGCGATTTCAGCTTTATTTGCTGCCTTACGGACGGCTTGTTTTGCTGAAGTAACCATAATAGAGAAATGCAACACTCCCTGTGCTCCGTGGCCATATATATATATATCACAGAACAGTGATATATGACTGGCACCAGCTGTGGCAGTGGAGCTTATACAGCAAGATTTGTGTTTCTTACAGGAGTGGGTGATATAAATATAGCTATAGCCAGCAACTTTTTCTTTACCTTCACAATTTATTAATTAATTTCAACAGTCAAGAGTATATGTAACTGATAAGAAGGCAGAGCTTCTTTGAGCAGATTACCCACATATAACCATGGTTTAAGAAATCCAGCTTCAGCTGTAGCTCTTCATCACAGGTCAGAAGAGCCTTCTTTAGCACCTGAAGTGCTGACTGTAGCTACTCCCCATTGCAATTCCACGTTGCAACTCTTGTTTGATCTATTCCTAAGAAGAAATCAACCTGTTCAGCAGCCAGGTAATTATCAAGTGCACATTGTAGGAGATGCCATCAGACCGGTTGCATAAACTGTGGACTAGTGTAACCCATCAGCAAGCCTCAAAGAAAGGTTTTATTCTTCTTTCAGAAATTTCTCTTTTTATTTTGGCGCTGCATACTAATATTTCTTTGTTTCCACACCTCTGGGTACCTCCCTAATCCCCTTCACTTGTTGGTCTTCTGCCCTGGCTCTTCTTCTCATGCTAAGCTTCTCATCCATTTTTTCCCCCACATACACAGTCACATAAGGTGCATGGATGAGCCGTGCATCCCGTTACACTGACCAGCGTTCTCCCAGCTTTTCCCTGTCATTTGGCAGCACCCACGGGACGCTGCCCCAGACAGACCCAAACTTACAAGGCAACTGGGTTACAGAAACACTGACTGGCAGAACGGTCTGGGTAGGAAGTGACCTTGGAGGGTCACCTAGTCCAACCCCCCTGCTGTGGGGCAGGGGCAGCTTTCACTAGATCAGGTTGCTCAAAGCCCTGTCCAGCCTGACCTTGCAGATGTCCAGGAACGGGGTATCCACAGCTTCTTCCCTGGGCAGCCTCTGGGAAGCAGCGGCTCAGGGGACCCGTGTGTCAGGTTGGGAACGCAAACTTGCGTGTTGTCTTGTGCTGGGAGAAACTCCATCTCCCGGGCTGGAAAGGAGGGAACGGGGAGGGCAGGAGGGGGTAGGGAAGTTGCCCTTCCACACGACTCGCTGAGCAGTTTTTCCCTCACGGCACCGACACCGAACGGACCCGTCGAAGGGGGGTTGGCAGGGAGGGCTCGGCGCCTTCAGTCACACAACACACACAACAACAAACCCAAACCAAACCAGTTGCTCTCCTCCTCGTGGCGAAGCCTGCGAGGGGGGAAGCGCCGGGACCGGCTGCCAAACCCTCCTCCCCGCTCCGAGCCCGACGGCGGCTCCCGCGGCCACGACCCGCTCGGGCGGGGCACCCGGGGCGCTCCTTAAAACCCGCCTGGCTCCGGCATCCTCCTTCCTGCCTTCCTCCTCTCCCTCCTCCTGTCCCTCCGCCCCGCCGGGACCCTGCCGGCAGCATGGGTAGGTACTGCGGGGCGGGCAGCGCCCCGCGGGTGGGATGGGATGGGATGGGACGGGACGGGGTGGGATGGGATGCGGAGGTTGCCCCCCGGCTGGGGGGTCACTCAGGCCGCCCCTACCCCCCATCCTGCCCCGATCCGGGCTGCCAGGGGCCGGCAGTGTGGCCGGGCAGCCAAGGGCTGGCAGGTCTGAGGGCACCTGCGGGTGCTTTGTGCTCCTTTGGTCCATCCCCAGCTGCTGCTCCTTCATCAGCCCTCTCTGTCCCTCCGGGGCAGCATTTCCTCTGGCAGGGCTGTAGGCAGGTTGATGTGAACCTGCCTTGAAACCTTGGTGAAAGCCAAGTGATGGTACCTTAGCCCTGTAAGGTCTGAGCCCCTAGCAGGGAAGGTTATCTTAGACTTCTAAGGCATGTGGAGTTGAAAATCCCAGCAGGAGTGAAATGTGGTGTTTCTCCCAGCTGTTAAATAAAGCTTTTTCACCAGAGTGTTTACCTAGGTTTGACCTAATCAGTGTTTTTTAAATACATAGAAACACAGCTAGAAGATCCAGATGAGGGCGGAGGCTGCTGATCTAGTTAATCCTGGAGACTTGTGCCTGTGTAAACTGGAATGCTGAGTAGTAAAGGCACAAATGATGCTTTTCCATGGTGTAGCTCTCCATGGCCCTTCACTGAAGTCCTTTAGTGCCTGAGCATGTTAATGTTCTTCTCCTCACAAGCAGTTCCTGAGCTGGGGAGACCTTGTCGCGTTTACAGGAGGAACCCTGAGGTGCCCAAAATATGAGAAAGTACCACTGCAGCTTTGGCAGGCAAATCTGTGCTCTGGGAACAGGCAACCATAGTGGTGGGCAATGACAGAGATGAGCAGGCAGAGGCTGGCAGTGCCCCTGCCCAGAGGGGCACCAGGTCCTGTTGGCTTGGGAGGCCAGCTGGGAAAATTGTGATTACTCTGGGGAGAGAGAGTAATCTAAGGCAGCTGCTCAGGTAATATCAGGTTTGCTGTGTTACTTGTTTGCCTTGATGCTTTCTGTGTTGGTGTCTTCTGGAAGAGCCATGTGTGAAGCAGGGACTCTGGGAGTCACTGGTCCTTGCATGGATGATGTAAGGCTGCTCCAGGGAGCAGAGGCAACAGACTTGGCTGTGCCACGAGTCAGGTAGCAGGAGAGCAGATTTGCTCTGGAGCCAGGAACTTCCCCAGGTGACAGTATGGTTGTGTAGAGAGATTTAGCCCAGCTGCAGACTTGGGAGTATTGCAGTTGGGTAAAGTTGCTGTGACGGGTGCAAGGAGCGAGGCAGGTGCTCCACTCTCCTGCCAAGCACCATGAGCAGCAAGAGCTACAGCACCTCTGCAGCTGCAGGGAGCCATGCTGGTGGGAGGTGATGGGGAAGGGGTCAGAGCCATGAGCCTGCCCCCACTTTGCCTCCAAGTGCAGGAAGGAGAGTGTGACCCACCCATAAATAAATATTTAGATTCAGTGCCCAAGCCAAGAACTAAGTGCCTTCTGTCTTTACACCATTTAAAAATATTTTAATATCTTAAGGGAATGCAAATACAGACCTGCCCAGAGTTTTGCTCTGAAAAATGTGAAGCTTTTACGTATCTTGTGGTGAAAATGAGCAGTTCTGCAGGTTGTTCTCTGTGGGGAGACAATGAGAGGTACTGAGAATTGCTCAAAGGAGACACTGTTTCAAGGTGTCACCAGCAAACCCCAGATTTATCACTGAAATTAATGAAAAGTGCTGGGTGCTCAGTGCTTTCGTAGCTCTAAACATGAAGCTGACAGTGGAGTTCCTCAGACACTTTAGGTGCCTTTGTTGAAATGCTGGGTTTAATCCATCAGGAGTTTTCTGACTCTCTCTGTAAAAGGAGAATAGAGGGATAAAGTCAAAATGGTTGAGAAGTAAGTTTGCCTCTTAAATATTGGTCTACGTTGTCTCTCAAAAAAATGCCTTTGTGATATCCCCTGCACAGGGTTTCTTGCAGAGGTGATACATTTACCTTCTGGAAAGGAGAAAAAAAAAACCTAATCAACTATACAAGTTCCTTGATATTTTTATCTCAAGGCTTAACTGACAAGCAGAAATGAGCTGCTTAATCTGATGTTTCCTGTATATGGCATTTTAATGCTTGAGTGCTGGAAAGCCCGGCAAGTGAAAATAATTAAGAAGTTGTTTTGAAGATAGTCTGTGACTAACCCCTTGGTATCCTTCAGTACATCTGCTCACGGGAGTCATGTAAGGAACATTACCAATAATTTTAATGCCTCAGGTATCTGCCTGTGCCCTGAAATTGGCATGTTAGCATTTTATGGATCTTACTTGTTTTCCTGGAAAATGGAAACCCCTTAGTAGGAGGGTTGGAACTAGATGATCTTTAAGGTCCCTTTCAAACCAAACCATTCTATGATGTTACGTTCTTGAATTAGCTGCATTTTACTTCCTCTGTCTCTATCATAAAGAGTGTCATCCAAGGCAGTGAAGGAAACAATCAGATCAATTTGTTTTAGTAATTTCTGTAAGTGAGTATTCAGTATCACGTTGAACACCACAGTGTTGCTGTCAGCTATTTTCATTTGCTGTGAACTATGGACTAAATGACGATCTCAGCAAACATATTTTTCTTGTAGTGATCTATTACGGGCACACATCATTTGCAAGCAGGGATGTCAAAGTTCACATCTTGTACTTGGTCTTATCTTAATGATAATGAAATCACTCATGGTTTTATAGGAAATGCTGACAATCCACTCTGTGGGCACAGGGCCTTTACCTGCAGCAGTGTAAGCTCAGCCTTCAAGCCTGTCCCCTGAGCCCAGCAAGCCCTGGAGAGGTCCCTTTCAAACCAAACCATTCTATGATGTTACGTTCTTGAATTAGCTGCATTTTACTTCCTCTGTCTCTATCATAAAGAGTGTCATCCAAGGCAGTGAAGGAAACAATCAGATCAATTTGTTTTAGTAATTTCTGTAAGTGAGTATTCAGTATCACGTTGAACACCACAGTGTTGCTGTCAGCTATTTTCATTTGCTGTGAACTATGGACTAAATGACGATCTCAGCAAACATATTTTTCTTGTAGTGATCTATTACGGGCACACATCATTTGCAAGCAGGGATGTCAAAGTTCACATCTTGTACTTGGTCTTATCTTAATGATAATGAAATCACTCATGGTTTTATAGGAAATGCTGACAATCCACTCTGTGGGCACAGGGCCTTTACCTGCAGCAGTGTAAGCTCAGCCTTCAAGCCTGTCCCCTGAGCCCAGCAAGCCCTGGAGGACAATGCTTGGAAGGCTGCCACGAACAGTGAACCTGTCCTGAGCAGCTGGAAGCAGCTCCAGGGCTGCCAGCAGCTGCCTTCTCTTGCTGACCTCAGTGGGACCCCTGCTGTGCTTCCAGAGCTTCCCAGGTTATGGGAACGACTGCTAATGTGGATCACTCCACTAGGCCATGTATTCAGGCCTCCTTAAGTCTGAGCTGTGGGAAATTTGTCCCTTTTCAGGACTTGACATCTACCCCTGGAAGGGTATCTTCAGGCTACTCTTTACTCTTGACTTGCCTTTAAGGTAACATCCCTGAGAGTAAATTGGAACAGGATTCATCTTCTGTGTGGGTGATAGGGTGGTCTCTCACCACTTTGAATGGTGTGTGGTGAGCAGTCATAGCAGGATGGTGTCGTCAACCCACAGATAAGATGCTTTGTCTCACCAGTCCTTTTTGATATTTCCCTGGGAGAGTACATGTGCCTGGAAAACAAGAGGTAATCCAGCAACATTTTTTCTAATAAAAACAAAAGGCAATCCAGCAAATTTTTTTCTAATAATCTCCTTGTACCATGAAATGTCACCTTTGACAAACTGAAAATTTGCTAATCTTGAACAATACTGTGCTTGTGCTTGAAGATTTGTTTCCAGCTGAACTTTTCCACTGTCTTTCAGTGGTTTAAAAGGAATGTTATTTAACTTGTCTGTATTTTTCCCTCCACAGCTGCAAAAGGAAAGTCGGTAAGTATTGTTTTCTCCTATAATAAGTTGCTATCCTGACTCTCTTTGAGTAATGTTGTTTGGATAGTTTGTGAGTGCACAAAAAATAATCATCCTATTAAAAATACTTTACAAGTATAATATAATGAGTTATTAGCCAACACATGTAAAGCTACACCTGGTAGCTTATTAAAACCCAGCTGAGCATTAAGTGTGCTCAGCTCCCAGATAAAACATCTGAAGAGCCTTTGCTGAGAGAGTAGACCTAGGGTGGGAGGAGAAAAGTCCCTGGAGCCCATCTTTCCTGTGGCTGAGTTGTCATCATCCACCCACTCTCCCTTAGGACTCTTTTGACTTTCAGTGTTAGTTCTTCCTCTTGAATCTTTGAACTATTTATGACACCTGTCTCAGCAACCCTATCTCTGCCTTCGCTTTTCTTATCTTGCCAAGTTTTGCTCCACAGACTTTTCCTGCAGGTTTCTCACAGCTTAGTGGCTTCCTCAGGAGCCAAAGTCAAAATTGTGCAGCACAGTGATGTTGGACACGTGCCTGGCACCCCCAGGGCAGGGGAAGGTTGCCAGAAGCATTAAAACATATTCTGCAGGTTGCCTCCTCAGTGGTGGATCCAGTGCTTTCTGACCAATAGGGATCACAGCAGAAAAGGCTTCAGTAAATGTGTGTGTGCACATGTATAATGCACCAGAGGTTTAAGAGGACATACAGTGCAAAATAAGAACTGTTTATGTTTAGCAAGGTACAGCTGCATATACTGCTCTTGCTGGTTTCATCTAGGAAAAAAAAGGATAAGGTCTGTTTCTTTGGGCCCCTGTTTGACCCTGGCTGTGGCATTCAAATCTCCACCAGTTCAGGAACAGCCAGGAAAAGCCCTGTGGCTGTGGTGCTGGCATGTGAATGCAGGACATCTCTGCAAGGTGCATAAGCACTGCTGACTTCAAACAAACTCCTGACCTTGCTGAAAAGTGTTACCTCCCCAGTTTAGCCTATAGCACCACCAGCACCATGAGCTGCTGGGCGGTGTGATGGTGTAGCAGCAGGGAGGGATGGAGGTTTGAGAGCCCCAGGAAGGACAAAAATGTTTTATTTAGATTTTTCTGGATCCCACCAGCCCCTGGGCCAGGACTGCCCTGTCCCTTTTTTCTGCAGGCAGGCCAAACGTGGGGAAGGCTGTCTCCTACTTCAGGTGGGGACACGCTCTCCTCCCCTGCTGAAACCTTAGCAGAAACCAGATGCAGTGTGTGGATCACTGTTTTAGGTCCTGACCAAACAACTGCTGAAATCAAAACCTTTGGGATGTGTTTAATGGGTGCTGAGCCAAACCTTCATGGTTCCCCACCCACCTCCTCAGAAACCATGTGTGGCTTACTGGTGATTCACAGACAGAGCTGCGTGGCGATCTCCTGTAGAAACTCCAGACCACCCAAGCTGTGTCCAAGCTGGGACTAGTAATCTAGAGCTCCTACATCTTCAGCTGGAGGAATTGGATGCCTTCAAGTGGGTTTTTATCTAATTTTGAGATACACGTGGATGGCCTTCCTTTGGAGACACCTCTTCCTGTGCATGAAGGACATGATGTCAGGAATGAGAAGCTTCTACTTAGATCTCTAATTGCTCTAAAGATAAATTAGTCCCCCGTGGCATTCACCTTGGCTCAAGTAAGATTCCTTCAGTGAAGATTCCTATCAGACCATGAATAACATGTGCACTGGTTCAGGTGATAACAAAAATCAATGCTGTTCAGGCTGCTTGCACATTCTCATGCCCAAGTCAGGCTGTCAGCAATACTCTCGCTGCTCCCCCTTATTTTACTTTCTTTTGCAGTATTCATAAATGAATAACATGTTCAAACATTTATCGGTCTCAGCTGGAGGTATTTAGCAATATCCTTAGGATTCTAATTTTGTTGTGCTGTGGGCGTTTGGCAGGGCAGGGTTTTTTTTGTTGGGTTGGGGTTTTTTGAAAATATTGGGGTTTGCATTTATTTTTTTTTTTAATACCAATCAAGATTGCTCTGAGGGTTAGATGCTGAAGACTTCAGATGTGCACAGCACAACACTTGAAGGTCAAATATAGCATTGCTAAAGATCTCTCACAAAGGGCAGATGAGAAGTCTGCAGAGCTCTGAGGACTCTTGGTTCAGGCAACCCAGTGTTGTTCCACAGATGCTTATGCAGCCTCCTAACCCCCGAGCACCTACCCACTCCCCTGAGTCTGTATTGAGCTTGCTCAAGCTGTAGGCTGCAGTGAGCAATGTTGGTCTGTGTTGCAGAGCTTTGAGCTCATGCTCTCTGTCTCTCTCCTTCAGCCGAACTGCTTTGGATACCCCTTGAGCATCTTCTTCATCATCATTAATGAGTTCTGTGAGCGGTTCTCCTACTATGGCATGAAAGGTATGACCTGTGTCCTGCGTGTCCTTGTGCCTACCATTATTTACCCAAACCTGACTTTGGTTTGTAATCCATTGTTCTGTTCTTCCTACAGCGGTGCTTGTTTTGTACTTCAAATATTTCCTGAAATGGGATAACAACTTCTCTACAGCCATCTACCACACATTCCTTGCTCTGTGCTACTTGACACCGATCCTCGGAGCGCTCATTGCAGACTCTTGGCTGGGAAAGTTTAAGTGAGTGTTTCCTCAGAAAGCCAAAAACTATGAAAGCTTGGCTGAGCTCAGTGGTACTGAGACCATCTCCTAAAGCAACTGTCTGGAACAGCTGGCTATGCTAGAATTGTTTGTGCGGGTTTTTTTCCCCAAAGCTTGAGTTTTTAGTTGATTTAGCTCTTGAAACTGCACTATGAGTTAACATTTGTTATGGTTCTGCTAATCAGCTAAAGGTAGTAACTTGCTTTCCAGGCACAATGAATGTGTTTTTCTCTCATCTGGCCAAAGTGTAAGCTGAACTAAGGAAAAGCATTCACTAGATTATGAAGATAGATACTGAAGGTTATAAGTGCATTGGTTTGAATCTAACTACTGCAGGTGGCCAATGAAATGGTGAAATACTGTGTTATCTGGTATTAACTGGGACTTCTAGCTGTGGCTGCCTCTTCCCTGGAAGTGTTCAAGGCCAGGTTGGATGGGGCTTTTGGCAACCTGATCTAGTGGGAGGTGTCCCTGGCCATGCAGGGGGGTTGGAGCTAGATGATCTTTCAAGAACCCTCCCAACCCAAACCATTCTATGATTAATTTCAGTATCAACTTGACAGCTCAGTGGGAGGCTTTTCTGAGTTGCAACTCTTTCTTTAATTGATGAATTCTGGGTTTTTACCTGCGTGCCAGTTGCTCAGAAAAGCACCACTGAGTCAAGTGCTTTGAAGTGCTACTGAATTATTTCCAACAGCCTGATTTTGCTCTCCTTTCCTGAGGTTGTGATTCTAATAGTGTTTACATTGTCAGAAAAAAAGCACAATAAAGATTTTATGGAGGGATATGAGTCAGGAATGTTAGCTGACTTGTCAAAGGTCTCCCAGAGATTAGAGATGAACCTGGCTGTGCAGTCAGTCAGCTGCAGTCTGCACCATCTTCTGCTGTGTTGAGCAGGGCTGTGACCATGACCAGGCGTGCTCTTTGGAGCCCATCAGTGTAAACTCATTGCAAGTAGCTTGATATCTTGCAGAGTGCAGCCTGAATATATTTGCACTTCTGTTCAGATGGTATGATTTTGATTTTTCATTTTTTAAAAATTTATTTTGGGTTTTACCTACTTTAACAAATGAAGCTTTGTAGACCTTGAATCTCTTCTCCTCTGATACCCGCAGAATCTGATTGTCATCTTGTCTTGCTTAATTAAACAAGGCTAGCTGAAATAAATAAATAAATAAATAATAATAATAATAATAATAATAATAATAATAAATATTACAATAAACAGAATAGAAATGCTGTGACAGAGGTACGTGGATGGAATTTTACAGCAGCTTGTGATAAATCCATAATCTGGCATATCTGTTAATTACGCTTCCTCACTAAGTGTCTTTGAAATGAGTAAAAGTCTACCTTATCTGTGTGTGTATATATACACATGTAATTGTGTTAATATGTGTAAAAATGGATCTCTCTTTGCCAGAACCATTGTCTGCCTGTCCATTGTCTATGCGATTGGGCAGGCGGTCACAGCTGTGAGCTCCATAAACGACCTGACAGATTACAACCGGGATGGCTCTCCTGATAATCTAACGCTGCATATGTGAGTTCCCTTCTGCATGGGCCCTTTTCAGGTTGACGAAGGGTAGGACAAGTTATACCTTAAACTTATGCTACTTCAATTTCAACTGTGTTGGCAATCTGTCTCTTGTGTACACTTTAAGTAAGAAAGTGATACCTTTTTCCTCCCTTTTTCTCTTTCCTGCTTTGTTCCAGCGCTCTGTCCATGACTGGCTTGATCCTCATTGCCCTTGGTACGGGTGGGATCAAACCTTGTGTGTCAGCGTTTGGTGGAGATCAATTTGAAGAAGATCAGGTAATAATATCCTTCTGATGTTCAGTCATACAGATACTCTTACTGTTGTTTGACTATTTTAATTCTCTAAGGATATCTATATTTAGACATGTGCATTACTGTAGTGTTTCCTAAGAAGCTGGAAAAGGAACTAGATAACTATTTCATCTTGAACTGTGCAAACTGAGCTGCTGGTTGTTCAAACTAGGCTGATAAACGTGGTTATGCCTAAGCATTTCTTAACATCTTTTTGTTTTTACTGTAGGAAAAACAAAGAAGGAGATTCTTCTCTATATTTTATTTGTCTATTAATGCTGGAAGTCTCCTGTCTACTATAATCACCCCGATTTTCAGAGGTAAGGCCACGCATTTGTTTATAAAATAGTTAAACATCAGTAAAGGATGAATGTTTGATTACAGTCCAGGTAGATTTAAATCAATGGTCTGCCCTTTGACATCTTGTGGAGTTCTGTGGCAAATAGTTGTCAAGTTTTCATGGATGTCATCCAACTTCTTGCAGGTGAAGTACGGTCAAAAACAAGCTAGTTTGAGATCTGAATTGCCTTTAGGATCAGAAGTACTGGATCTGAAGAGATGTGCTGAAGCCATCAACTTGTATGCCTAACGCAGGCTTCAATTCCACGCAGGACTAAATGTGGCACCTCTTCCAGTGCCTTTAAAACCATCACACAAGAAAGAGTTGTACTGCTTGTGAAGGGGAGGAGAGCCCTCTGTTCTGGAAGTGGAAACTACCCTGAAGTGTGCCTGTGCAAAATACAGAGGCATCTATGCACATGGGAATACATGTGTCCATGTGATAAACATGTTTTTCATATGGTTAAAGGAGAAAGTTATTTTCTCTTGTGCTTGAAATGAATAGCATGATCCCAAACAAAAAGCAAACAATTCACTGATTCATATGCATATGGATTTTTGTGACAACCTTGCACAGATGGTGCTGTATGGATGTTCTTGGCAGGAGTTTGAGGAAGGCTGTTTTTCTCAAAAGAAAGAGAACAGCTCATGAGTTCTGCAATAACCCTATAGCACTGGGCTGAAATTCCAGCCTTTGGATTTCTTGACTGAAACAGTCTCTATAGAAGCATTTGAGCACTTTGCTCTATCTTTTCCTAAAATTGAAGGAGGTATGCATGAGGCACAACACAGGGTTTACTTCCTTGCTGTTACAGAATTAAAACTACCCTGAAAAAAACCACAAATTCAGCTGGGGAAAGTGGAATCATCATGTCCTGTAAAGGTTTAACCAAAAGGCTAATAGATTAAATCAAGGTATTAATAAGCTGAAGGCTATTTTAAATTTTATTTTATTATTTTTCCAAATCAGACTCTCTAATTTTACTGTTAGAAAAAGTATGGTGAAAAAGGTAATAATTTTGTTTAGTCTTTTACTTTTCCCTGCTAGTAGCTATGTCCACACTCTGAGCATAGTTTCAGGATGTATGTGTGAAGATTATGGAGCCAAACCTCTGACTACTGCTGTGGGGGAGGGCATAGGTTTGAGAATTTTTTCAACTTCTCCTAAAACTTTTGTAATCTGGTTCCTTTCTCACTAAGAACATGCATTTGATCATTCTAGTAGGATTCTTCACTTCTCAGTGTAAAATTAAATGTAAATCTCCTATGAGGGGAGGCTGAGAGAACTGGGACTGCTCAACCTGGAGAAGAGAAGGCTCAGGGGTATCTCATCAGTGTATGTAAATACCTGAAGGGAGAATGCAAAGAAGACAGTCAGGGTCTTCTCAGTGGTGCCCAGTGACAGGACCAGAGGCAATGGGCACAAACTGGAACACAGGAGTTTCGCTCTGAGCATCAGGAAATACACTTTCACTGTGAGGGTGACTGAGCCCTGGCACAGGTTGGCAAGGGAGGCTGTCCATCCGTGGAGATACTCAAAAGCCACCTGGACATGGTCCTGGACAAGCAGTTCCAAGTGGCCCTGCTTGAGCAGGGAGGGGTTGGACTAGATCATGTCCAGAGGTCCCTTCCAACCTAAACTATTCTGGGTTATATAATTTCTTTTTTCAGTAATGAAATATAAGCTGGATAATGATCATCTGTTCTGTCAATAACATCAGCAGAGATTTTTTTATTTCCCGAGTTAACAGTGAGTGCAAAGAGAAACCCTGTGTAAAACACTGGTAGGGCTGACCGGAACTTTTTTTTCTCATGTTACTTTGTACTTCAGCTCAGGAGTGTGGCATCCATAGCAAACAGCAATGCTACCCACTGGCTTTCGGAGTTCCTGCTGCCCTCATGGGAGTTGCCCTGGGTAAGTGGAACTATTTCCATCTTGCTGCTTCAGTTATACACGTGGTTATAATGATCTCAGAATAATGAGTAAGTGACAGAAATTTCCAGATATCAACCTCTACCAGTATCTGATCTTTTTATGCCATTTTTTACTTAAACTCTTCTTTTTTGGGGGGAGGAGTGGTGTTTGGAATTAACCTGGAGCATTCACTTTTACAAAAGAAACTGAGACTAGAGAGAGGCACAAATACACCCTAGAGTTCTGTACACTATACACTTTACTGCCAGTATTTCTTGGACTACTGGGGTGTATAAATAAGGTCTTTCGAATGTAGTTCTCAGGTGAGAACTCTGAGAAAATCCAGTTTTTGGAAACTCTCTGTGGTTCAGATCGCAGACTGTAGGAGGCAACTGTCTGTGCACTGGAGAAATGCCAGACTGGTGTGTCAGTATTTCTCAAGCACCTGCATTTTCACCAGCTCCCCAAGGCTTTCTGCTGCAGCACGAAGGCCAAGAAACTGGGGGGGTGGTTCCGTACGTACCACAGTGTCATCCCTCGTGGTCCTGGTCTTTCATGGACCTGACTGGGAGCCCACCAAGGCTGGGCCTCCAGCTGGGGTTGGTGGGTGACCCATCTCGCCTCTGCACCCCAGCTGGGCTGGATGGTGCCTGCAGGGCTCTGCCCACGTCCTGCCCTACTCGTGGGAGGCTGAGGCAAGGGAGCCTGCCTGGGCGTGGGAGCTTAGGGCACTTTGGCGAGTCCTGAGGCTCAGCCAGAGCCTCACGTGGCCTCGCGTGACCTGAGCTACAGCACCCTGGGCTCCTGAGGAGGAGCTCTTAAAGCTGGCTTGATCTGGCACAGCCAAGCCAGGGCCAAGAGCCTGAGTGGGCCTTGTTTTGACCATCCCCCAATTAAGCTAACACCCCACTGAGGACTTAACCAAGGAGTTTCAAAATTTAGTCCTTTCTCTTAAATAAAAGCAATCTGCTGGTATTAATGTTTTTTACTGTATAACGTGCCAACAGGTAATTGCATTGCTCCTTAGGATGCTTATTGCCATCCCCATGTCACTGCTTGACTGTCACAGCTTCATATCAAATTACTTGCCACTATTTTCAGTTACTCCTCAGTTGTTTATATATATATATATTATTTTTTTCTATTTCCTATTGTAGTTGTGTTCGTAGTTGGAAGTGGAATGTACAAGAAAGTTGAACCTCAAGGCAATGTAATGATTCAAGTTTCCAAATGTATTGGAGTAAGTACTATTTATATTGCCAAAAACCCTGGCAGCAGTTTTTAAGACTGTTCAGTCAAGTTGCCTAGGCCAGAAATCTGTCATAATGCAAGGAAAGCTTCTGAAGTGTTTTACTTTTTTTCCTTAAGGAAGGCTTCTTACTGACACCTCCAAATTTAGACTGCCTTTTTATTTATCTATATCTTGGTTTGTATGTGACTTTATACACAGAGGAAACAAAGTAAGATATCAGTGATGTGTAAAAATTCATCATGACTTCTGGGAATCATTCCTTCCTCGTTTGTACGCTTTATTGCAGCCCTGTAGTAAGAGAAACACAGGTGCCTTGACCTGAGTCAAGAGCAGAGCTACTAGTACATCTTATCAGCAAAAAATTATTGCTTATTGAAAGAATGTTATTTACAATGCAGAGGTATATTGATTCCCCAGTGTGTCAGGGAGGTCTGGGAGTGTTATGGTTTTAGCACAAGCCTGCAAGCAAGGCAGCTAAATCTGCATCAATAGCACTGCATGTCTCAACTTTGCAGTGCCTCAATTTTGAGATCAGGGGATTTTTTTTTTTCATTTAAGGCCTTTTTCATTCTCCATGCAGATCTGCTAGCTTGTTGTAGCTCAGACCGTTGCTTGTATGGTAAGAGCTGCCAAGCCCAAATCTCTGTAGGTGACTTTGGCCATTGCTTCGGGCACTGCCACCAAGGCCCAGCTCAGCTCTGCTGAGCAGGAAGTCTCAAGAGTTCTTCAGGACTTGTGCATAGTCAGCTCTGCGTGCTTTCCATGCAGAAAGTCTCAAGAGTTCTTCAGGACTTGTGCATATTCAGTATGAGGAATATCTACAGGATTGTTATGGTTTGGGAGACCCTGGCACATATATAGGGTCCTTAGGACCCTGACAGACTGGAAGGGTCAGTATTCCCGCCCGCTTCCTGTCACAATCTATAAAAGCCAGGAGAGCTGGAAACCAGGCCCTTCTCCCTACCTGCTCCTTTCTCCCTGCTGGGGCTGCTGCTGGTTCCTTTGGCTTCCCACGTGCTCGCTCCAGAATCCAACTGCATCGGGTGCTGGGAGGAGCCGTGGACCTCTCCCTGGAGCAGCCCTGCTTTTCCCATATCCCTGCCATCCTTGAGATTGATTTTGTGTATAGATACTTACCTGTTCTTCCCCCATGTTTTACCCCTTTATCCTGTGTTACAGTAAATTTGTTTCTAGTTTCAATTTCCAAAGTGTAAGTCTCTCTTCCCTTGGGAGGGTGGGGGGGGGTGGGGGGTGTCGGTAATAGAGAACAATTCTGTTCTCTGGTGTTTGGGATTCACCTTTAATATTTAAACCAGGACAAGGATGCAGCTTCTCATAGTGAAATACACTGACAGCCATTCAGCTCTGAAAACATTCTTCTGCTTATTGTTGTATGTAAGTTGGTCTGAAGTAGGCAGGTCTTCAAGATCCTACCAGGAACCCACACTGAGAGAGACCTCTCTGAGCTGTTTGGTTTGTCTAATCCCAGGTGCATGCTCTGCTGGATATGCAGTGTGAGGCCTTAAATGCCATATTCCCTTAGATGCCCTGAGCAGTTAACAGAAGTAAGTCACCTTTAGCACTAGGAAGCAGGAGTGTGATTTTTAATGACAAAACAGCCTGTAGCATTTACAAATACTGTGCAAGTATTTATAATTGCCATTAAACAAAACTGTTTCTCTCCTCAGTTTGCCATCAAAAACCGGTTTCGGCATCGCAGCAAGGTGTTCCCTAAGAGAGAACACTGGTTAGACTGGGCGAGTGAGAAGTATGATGTAAGTGCTGCCTGGGCACTCCTGTGCCATCAGATCCTCTGACCCTCAGCCTCCCTTCTGTCTGCTCTGTTCCATTGCCTCATGTGCTGGACAGATGGATTTGGGCCTCTCAATCATTTAGAAGATAATGCTCTGGCCAAGCCTCAGTGCTCCCCTGGGATTCTCCCCAGCTCCTGTGGGAGAAAGCAGAGCTGTGTCCCTTGATGCTTTGTGGGATCGTATGCTTCCCAGGGAAATTCAAGGGAGATGAAGAAGAGACCATTTTCCTTATCAAACAAATATGAGCACCTTTTGGTTTTTGAGTTAGTTAATCAGCAAGCATTTTTCTTGTCACCTTTTTGTTTCTCTTGGTAAACTGGCTTCAAGCACAAGTATCCTGGTGCAATGACTGTAGGAGGGGAAAATGGGCATGGGGTTGGCTGTCATGGGTAATACACAGGGCCATAACACTTGTCATGGAATCAAACTGGAGAATTATGCTTAGGAATCTCAGCTTAAGGGGATGAACACTGCATCCTCCTGGCCTCAGTACAAGCTCCTTACCATGACTCTCAAAGCATTGTGTCTCCCAGTCCCCAACCACATCCTATGCCTCTGCGCTCTGATGTCAATGGCAGCACAAGCCTTAGTGTATCCCTTTTGTTTTCCTTGTGCCTATATGCATTTTCCCTGTGTGAAATGCACTCCCCAGTCACAGGTCGTTCAAATGCCCCCTTCCTAGAAAAACAAAGCAGGGAGCACAGTACACGTGCCAAGGGGCACAGGTCTGTCCTGTATCAGTGTCACCTTTAACCAGCAGCCCTTCCCACACTCACTGGCAGACCTGCTTTTTAACAGAAATCTGCAGAAGTACCTGCAACCTCCAAACTTTAGAACATGGGTAAATATTACGTGTTGTCTCTTTACCCATTACTGTGTCGTGAATGTCTGCGACTGTCTCTTTTTTATTTTTTTTATTTCTTTCTTCTTTTTTTTGACCAATTCCTCCTGTGTAATTCTCATTTGCTGCAGAAACGACTGATTACTCAGACTAAGATGGTGTTGAAAGTACTTTTCCTTTACATCCCCCTTCCCATGTTCTGGGCACTCTTTGACCAGCAGGTAAAGTAGAAATTGTTTGGCTTGGTAACTAGAGCTGTAACATGTCACTCTACATAGTCTGAGGTCACCAGAGGTGCCTATGGGAGGGTGGAAGATAATTCTTTGCAAATGTTTTAACCTGGTTCTAATGCAGAGGGGTAGTTACTGAGTCATGTTAGTATGGGATGTTCTGCACCCAGGGGCAAGTCAGCTTATCTGGATGTGCTCAGGACTGTATCAGTAACTCAGGCCTGTCCAGATCTTATATCAGCCAGGACCCAGAGGATGAAACAGTAATTTAAGGCTGTCTTAGTTCTCACCCTTCTTCCACTGTCAGCTATAAGATGAAGTTTAGGGTCCTAGTGTAAATGCTCTGGAGAATCAGGGCTGAAATGACCTGGAGATGCCAGTTTGCTCAGTCACTCAAAGCTGTTAGAGATACCTCAGGCCTTCAAGCAGAAGTGTAATTCCTCTTCACTTGATGGACTGAGTGCTCAGGACTCATGGAAGCAGGCTTTCATAGTGAAGTATAAATTTATGAGGGTATCTGAGAGAACTGAAAACTGAAAAGCTTAATCCAAGGCAGAATGTAGGAAACCATGTATATAGTGCCCAGATCATGCTGCTTTAGTCTAATACCAGTGAGCTCTGACTATCAGAATGACCTGTTGCAAACAGGCAACCCTGCTGTGGAATTCAGAACTAAATGCTCATTACATGAGTAAAAACACATCTCTAAGACAGCTTTCACAGAATCACAGAATCTTGGGGGTTGGAAGGAACCTCAAAAGATCATCCAGTCCAACCCCCCTGCCAGAGCAGGATCACCCAGAGCACATCACACAGGAACGTGTCCATGTGGGTTTTGAATGTCCCCAGAGAAGGAGACTCCAAAACCTCTCTGGGCAGCCTGTTCCAGTGCTCTGTCGCTCTCACAGTGAAGAAGTTTTTCCTCACACTTGTGTGGAACTCCTATGCTCCACTTTGCACCCATTGCCCCTTGGATGCACATTTATGTCTCATCCTGGGCTCAGGCTGAAAGTCAGCCCCTCATAGAAATGAAACAGTAATTTAAGGCTGTCTTAGTTCTCACCCTTCTTCCACTGTCAGCTATAAGATGAAGTTTAGGGTCCTAGTGTAAATGCTCTGGAGAATCAGGGCTGAAATGACCTGGAGATGCCAGTTTGCTCAGTCACTCAAAGCTGTTAGAGATACCTCAGGCCTTCAAGCAGAAGTGTAATTCCTCTTCACTTGATGGACTGAGTGCTCAGGACTCATGGAAGCAGGCTTTCATAGTGAAGTATAAATTTATGAGGGTATCTGAGAGAACTGAAAACTGAAAAGCTTAATCCAAGGCAGAATGTAGGAAACCATGTATACAGTGCCCAGATCATGCTGCTTTAGTCTAATACCAGTGAGCTCTGACTATCAGAATGACCTGTTGCAAACAGGCAACCCTGCTGTGGAATTCAGAACTAAATGCTCATTACATGAGTAAAAACACATCTCTAAGACAGCTTTCACAGAATCACAGAATCTTGGGGGTTGGAAGGAACCTCAAAAGATCATCCAGTCCAACCCCCCTGCCAGAGCAGGATCACCCAGAGCACATCACACAGGAACGTGTCCATGTGGGTTTTGAATGTCCCCAGAGAAGGAGACTCCACAACCTCTCTGGGCAGCATGTTCCAGTGCTCTGTCGCTCTCACAGTGAAGAAGTTTTTCCTCACACTTGTGTGGAACTCCTATGCTCCACTTTGCACCCATTGCCCCTTGGATGCACATTTATGTCTCATCCTGGGCTCAGGCTGAAAGTCAGCCCCTCATAGAACCATAGAACGTCTTGGGCTGGAAGGCACCTCTAAAAGACCATCTAGTCCAACCTCCCTACAATAAACGGGGGCATCTCACACTAGAACAGATTGCTCAGAGCCCCATCAAGCCTGATTTTGAATGTCTCCAGGAATGGGTCCTCCATCAGCTCCCTAAGCAACCCATTCCAGGGATCCAGCACCCTCATATTGAAGAACTTCCAAATGTCCAACCTAAATCTCCCCTTCTCTAGCTTAAAACCATTACTCCTTGTCCTACTATTGACCCATCCTCTTGACCTGGTAGTCAGCAGCTTATCTGGGTAGAGGGCTCCAGGCAGGCCCAGCCCCAGCCTGGCTGCTCACTGCTGGGCTGCAGGAGGGAAGGACAGGCATGTCCATGGTGTGTGGTGTCTGGGCTCAGGCAGGTGGCACAAAGGTGCCCCGTGGTTTCTGTGCACAGCTTGTACTTGGCATCTCTCTGGCTAATCTCTGCATCTAAGGTATTTTCCACTCTATCTCACAAAGCTAGTAAATAAAGTGAAATGGGCCATGAGGATCACTCTGTTCAAATGTTTACATTACAGAGTAAGAATACTCCTGTAGCAAGCTAGCTTTATTTTTTATTGTGTCTTTCCCAACACTTTACTTATGAAAACAATTCAAGAGGAACTTTGGAAAATTTATTTATGGTGGCATTTAACTTTTTCTTCTTTTGTTAAGGGGTCAAGATGGACACTGCAAGCCACAACAATGGATGGGAATTTTGTAGGTTACTTTTTATTGCCTTTTTTTCCCTTAATCAACACTTACTTTCATATCAGTTTTATTTGTTGTCATAATATGAAAATCTGTTTGTTGTTTCTTCACCAGGGAACTATTCGTATTCAGCCAGACCAAATGCAGGTACAGTAATCTTCTCTCTGCCAATTTTAAGTGCTTCCTAGAGATAGTATTTATTTGTATGTGTGTGTGTATATGCATGTGTGTTGTATATGTATATAAATTGTCTGTCTTAAAAATACAACTTTGAAATAATTTTTTTCCCCTTATGTTCATCTTTAACAGACTGTGAATCCGATCCTGATCATTATAATGGTCCCAGTTGTAGATGCTGTGATTTATCCTTTAATCAGGAAATGTAGGATCAATTTTACGTAAGTTGATGTACTTATCTGACTTTAACAGGGGCTCATGAGGCTCTTCCATTCCTAATGTAATAAGGGAAAGTGTTCAGCTAAGGAGAAAATAGTAGTGTATTTAAAATGGGGTTAATATTTTAAAGAAATTAAAATTAAAAACCTCATAAAATACTGCAAGAGGTATGTAGAGTCACCACAGACTAGAGGAAGAGGATCTAATAGTAAAGTAACAATCAAATAATAAAGTAACAATATTTTCCAGTTAAGGAAAAAATATTTTAATTGCAGGAGAGATTATGTTTACTGGTTTCCACTACTCTCTTGTCTACTCCCTCTACCTCCTGAAGTATAAGAAGTAGAAATACAACATACATCCTTAGTATGTGTCATGTTTTGGGCTTAAAACTGCCTGAGAGGAGATGTGTTTCCTCTTTGGTCCCAGGGAGGACTTTGGCTCACTGAGGACTTCTGGGTGTAGCTTCAGAGAGCATTTCACATTATTTGTAATGTTGGTAATGAAGTAGCTAGCACTTGCAAGATGGAGAGGCAGAAGAAAATACCATTCTTAAAACAGTTTTTGTAGGGCTAAGATGCAATTCTGTTTTTCCATCTAGTTATCAAAAACAGAGGGAATGTGCTGTCCTGGAAACATGGTTATTCACTGATGGACACTCTGCATCTGAGAAACAATGCCATAAACAAAATATCTGCCTTAAGTTTACCATTACAGCTTACCTGAATGTCAATAGGTGTCTCCTAATTCAACATATTTCCCAGACTTTTTATTGTTTGATATTAATTTGGTTTAAACATTGCAATATAGGCACAAGGTGTTGCCTTCATTGTTTTAATGCCCTGTTTCAAACCATACTGCATTGGCGTGTTATTTCTTCCTGCAGATCAGACTTTTCTAGAAACCTAATCATCATGTTCAGCCAATGTCTGAGCCCAGCACAATGCAGAGTAACAGATTATTAAGATGCTACAGGAAAGATTTATTTCCCAATAGTGTAACTATGAATTGAGGCACTCAGCTTAGCAGGATACCTTCTCTAACAACATCAGCCCTTCAAATGGAGATAACATTTTAGTTGTGGCCATTTGAGTTTCCCACCATGGAAAGAAACCAACCAACAGCTGAAACTTTGAATTAATGTTTGTCTTGAAACTCACAGATGTGTTTTGTTGTTTTACTAGGCCCCTGAGGAAGATGACTGTGGGCATGTTCCTTGCGTCTATGGCTTTTGTTGCTGCTGCCCTTGTGCAAGTGCAGATAGATGTAAGTTCAGCCACATGCAAGTATTTACTGTTGTTTTTAGATGGTAGTACAGAACAAAGCGTGTTTAGGGGGAAAATTGGAACAGAGCAGAGAAGCAGAGGGAGGGAAAATAATAAAGAATATTGTGATAGTTCATTTTCAATAGTCTATCACACTGGTCAGTGCCAATACATTTCTGCCCAATTCAGCAGCAGGGGAGAACAAGTCAGAACATGGTACAAAGACACTATGGCCAGGTAGCCATAGGATGTGGGAAAAGCCCATTCCGTGAACTGCAGTGTGGGCTTGGTAGTGGCAGCATGATGCAGGACGTGATCAAAGAGAAGTCACATCTGGCCATAGAGGCATTGTGGGTGAAAGACTCCTTTCCTGCAGTAAGGCAGCTTGTGAGACTAGTAATAAAACCCATTGTTGAAGTTGCATCCCTCAGGCAAATGCTGTTCTTCCTCATGAGATAATTGAGATCACCATAATTTTAGTACTTTTTCCATGTGACTTATGATAGGGAATTGATTTCGCATTTTCTTTCCTTACAGAAAACTATTCCAGTCTTCCCTGCAGGTAGCCAATCCCAAATCAAAATAATAAATCTAGGTGCTCATAGTGCAACAGTTCAGTTTGGATCTCAACTTGAGAATGTGACAGTACAACCTATGAAGTGGGTAAGTAAGGAGATCTGGAGATCAGCAAGTAAGAAAAATAAATTAAAAAGCTAATGGAGTACATTAAACTGGTCCTTAACTAATGGTTCAAAATTTATCATTTCTAGGGCTTTTTTTCTTTAGCAATTTTAAATATTTTATTTATTTGTTTTATTTTTTGTATTGTGAAATGAATTGTTGCTGAAAAAACAGTGAACAAAGAAATGGCAACTATTTCAATATTCAAAGTAGCACTAGTTTATATTGGCAAGCGTATTTTTCAAGCAAGTGTAAGAAACTTAGTAGTGACTTTGAACTAAATGTAAACTTCACTCTTGCTAAAAAGGTGTCATTTCTTAACAGCAAGAACACTCCTTCCTTCAGTAAAAGTCCATACAGCTGTAGTAAGTCACTCACTCTTACTGCAAGGGATCACTTACTTTATAACAAGGAGCTCTTTCTGAGGCTACACTGTTACATATATAAAGCTTCAGATTTTGCTGCCTAATAACTTTTTCTGTTACTGTACAACCTTGATAGCCCTATTGACAGCTAAATGTGGTGGAGCTGATGGACATTTTAAATAATTTTAATTAAGTTAGGAAGTGTGTTCTTTAATAGCCTGCACTCCTGCTTCCATGTAAGAGGAGAAACTATTCCATCCCCCTCCATTTGCCTCACACGGAACCTGAGCTGTGAGGAGAAGATATGGGCACTCAAATTGTATGCTGACGTGGAATTGGTATAAGCATGGTGCATACCTGAAAATGAACAGTGTAAAATGCTCCACTCCTTACTATAGACATTTTATAATCCAGATGTTTTGGATTATAAAAAACATAGTCATATAAAACAAGGGTTTTGTTAGTTCTACATTAATGTGTTTATTGATGCTTAACTATTTTTCTGTTGATGAGAAATGTATTTAGAATATTTAAAACATATCCTGCTAATAGTAACTTCTTTTATGCTAAAAGCAGAAATATGCAGCTTGCATTTGCATTTCTTAAGAGATGTTACTATTTGGAATAGGCTGTATCTTAATTTATGCTGGTGCTGCCTCGGTATCTTAACATTATTTTACTTGGTAGTGGAGGTGGTAAGCCTGGTTTATCTGGAGCAAGAAATACACAGGAAAATTTAACAGCTATTCCATAATGCTTGTGGGAAGGTCCTGTTGCTTTGAAGCTTGTGTAACAAAAGAAATGGATAAAAAACAGTGATAAAATGAAATTAGTGCTTGATGTGGAAAACCAAACAGAATTGAAAGTTAGGAGATGCTCATGAACTCTGGCACTTCAGAAGTAGCACACGTGTAAACTTCTGACACATCCCCCTTCGCCCCAAAGTCCTTAACACTCCCTCAAAGGTGTAGACAAACATGCAGTTGCATGGAAGTTCATGGCAATTTGTTTGTCTTTGTAGACTGACTACATGACATTTGAGTACTCTCAGCTGAAATCAGTAAACGTAACTTCTGGAGGTCAAACAACAGAAGCAGTTTTTAGCTTTGCAAAGGGAAACCGTCACACTCTTGAAGTTAAAAAAACTGAGACTGACCTTGTTGCTGAATGGGTAAGTCTGCTTAATTCCCAAGATGTACATTCATGTCTTAGCAGCATCTACATGGTGTGTGAAGCTGAGAGGACAAACTCTGTCTGGGAAGCTTTTCCCTTTGTGGTATTTTCTGTCTCCTCTCTGCTGCACTAGTGAGACTGTTGAGCTGTAGAGAGCAGGACAAGATGTTGTTTAAAAAAAAACCCCAAAGTAAAAAAGTTATCAATTTAGTGTTTAATTTGATGGTTACCCTTTCACCAAGACTTAAATGTGTGGTCATACAGTGTTTTCTAGTAGGATCCTGACAGGGAAATCTGGAGCCTTGCTCTGAAATCTCTGTGAATTCTCACTGCTATGTAATAGCGCACATTTAAGTTGTTCACTGTTGCCAGCAAAGTATCTTAATAATTGTTTCTTCCATCAGCTGTTTGACAATGTCACCTCAAAACCAGAACAAGGAAAGAATCTCATCAGGTAGAGTTTGTTTGCTCCTAAATTTTGGCTGTCTCTTCAATCTGCCTCTTGGGTGGGTTCTCATTGCTTACCATAATTTTCTATGCTGTGGGAGCTTGGCACTTGCTGGGCACTTCACTCAATGGTTGAGGGTTGTAGGGACTTCTGGGGCATGATCCATTCAAGTTGTCTTGCATATCTACTTTGGGTATAACTTAGTTGAAATTGGAAGTGTATACTTTGCTTCACTGTCTAGACATTTGGAGACAAGTGGCACAGGTTGCGTGTCTATACCTCCTTTTTCATCTTGGGTCACAAGTATCATACCACTCCCCTGCTTTTCTTCTCCATCTTCTATTTGCAGATGCATTTGTTACTGGTTGTAGCAGAGGCTTGCTTTTGCCATCCTCCTAAGCAAACAGGGGGCTGGTGTGGGTCTAGATTGCTTTTCGCATGAGCCACGCTTCCAGAGACTTAGAGTTCTTTCAAAAATGTTGATGGGCAGAAATGGAAGGGGTTACTGTGCTGCCAGGATCTAATTAAAAGTAAAGCCTGCCTTCTTTGACTTACACATTATTTAGTGTTTCAACATTGTTGCATTTTTAAGGTTCATAAACAATTTGCCTGATCCTATCAACGTCACTATGGGTGACACTTCTTTTGGAGAACTGATGTCTCTTTCTAACACTAATTATACCACCTTTGCAGGAGGAAGGTAAGCATTTTCCCTTACCCTAATCAAGCCACTTAAAAACATGCTTGACCCTGGGAAAAGGGCATAGATCTCTCTCATTTTTATGATACACATGATTGTCTATACCTGTGGTCTGAGCTGTGTTTTTTCTTTTTCAGAAAAGATACAATTACAGCCACTAGAAATTCAGTTACTTGTTCAGCTCCTGCACAGGCATTTGGATTTGGCAGTGCCTATACTATTGTAATTAATGAGGTAAGTTGCCAGTGCTTTTGAACAGACAAAACAGAATTTATTTTCATGGCAACATTTTCTTTTAATTAAAAAAAACCCTCTTGTAGAATTATCACTCTTGTCCTTAGTCATATATATGATAAAACTCTGGTATGTTAAACAGAACATAAAAACATGGTTAACTATAAAAATAATGATGGGTATGTATGATTATGGCATAATGCAAGAATTTTATGTTCATCATTAATGGCCTTAAAACTTTAGCCTGTTAGACACTGAGAATTTGCATGGCATCTGCTATAAAATAACTACTGCTTTATAACTAGGTATGCAGTGCTTCATATACAGTATTTCTTATTTACCCAGAACTGTGTGTACATATATAACTGTGGAGATGATACAGAACTGCTTAGAGTGCTTAGTGTACAAGACTCTTTCTTTATCACTGTTCCTAATGTGCCATTTTAATTTCCAGTGTACTGCAGAAACTCTTACTGTAGAATATTCTCAAGATATCCCACCCAATACAGTCCATATGGCTTGGCAGATTCCTCAGTATTTTATTCTTACGTGTGCAGAAGTAGTCTTCTCTGTCACTGGGCTTGAGTTTTCATATTCACAGGTAGGTTTTTACCTTCAGAGCTCTCCTTGTGTTAGGAATCCTGGTACAAATTAAGATCTTCTGTGATCTATTGTTTTTACAAACAAAACTGGTGCTTTCATACTACTGCTTTGGACAGTTATGTCCTTCAGAGCTCACTAGCAGGACTACAGGCTGGTGCAAGCTGGCTTTGTTTCACTTGCACTCACTGTTTCCCATTAAGCTCTTCTGAATTACATAATTTGCAGACTCAACCATCAATATTTATATCTCCTTCCCATGTGTGACTTTCCATTGAAAATAAGTGGAACTGCACTGCTGCTGCAAAACCAAACAGGAGAGCACTCAAACTGAACAAGTACTGACACGTTATCCCCACACCAATTCCTTCCATAGAATATTTAGTGGCAGTTTGATTATATACTTTTAATTCCTTTGTCTTCCAGCTCTCGTTTGTATTATCAGCTGTGTGTATTTATTCCCTTAATTCTGAGTCCATAATCTGCAGCAATGGGAACACCCTAAGATGTGCCTTGCTGGGCTCTGATGCACTCGGTTTCTTAATTTAATGTGTGCCACGTGCAACTGAGTCAGATGCAAAATGTGCCTGTTAGTTACTCAATGTGTACAAAGTAAAAGGTGTTACAGTCAGTATTATCAACCTCTTGCCCCTCAAAGCCTTCTCAGGTCTGTTTAGTTCTCTATATACATTTTAAATTAAAACAAAAACCACAACACAAACGCCAACCAAACCAAGAAGTCCCCAGACAACTAGTGTTTGTTATAATGTAAAGAATGTGGTAAGCATCAGAAAATAAGTGGTAGCAGTGTCTGACTAAAGCTGAAGTGCCTTTACTTCTCTAGGCCCCGTCTAACATGAAGGCAGTGCTGCAGGCAGGATGGCTGCTGACCGTGGCTGTTGGTAACATAATTGTCCTCATTGTGGCTGAAGCATCAGAAATCAGTGAGCAGGTAAGCACATCAGCAGTCAGGTGCCTTTGTGGTACAGGAAGAGAAAGCAGCTTGAATACAGGGGGGAGTGAGGGTAGATAATCCTCAACCACAACTTTTGAACACCAGCTTTATGGTGGATTTGCATTTATAATTGGAATGTAGGAGGTTACTGTTGCCTACAAGAGTATAGCAGTCAGTTGTAGAACTAGTGCTTGACTGAATCTCTTTAGAGTACACAAGTAACAGAGTTATGAATCTTTTTAAGCTAACTGGATTAAAACTTGTCTTCTAGACACTTCTAAAGTTCCTCTTGGTCTTTTTTTCCCCCCAAAATTAAACAACTCTGAGCCCTTGAGCAGCCTGGTCTAGTGGAAGGTTCTATGGCAAGGGAGTTGGAACTAGATTATTTTTAAGGTCCTTTCCAAGCCAAACCATTCTAGGATTCTAACAAATACTCCTTCAACAAAGGTTTCTACCTCTTACCTGTATTTTGCCATTCCTATCTCTGGCTCTGTCAGGCTCCTTCTCTTGCAAGCAGCAGTTTCTAGCATCTCTATAATAAATTGCTTCTCATGGTGTGGAAATGCTGTTGAACTCCTGAGCTGAAATTCTAGAGTAATGGGATTAAAAGCTACAAAAATTCTGTTCACTGCTAATGAACCTTCATCTGCATACCTCAGTCTTGCCACAACACTTCTTCTGGCTCCATTTGTTTCAAATCTCACTTCTTGGAGCATGAGAGCTGTGGTTCTCCTGGTAAAAAGCACTTGGCATTTTCTCAGACCGTTTGTGGCACTCCCTAATGAATCAAAAAGGATAACAGAGAGGGGAAACCTGTCTTGGAAATGGGTCTGGCAGACTCAGTTTCAGCTAAATTAACCAGAAAAAGCATGAAACAGGCTTTTCAAGTGGACATAGCACTTTGAAACCAAAGTTTCTGGGCTTGATCTCTGCCCTTGTTTCTGGTCAGTAGAAACTTTACTGCTGACATAAGTGAAAACTGGTTCACTACCAGCCTGGTTAAAAATGAAATTACCTGACCAAAAGGAGATGCTGAGTTTCCTTCTCAGGCTTTCACTTCATTTTCATGCCTCCAGAAAGAGGATATTGTAGAACTTTCTAGCATTCATAGAACTTTTGTCTCTTCGTTGAAGTCAGAACTGTTGGAAGGGAGTAAATTCTGAGTTGCTTTAATATTTATCATAAACATCTAATACTTCATCCTTGAAGACATATGGTACTTGTTATATGTGCTTAGTTTCACATTCTGAATTAACTTAATCCCTTACAAACAGTAAGAAGGTGTAATTCTTTTGAGGAATAACTATTGATGGATAAATTATACTTCTTATTTATTTACAGTGGGCAGAATATGTTCTGTTTGCTGCCTTGCTGTTGGCAGTTTGCATCATTTTTGCTATCATGGCTTATTTTTATACCTATGTTGATCCAAATGAGATTGAAGCCCAACTTGATGAGGAAGAAAAGAAGCAAGCAAAAAAGAATGAAGACTTCAATGAAAAGCAAGTTGAAGCTGACTCTCACTTGTAAAATGTGTAATCAAGGAGTGTTTGTAAATTATGGTATCACATTAACTACCCCTGCAGTAAGAAGAATCAGGACATCAGTAACATGTCTGGATGAAATGCCGAATGGGAGAGGTTAAGAAAAACTGGTTTAACTTAAAATGCAGCCTCTCTTGGGAAGCAAGAGGAAAAGATCAGTTTTTCTTGTACTGAACATGGTATCTTGAAGAAACTCCAGCAGAATTTGCACTGTTAATGTACCTCAAGCTTACCTATGAAAGCTTTGAAATATTGAAATTGCACTTGGCACTATTAGACCCTGTGGAAAGATGTATTTTTATACTGCATTTCAATTTTATATCATGAAAGAAACGAGTATTGCCAAGAAATAGTAATTGAAACCGAGCTGTCTGCATGACCCCTCTAGCCTCACTGTTACTTGAAAGGAGCAGGTCACATGTGCCTTAAATTCCTTTTGTATTTCCTTAAGGATCATGGGAGCAAAACTCTGGCATTGTTCAGCTTAAAGTGCTGTCTTTGCTCCACATGACAGTAACCTGGACTTCTGCCATAATAGAATGTTTTGTGTGCCTGTTAACTACCCATTTAACTTCTGTTATGTTTTAAATTAAGGATATGAATGAGATGCCCACTCAGGTAAACAGACAAGGGTGAATGACATTTGAAATAAGCAACAGCAATAAAACTTGTGTTGTAACAAACTAATGGGAGCAAGGTAAGTGTATGACTTAGTTGCATGTTAACAAAACTTGGTACCACCTCTCTGCTGCTGCTTCATGTGTGATCCAGTGCTTGAAACTAAGTAGACCAGTGTCAGTCTTCTCTGTCTTAATATACCTGTAACAACCATCACATCTATAGTAGGAAACCCTAAAGTTTGGTTCTTCACAGGATTCTCTAACCCTGTGGGCCATGTTACAGAGAGCCAGTTGCCTGAATTCCTGTATTTGGATCCACATCCTACACTTGCTGCAGGAGCTGGCTTGTACTTCCTAGTCCTTGGCCAGACTTGAAGATGCTTTGGTACCTGGTTTCCACTGCTCTTACCCTGATTTACAGCAAATGACCATACAGGCATAGATATTCAATCAATGTGCAATGCAGGTGCATGGGTCCTGGCACCCCTGGTTCCTAGTCCTAGCTGCTGGCCCTTAAACCTCCATGTATCAGAGAATAGAGCCACTCACCTAACCCAAACAGTTAGAAATGGAGTTTGATGGCACAAGTCCAAGGTGCTTTTCCCCTGCATCCTAGTTAGTCCTGTACCCAAACTGGCCTCCCAAGGGCACCCAGTGAGAGCTTTTCCCATGGATTCAAGATGCTGGGGATCCCCCTAGCCCATGGGACTGGGGGTTTCCTTGAACAGCCCTAGAAGGACCTGGTTCCATGTCATCCTCTGAGGATGTAACTAACTTTACTTGGGGTGGACTCACCAGCTTTTGCCATGCGCATTAAGCAGAATTGTCTCTTAACTGTACCTGTACAAGGTAGCACCTTCTGTCCACTATTTTGCCCATACCAGTTGCTATGTTTATTTAGCATTTTATATTTCTTTTTTCCTTTTATATTCAGGTCATATGTCTATTTTTAATATCGTAAGCTGTTGGAGGTTAATACTTTAGCAAACCCACTAACTTGTCTACTATGTGCAATGGACATTTTATGGGTAGAAAGCCAGTAATGCTGTATGATTTGATGAGAAATCCTTCCTAGACTTCCTCATCTCTTCAGCCCTGGGAGGTAGGATAGAGATCTCATTTAAAACAGGGATTGAGGTAATAGAAGTTAAAATATCCATGTAAAAAAAATCTATCAGGGAATGTTATATAGACATCTGGGCAGCTTTTGCCTGTGTTGCTGTGCCTGTGACCAGAAGTCATGCACAAGGAATTTGTTTTCAGGCTGGAATCAGGTGTTTTAAGTCCCTTAGCTTAGAGGATTAAAGAGATATGGTTCACCTCTAACTCTGACAGCATTTAGTTTTGGATGCTGCTTTATGGGCTACCAGGCTGCTGTGATGGCCTTTTGTGTATCTTATTCTGTTACAGAGAAGATACCCTGAAATCAATTGAATTAACAGTTGTTCATTCTCACTTCAGTTCTTATTTAAAATAAACAAAAATCTTTTAAAAATAATAATTTAAAAAAAGCAAGACTGATGAATTATGAATGCCTGTTCAGGCAATCAAATCTGCACTCATGTCTGGCCACGTTCATACAGGAATGTGTATGTCTGTGTGCTTACTAATATTACAAATATACTGTACAACTTCCATGTTTTTCCTACTCCTCATTAGCTTAACCTAATGACACTTGACCAGGGCACTTAGAACTGTCCAAAGTCAGATTCTGTGACTTACATTGATCTGTTTGCTGCCATTTGCTGTTCTTGAAAATGGGCCCACAAGCCTCAAAATCCTTTCAAAGATTCCTTTACAATTTTAGGCAAAAGTCTGTACAAAGTTGCTGTGTTGTTGTTTTTTTTAATTCCTGGAATTAAATTGCTGGAAGTATTTGCAAGCCAGCTATAAATACTGATCCTCTACAAATTGCTTTTACATTTTCCATTCACACCTTGATACAGTGCTTTGGCATAATATCACTGAACATCTCGCACAGGTTAGAATATTGCTAACTGAACAATTGAATCGCACCTTAGACAGTGAAAGATGGACAAAATCATCAAGGAGAAAGCAGCGACTCCTGCAATCATCCTGCTCTACCAGGAGCTGGTTCAGAACCACTGAGGATGCCCGTGTTCTGAGAAGTTTAGCAGCTGATCTGACTGCACAGGGGGGAGAGGGAGGAGAGGCAGGGGAGCAAAACGGCGAAGATGACAAAACACAGGAGGAGCGGGGGCATTTCCCGCCACCAGGTGGCAGGAAAAGACACGGCAGAGGTGGGAGAACCGGGTGGGGGATGCCGAGAAAACTCTGCTGCGTCCTGCCCTTCGGCTTGTTTCACTCGCGGTATTCTCAAACTCCTCAGTCAGCCTATGAAAATGCCTCCTGCGCGGATCAGTGTCACTTCTGAAGACCGCGGGGCTGCTGCAAATTTAGAATAATAAAAGCACCTGGATGGATTTAAGCAAGAGATGGTCCCTGGCAGCACAGGTGGAAGGCATCTCTCCTTAAAAACTTTGTAAAGCTTGTTAAAACTGCCCCAAATCCTACGTGGTGATAAATAAAGAGACTGTGATATTGAAGGATAGTACAGAACAAGAATAAAGCCCACTGTTCTGCAATACCCAACACTTTTACTCTGAAAGATGAAAAAGTCACAGCTTCATTTTGCACTTAGTCCAATTTAACTGCAGGAATTTAAATCCTGGGCATAAAACCCTGCCCTAACAAACAAAGACACAAGCAGGTTTGGGGGAGTTTTTGCCAATGAGCAACATGCCAGCCAGGCAAAGCAAAACTGGCTTCTGTGGACCCAGTGGATCTGTGCCTAGAGAAAACAGCACCATGTTAATACAGGGATGTAGGGGCACTTCAGAAAAAGATAATTTTGAAGTGGATACAGAATTTGGGTTGATCTACATTTGGTTCTGACAGACTAAGGATGCACTTTTTGGCATCTACTCCCTTTTTACAAGGAGTCACATGGAAAAGATGAGGGATAATGGGCATAAGTTGGTCCTGGGGAGATTCCAGTTGGACACCTGAGCTAAATTTTTCACCATGAGGACAGTCAAACATTGGAATAATCTCCCAAGGGAAGTGGTAGATTCCCCCACATTGGACAGTTTTAAGACTCAGCTCGACAGGGTGCTGAGCCATCTCCTATAAAACTATAGTATTGTGTAGAAAGGTTGGACCAGGTGGTCCTTGAGGTCCCTTCCAACCTGGCATTCTATGATTCTATGATTTCAGATTCCAGCCTCCTGCATGACTTCTCAAGCTGTTGATGGGTGCTGAGCAACCACTCAGCTCAGCCCCTGTCTTTAAAAAGAAAACCACCATCACCACTTTTGATAGGAGCCCCAAGTCTCTTGAGATGGCACTTGCTGAGGCCATGCCAACTAGATATAGTCCATCAGGGAAATTTACTTGAAGAGCATCTCATTCCCAAATGACATTCAGTTTTAGACTTCTCCTAAAGTCTGTTTGTTTTCACACTGATGTCTCCTGAAGTGTATACAGAAGCAGGTTTTTGAGCTATCCCACAACCTCTAGGGTCAAACTCAGACATACTCAGGAAATAGCTTTGGGTATAGGGCTGTTATTGTCCTTGCATGAGCAACAAGGAACCTCCAACCTGTGGTGCTGTGAATGCTGCTCTTGCAGAGGCTGAGGATTGTGAGCAGGGTCTGGGTGGGCCCAGAGGCATCTGGCTTTGAGGTCTTCGAAGCAGAAGAGACTTGCAGTGAGTTACGACTTTGTTGGCAGAGCTTCAGAGGCAGCACTGCTAGGAAAAGAAAATTGGATTACTGTGGCATTGCATGCTGAAGTAGTTTGGGAAGGGTGGATGTCTGAGAATTTGGGATGCCAGGTGTCAAACTTTGCCATGAGAGGAGTTAGGAGGATCTCTAGATGGCAATTCCTGCGGCAGTCCTCATCAGATCTTCAGGCTGGGGCCAAGGACCTGTGTGCAGGGACTGCTGCAGCCTGATCCCTCTCACCAAGGCTGCTACTATGGGCTCTGTCCTAGATGGTGTCTTCCCTACAGAAACAGATGAAACTTCAGCTCAGGATCTCTTGAGGCTAGGGGTGTGGTTTCCAGTTTAGGTTAAGTTAACGAGAAATTATGCCAGTGCTGAAGAATGAGGTAGTCACTGGAAAGGGCAGTCTTTGAGAAATCAAAACCTCTCGTGATTCTGCACCCTCATCCTCACAAGGACTTCTTGGGAGCCTGGAATTTAATTTTAAAGTTGATTAAATGGCCAAATCATTCTATACAAACGCTTTATGTGCACAAAAATCACAGATACACATACTTTGAAAGTGTTTTGTTCTTTATTTAACATGAATACATGCCCTCGTGTTTCTGCTGGAAGAATGACATAAAAACACATGGTAAAACCTTGAGGTCTAATAAGGGCCAGGTTAGAAATTTTTCTTTTACTTCCATAAATGCGAATAAATGCTAGCAGAGAGCTGCATTATAAAGCAACCCAAGCCTGCTCTTGGAGACAAATACTTAAGGAAATAAGTCAGTGGCTATAGTGTCAGCCTTTATACAAGTGGGAAGGAAGATGAGGAAGAAGTGCCATGGGCTGAGGAGCCTATGTACTACCTGGAGACAGGAGAAATTAAAAATCCAGTGAAGTTGATTATAATCTTTCCACTGATGTCAGTGTGCTTTGCTTGAGCCCATCAGTGCATATAACTACAGCACCTCTTCCATATGGGTGGGTGGCACGTTGGCACTGGAGACTTTCTCAGAGAAGGGAGGGAAGGGCCATGACTAGCACTGAGGGAGTTCGGGAGGAAGGTGCAGTTTGGGGGCAGGATATAGTCCAAGTGCAAGAAGCAGAATGGGCAGAACTGAGAGTAGGTCCTTGTATCATGGTATTAAGATAATAAACTAGAACCTGATTCAGGAAGAACAGACTGTCTAGGTGAATTCTGCACACCGAGAGTAGCAGAAATTTGCATTGAATAGAATCATAGAACTGTTTGAGTTGGAAGAGACCTTAAAGATCAATGAATTCCAACCCTCCTGGATGGGCAGGGACACCTCCCACTAGATCAGGCTGCTGAGAGGCCCATCCAACCTGGTCTTGAACACTTCCAGGGATGGGGTTTCCACAACTTCTCTGGGCAACCTGTTCCAGTTTCAGACTAAATATTCTCCTAATGTCCAACCTAAATCTCCCCTCTTCCGGTTTTGATCCATTACCTCTTGTCCCCTCACGAGAAGCCCTTGTAAAAAGTCCCTCCCCAGTTTTTCTGTGTGTGCAGCCCTGCCACCCCGTTGCAGTGTTCATGTGAGCGTACAGCCCGTAACTTGCCATGTATATTTACTTCTGAGTGGGGAAGAACACTGGTGCTGGTTTGGAACAGCAAAATCTGCTCTTCTTTGCAAGTAAAGCATCAAGAATCCACCGCCTCAGCTGGAAGAAGAGTCCAAAAACCCAGGAAGCCTGATCTCTTGAAAAGGATGGGAGGAAAACTGAGCCAGCAACTGTAGAAGCTGGTGGAGCACGAGGCTTTGGGATCTTGCCAAAGGTCTGGTACAAGTGGGAAGTGGCAGCAGGTTTTTGTGAATGAAAGGAGGTCTGCAGGAAGAGCTGGAAGATGGCTGGGGTGTGGCAGAGCACTGCAAGCATTACAGGAACTTACTGGGTAACCAATTTTAGAAGGCTGTGGGATGGGAACAATGGGGAGGGTAGGAGGACACATGCACAGGAGCCTGTTATTACAGGCTGTAACTGTCCCACACACATACTTAGCAGTGATGATGGTAGGTTCATATGTTGGAAAGCAGCTTACAAGCTGTAATTCATTTTCATAACAGAAAACCTCCCAAAATAACAAACTCACATTTTTGCGGGATATTTGTGATTTCTGGGTTTTTGCTCTTGGACTTTAAATTTTGGGACTGGGAAGGCTACAGGCTGGTGTTCCTAGGTACTGAAGGTCTCAGATTACCTAGCAAAGGCAGCTGTTTGCTTCTCTACCTGCTCTGCAAAGACTGACCACTCCTGATCCACAGCTCTGGGCTTAAACTGTGTGCAGGAGCGTTCCTTGCTGCAAGCTGAGAAGATAGATTTTGTGGTATGAAAGAGCTGGAGCCACCATCCCACTCCAAACAGGACATTCTGGATGGAGTTTCGCCTTCAGCCCCATCCCAACTAAGTGCTGACTACAGGTGAATGAGATGCACTGGCCATCCCTCCCTCCCACACCCACAGTGTCCCTGCTGCATGGCATCCAGAGACGGCTGCCACAGAGACTGACCCAGCAGGACACGGGCGCGTTTCCCGTGGGATCAGCAAACTGATTCAAATCACCATGCAGGCATGTGATTGCTAATGGAAGGACAGGAGCCAGGGCTGGGAGAAAGGAAGAGCCGGATCAGCATTTTGGCAGCAGCTAAATTGGATTAAGTGCAACATGAAGCTATAGTCTGAAAGACTCATCACGTCGCAGTGGTTTTCCTGTGTTACCAACACCCCAGACCAACAACTGAAACTTGCAGGAATCCATATGGGTTTGTGTTTAATGGATGAAATCAATACAATTCTGTTGACACAAGGTTTTACAGGCAGCTTCTGGTATCTCATGAGATTAATGAAGGGCGAAAAATGTGACAATTCTTGAATGAAAATGGTGAGATAATGCAGTTGATTGTAAGACCGCTTCTTATCAGTTATCAATGATATCATAGGCAGCTTTTTCTGCCGGGCCAACTGTAGCCTGTGAGTAAATATTTTAGATCTGTGATGACATGGACTGTCCAGGGACATAATTATTGGTGAAAGCATCTCATAACGATTACAGGGTCATCCTGAATGGATCCATTTAGTCTGGAGATTTTGCTAGTCTGCTGTGTACACAGACATTAATCTGAGATAAGAACTGATGTCTCCATTACAAGATGTGAAATGTGAGAAGATGGAGAAGGTGCATTTTCTTCTGTTTGCTTATGTTTGGATTGTGTGACAAGAGGGTAAGAGAAAGCTTTATAAAAAGCCAGGTTTAATGAAATGATGCTCTTTGGGGGCAGAGGCACAGTGCAGTCTCATGTTTCTTAATGAGCTCTAGGTCCCATCTAATTTTAATTGTCTTCCTGGAATACTAAAATACTTTCAGGCTCATTATTAATAAAGGGCATACAACACTTGAGACATTTCTTGCATTTCCTGCCTCATCTTGGCTTATCCATTATGACTCTCAGCACCAGGAGAAAGTGAATTTTCTCCTATGAAGAAGAATCTGAAAAACCTGCAATCTTCTATGAAATATATGACTGCAAGAAGTGAAAAATATATATCTAGAACAGCATGTTTTACACAAACATAGCAAAAGACTGAATTTTTTTCTTCAGGGAACATGAAAATCTAATAGACATTTTTTCCCCTTCAGCATTCACAAGACTTAAAGCAGAATGACATTGTTTGAACTTCAAACTTTGAATCTGTAATAGACCATTTTCAGACTAGATGGCTTGTTGAATCAGAACTGATATGCACAGCTGGGTCTAGCTGCAGAAGGCAATCTGCCTGTGTTTGAAGCTGCGGAAGCTTTCTCTGCTGGCATAAATACAAGGCTGCAGAATTACCCGTGGCATGTTGAGAGGAAGAAAAAAGGCTTCAGCTTTGCAACCCCCTTTCCACCAACACCTGAAAACCAAAATTTTCAAATAGTGGTCAAACACAGATAAACCCGGTGTTTCATAGGGGTGTGATCTCCACAGAGTTTGAAAGCACACTATAAACTGATCTTGCACAGCAAACACAATTAAAGGCAGGGAAAACGCCAGTCCTAGACAACAATGATTTTTAAATTATTATTAACAGGGAAAAGTGCATTTCTCCTTTGGTACAGCAGAAGAACGTCAGACTATGGGTGTCATAAATATAAATGTCCTTAACAAGGCCTTACAGAAAAGAGGCTTTCTGAGCAAACTTTATAAACATGAAATAGCTAAATCAGTGGATGAAAGCCCACAGATATAATTACAGTACATTTCTGCACACTGAGTCATCCTGACTATGGGTTCTCATTTCAGAACAATGCCCAGTCCTTTCTGCTCTACTTTCTGAGAGATCTGCTCAAGCAGGGACTTATTCTCCTGTGGATGAGCCAAAGAACTGTACATGGCTAGGAAATATTTTTTTTAAAATATATTTAGTGCTAAAAAATGTTTCCAAAGAACTGCTGGAGGGTGTAAATTCCTGTATCTCAAAGGCAGTTTTGGTTCAAGACCTCATAAGCATTCTCAAGCCATAAAGAATTAGGCAGACCATTTTACATCTTGATTGTAAAGTTCTTCATGGAGAGTGTAGCAAGACAGTGGAACAGCCAGTGAGTCTTTTCTGAAGTGCATGAAGAAAGACACAGAGGGCAGCCTGCAGAACAGGCTTTTTAGACCTTGTGCAGCTGTACACAAGGGAGGGATTAAAAGGTGCCTGATATAGGGACTCTGTTACCTAGTTAGTCTTCCAGGCAGGTCTAGGCTGCTCAGAGTTATTGCTGGTTGACCTCCATATGCTGTCCCAGCAGGAAGTGACTCCCTGGGCCTGAGGGGTTCATCTGTGCTTATTTCTCTCACCAGGCTCTAGTGCCCCCAGCCAGGAAGCCAAGGGTGATGGTGGGGCAGGACTCTGACCTATCCAATGCAGACCCATGGAACCCAAGCAGGAGGATCAGAGCAGGTCTGAGGTGGTCACCTGGGTCTGTTCAGAGTCCAGCTCTGTGCAGGGCTGAGGGCCCTGGCACAGCATCACACAGCCCTTTCCCACCTTGCTCTTGCCCAGCAGGCTGCTGCTGGGGTTTCAGAGCAGCCCTTCAGCCCAGCTGTGCAGGGTGCGAGCCTGCAGAACCTCTGATTGCACCCCAGGCCTGGGCACCAGTGTGGGGACAGTTCAGAACAGGTAATCTGCAGTATGTCCCAAGGCTCTCTTAGCCTTATTTATTGGAAAGGATCAGCAGTTCTTCTTTTGATCTCAACAAATACTTCAGTGAAGGAATAAGAGAGATCTTGGAATACAAATTAATAAAACAGTCTTAGCTCAGGCTCTGTCGTAACCAGGTGCTCTTCAATGGTGCTTCCTTCAGTTAGGATTAACCATCCCTCCTGGCCAAGGAAATCCCACACTGCAACAAGCACTAATGACAAGGGTGAATGAAGTACGAGCCGACTGCCATTTCCACTTCTGCAAAGCTCACAAGCAGACCATATATCCAGCCTCATAGTGTACAAGTTCTAGGGCAGTGTCCCCTGCCAACCCACTGCCAATGAACAATATCCCTTCAGCCACATCCCACTTATCTAAGGGCAAAGGAAACCCAAATAAAACTCTTCAGTGTCAGACACACAGCATTTCTACCCAGTTCAGACATAGATGCACAGTTTTGGTTTTGAACTGTAGATAAATAAGTCTTTAGTATGCAAAAATACCTTATTTAAACTCAAGATAAATGTTTCTAAATGGAAACATGACAATTCAGCTATAATTATTACATCAATTCAGCAATATGGAGTTTTAATCCTGTCTACAACTAAGTTGAAGGGCAGATTCTCATAGCTTGTTTCTGATAGCTTATTTCTTCTCATTCAGAGAAATTCTGTTCCTGATGTCAATCTAAAACCACATGAAAAGGGATGGGACCCATCTGGCTAGGTTATTTGATTATTTCACTGTTCAGGTACTGTATGTGAAGCTTAAAGCCTGACTCTGATTTGCGCTATGTCTTGGTGGGGTGTCCCACAGTCCCTTTATTTTTTTCTTTTGTAGCACTCTAATGCAGCAAAACATTATACTCTTTTTAAGTTGTCTTACTGAAGATTATAGATTGACACTGGGAAGTTAGGGGCAAGTTATTTCAAACATGCTGCTGTTTCATGAACAATTCTTCCTTAAATTTGTCAATTTTTTAAATGAAGAATTTTTTTTATTTTATTTTTTTTTACCCCTCACTACAGCTCACAGCAGTGAGCTCCAGTATTTGTGTTGTTCCCTGCTTTTCTCTATTTTAAAATTCCTGTCTGATAGCTCTTGTTATGAGAAGAAGTTTATCATCACTCTCTAGTCATCTTCTCCAGGGCATTTATGAGGTTACAGAATTCTACTGCCCTCATGAGAAGTCTCTTCCCTATGCTATGGAGTCATGATGTATTCAATTTCTCCATCTAGAGATTTTTTTTTTTCTGAATCTTTGATCATGGCTTTCTTCCCTTTCTGGTACTTATTTTCTATGCTACAGTATGATTTTGGCAATGGAGGATACAGACAGTCTGTAGGAGCAGCAAGGATTTATAGTGAGGTAAAACAAGATCATCTCCTTTATGCTGTATTCCTTTCCTAATAATTTCTAACCTAGTTTTACCTTCTGACTGATTTGAAAACAGTGACAGCCAAGATTTCCTTCTTGATTAGTAAGGACTCCAGTATGGAATGTTAAACTTGTTTTCTGGTATATTTTCCCCTGTTCAGTTTTCAACTGAACTCCCATCTGCTGGTATGTCACTCAGTAGTCACTCACTCTGAGGTTCTTCTGCAACTCCTTATGCTCCATTTTAGTTTTGATCTCATGATGCTTGGCAATGTGAGACTATTTTGTAATTTCTCTTCATTTCTCTTTAGTGTCTTTTCTAGGTCATTCATGGGTACACTGAGCAAGATTGGTCCCAGATGGATTCGTGTGACAGCCTGCTGGCAACACCCTCCGCTGTGAACAGCTTTTATTTTATCTTTTCTCCTTATCACCAGTTATAAGCCCATGTGGGGACCTCTCCTTTTGCCCTGGGAAGACTTGCATTCTTTAAGGTCCATTTGGGAAGAGCCTTGTTAATACACAAAATCATTAAGCTGCACCAGGGGAGGTTCGGGTTGGATATCAGGAAGCACTTCCTCATGGAAGAGGTGATCAGACATCGTAACAGACTGTCCAGGGAAGTGGTGGAGTCATTATCCCTGGATGTGCTCAAGGAAAGGCTGGATGTGGCACTTAGTGCCATGGTCTAGCTGATGTGGTGATGTTAGGTCACAGGCTGGACTTGATGATCTCAAAGCTCTTTTCCAGGCTTGGTGATTCTGTGAAATCATTTCAGAGCAGCTAGCACTTGGGAACATTTTTGTGCTTCTGAGCGTTGAGCTAGAGAATCTGCAAACTAAATGTAGAAAGGGGATTAGCAAGAAAACAACTCTGGAAAATAAAGTATACATTTTTTATAAAAATCATTTAAGTCCCAAAGAATATACTGATGGATGGAGAATAATAGCTTTACACCTTTTGTAACACAACAGATAAAACTCAGTTTTAAACCTTTTTTAAAATTTTAATTCTACACTGAATGTGCAACTGCAGAAAAAGTAAAGCAGCTGACAAAATCTACCTCATAATGACTATATAGAAAAGTGCAAAAATAAAGCTGCACAAGCAATGGTAAGCCTGAGATTTTCAATATGTGAGGTAGAGAAAGCTCAGTGGTATTAATGGGACAAATGAAAAGGTTCATTGGTAGCCCATTGACTTTCCCCCTAGCAAGGCACAAAAATTTACTGCAAACAGTGGAGCAAACATAGAGATACTAAAGTTCTACCTTTTTTTTTTTTTTTTTTTAAGAAATTGCAAAAGTGCTTTAGAAAACAATCTAAATAAGAAGTTTTTATACAGATTCTTGTGACTGTTGTTTAATTTGGCTGTTGACCGAGGTAAAACTCCAAGTGAAAGCTTTTATATTTCTTAGGAAAGTGCATGCTAGTAAACAGCAGAAACATTTTCATACTTCCTGAAGTTAAAAACCCTGTAATTTAAACTCCATTGCAGCTTTAAGGACACTGCCAATTCCTTCATGAGCAACTAATTAAAAGCATTCAAGCAGTTCAATTTTCGACACAATTTCTACATATTCTACATTAGCCTGTAAACTAATTTTGTTTGCATTTGACTCCGGGGTATTATTAGAGACTACTGGAGACATTTATGTTCCCTCAAATCTCAGGAAGACCAGATCCTGCAGCATTGGCTCAGCCCGTAACTGACAACAAAGGATGTAACCACAGGGAAAACTTCAGCAGGACTTCCCACTGCCTTTCTGTAAGGCCACTTCATATTTTAAAGTCTTTCCCGCAGTTTGTACAAAAAGTCTCTAGTGAACTTGTACAAACTCCCCAGTGAATTTCCCGCTGAAAAGCAACTTACGCTGCGGTGGATGCTCACCCTTCTCTTCTGCTGAACAGACCTGTCCTGTGGACCCCAGACCCGCCAGCCAAGAGGTTTCAAAGACGTTAGTACTGGTGAAAATTTGTAGCTTGTTGTGGAGATAAAAAAAACCCAAACAAACAAACGGAGAGGATCTTAGGGCATCCCACAGGGCATCGGGATTGGTGTGATGGAGCTCCGGGATCTTGGCTGCAACCGGCTGAACACGGGGAACGTGACATTGTCCGAAGGGTTTTGCACAGGTCCGGGGTTTCTCTGGCTGCTGACCCAGGAACATGAGTGTCCCTTGGGTTCACTGCTCCTGCCAAGTCCCGCCAGGAAGCCAAGTGCTTCCTGACACCCTATCCCTCGGCAGCGTCACCCTGACCTTCCTCACGGCGCCCGAGGGAAGGAAGGGGCGGCAGGGAAAGGACGTGCCAGAAAACCTCTAGGGTTTCTGCCTCACCCCCTCTCTCCTTTTCTCAGCATCACCTCCCGGGCCCTCCCTGCCTTCCCGGCCCCGCAGTTCCCGCTGTTCCCGCCACCCCAGTACCGCCCCAGTT